>NW_022279638.1:1038125-1386250 GCF_009193385.2 Nasonia vitripennis
TTGAAAACATATATTTTTTGGCATAATTTTATAATAAAAATGTTTAAACCGACTAAAAAAAATTGGAAAAAATGTTTAAACATCCTTAATAACAAAATTTAGTTGACGTCTTTCGGTGTTTTCATAAATATTACCCCTAAGGGGGTAAACCACCCCTAACACAAAATAACTGTAAATATGTAATTCAATACATAATATTTCGTAGAAAGTTTGTATATAGAGGTTTTCGAGGTCGCTGATTACAAATATATCAGATTTTGAAAATTCAAAATGGCGGATCCAATATGGCGGACGGAAATATCGAAAAAAAATTTTAACTTTCAAAAAAACTTGTTTACAAATGTGTGATCTTTGTAGCCTGTACATGTGAACTAAAGAGCCTTAAACCCTAAACCCCTAAAGAACAAATAGGCTAAATGGTTGTGCATTTTAACCAAACGACTCCAAACCCCTAACCTCCAGACAAGCCGAAGGCCTATGCTTTACCGTAGACACGAGTATAGACATATTACCGATATTTTATTCCATCATTTTGTATGTAACAAATAACGTCTCGTTTTATGTTTCAATCAAAGATTATTTATTTTTCTGCTTTTATAAATTAGCATAATTTCAAAAGTAATTTCATAAATTATAAAGTATTTCATAAATTGCATAATTATATAATTTTATAAATTCAAAAAGTCCACACTTTTTTGCAAATGAAAAAACATAGGTTAATAAAATTAGTTTATCAAACTCTTTTGCGTTTTGTAATAAAATTTAATGTTGTCAAACTTGGGAGTTTTTCATTGTTACAATTATTTCGTAAGCCAAACGTTTTTTAGATGAATTCTCGAAGTAATGATTATTGTATCTATAGTAAAATATTTACAGTCTGGAATTCCATAATAATACTATTTGATACGATTTAATGAATTTATCAAAAAATCTAAATTTAATAATAAATATTATTCTAATTATTATTATTTTTATTTTTCATTATCATTGCTATTATCAGTATTACTGTTATTATTGCTATTGCAATTATGCTTATTCTTCTTCTTCTTCTTATTATTATTATATTACTATGATAATTTTTGTTATTGGTAAAAATACATAAAAGAATATTAATACTCGAACTTCATTTGCAATTAAAGAACACGTTGTTATTGAAAGGGAATTTTACATGCATTCATTAGTTTAATGAATGTTATCGTACATTCAATGATAATTCCACAGATAAATGTCTTTCACTCATAAAAGTTGTTGACAATATGTGCGAATCAGTATGTTCTTTTTTTAGATTGTTTTCATCGAGTGTTTACCTCAGCTGCCTGTGTTATTTTTTAGGCAGTGAGTGAGTTTTGTGGGTATTCTAGTTCGATGCCGGAAAGTACGAATAGTACGTTTTTTTGTTTGTCAGTGGTATCATACAGTTGTAGAAAATTTTCTTTAGTGATTTTATATAGATTTACATTATTCAATTTCAAAGTGAATAAAAGTTGAATAAAACCAAAAATAGAGTTTTCCGAACATCACAAAGTGGAACGAGAATTCTTCTCAAATGCATAAATTAATGATTTGATTCAATTTACATTCACTCGTTTTATTCTGGTAGAAATGTAGCAGTCGTGCCTTACATGCAAAAACACAGCTTGTATAAATTTTACCGCTTGTTTTCATTTTAGATTGAAAAATGAAAATTAATCCGTTAAACGTTCTAAACTTATTATTAGCATACTTTCAAGCGTTAAACATACCAGATAGTGTCACGAATTATCACGAAACAGAGTTGGCCGAAAAAATAAAAGAAATTTTAATAGATGCAACACATGATTTCAACGATGTAGAAATGATTACTGATGACTCTTTGGATTTTCAAGAAGAGTATAAAGACCATAATGTGGAAATAATTGAAGATGAAGTGCAACATCATTTTCCTGATCCGGATATAGCACCAACAAATCAATGTACAGCAGATAATGAAGAACTAGATTTTGAATACAAAAAAAGAGCTGTCGAATTTTGGAGAAGTAGCAAAACGAAGCAAAATTTAAGTCTCAAAACAGTGCAAAACAGATTCAAAAAAGTATCATCTATTAGTCAGCTACGTCGTTGGGCTCATTCAATTAATAAAGGTGGCACGTATAGAGAAAAAGTAGCACAAATTTGTCAGTATACCCTGGATAATTTTCAAGCAGCTCTCGACAGTGGTTCAATTATCCATGATGAACATATAATTTGATGGGCCTTACAAGCTAAAAAAGAAATTGGTTTTGATGATATTAGATTCAAAGCTTCTAAACATTGGTTACTCAAATTTAAGCAAGCACACCGAATAGTTTCTAGGAAAATAAATAAGTTCATAACAAGAAAAACACTAGAAAGTAGTGCAGAACTTACGGCTAAAGCTGAAGCATTTATCGATGACGTTAAATCGTGTATACCAAGGATTGGACTCGAAAATTTGTATAATACAGATCAGAGCGGATTTCAGCTAGAAATGCATTCTGGAAGAACATTAGCAGTAGAAGGAGAAAAGCAAGTGCAATGTCTGGTACAGTCAATTTCAGCAACAACGCATAGTTATACTATACAGCCACTAATATCAGCTACTGGACAACTGTTGTCACCGCTATTTCTTGTTTTAAAGGAACCAAGTGGCAAGTTTGGCCCTATTGTAGAACAAAACATATTTAGACCAGAAAACGTGTACGTGGAAGCATCCAAATCTGGAAAATTAACAACAAGTAAGGGAACTAATAACAATTTTTACATTGTAATATCGTTAATCAGTTAATTAGTAAGTCGTTTAATTGCAGATCACTTCAAAATCTGGTTGGAAAAAATATTTTATCCCTATGTAGGCCATCACTCAATACTATTACTTGATTCTTGGAGTGGTCATTGTGACAAAGTTATAGAAGAAACAATGCCACAAAATAAAATTATTAACATAAAAAAATTCCAACTGGAACCACAGGAAAAATATAACCACTTGATGTCTATGGATTCCGTATTTGGAAAAACTTTGTCCGAACATTTTCTGATAATGTAATGTTAATGGATCATGATATGAATTTACATGTGAGAAATAATATAATTAGACTTCAATCATTGGTTCACAACCAACTGTCTTCACCGAGATATATAGATTTGTTTAAATATTCCTGGTATAAAAGCGGTTACCTCAATGAAAAACCAGATAAATTTGATAATCCTATAGATTTCAGTTTTGGAAAGTCTTGTGCAACACATTGTGAAATAGAAGGGTGCACAAACATTGCAATTGTACGATGTGGTTGGTGCAAAAAAGCATTGTGCTTTAAACACTTTTATGAGGACTACCATTATTGTAAAAACATCGTAAAATAATATATTTTATGCTCAATACAAAAAATGCACTATGGCAAAAGATAAAAGATTGTAGATTATTATTATACTCTAATATTATAAACAAAAATACATTATAAGTTGAATTTACAATAAAGGAATTTCAATAACATTCTGATAACAATAAAACTGCTTCACACACAGAATTTTCTTGTTTTAGGAATTTAGGAATTTGAGGTGGTTTGGTTAAAAAGCACAACCATTTAGCCTATTTGTTCTTTAGGGGTTTAGGGTTTAAGGCTCTTTAGTTCACATGTACAGGCTACAAAGATAACACATTTATAACAAGTTTTTATGAAAGTTAAAATTTTTTTTCGACATTTTCGTCCACCACATTGGTTCCGCCATTTTGAATTTTCAAAATCTGATATCAGATTTGCAAAGAGCGATCTCGAAAACCCTTATATACAAACCTTCTACAAAATATTATGGATTGAAGTATACTTATAGTTATTTTGTGTTAGGGGTGGTTTACCCCCCTAAGGGGAAGTATCTATGAAAAAACCGAAAAACTTAATTTGTTTATTATAGATGTTTACAAATTTTTTCCAAATTTTTTAGTCGTTTAAAACTTTTTTATTATATAAAATTTTTTTTCGATATTTCCGTCCGTCATATTGGATCCGCCATTTTGAATTTTCAAAATCTGATATATTTGTAATCAGCGACCTCGAAAACCTCTATATACAAACTTTCTACGAAATATTATGTATTGAATTACATATTTACAGTTATTTTGTGTTAGGGGTGGTTTACCCCCTTAGGGGTAATATTTATGAAAACACCGAAAGACGTCAACTAAATTTTGTTATTAAGGATGTTTAAACATTTTTTCCAATTTTTTTTAGTCGGTTTAAACATTTTTATTATAAAATTATGCCAAAAAATATATGTTTTCAACCCCTAAAAAATAGGGGATGCTACTCTTACTCTTCAAATCACCATGAAATACTTGCTCTTTTTGTAAGAAATAACCTCCAATTTGTTTCATTGAAAAATATTAATTTTAAGCCGAGATATTTAAAAAAAACGCTTTTTGGGGGTTAACTTTAGGGGAGGTTTTTACCCCTTAAAAGTGAAAGTTAGCCGATAAAAAAAAATACGTGTCTCTTATTTTTTTATGTTCTACAACATATATGAAAATCATCAAAATCGGTGAGTTCGGGTTGGGTACCTTTCCTTGTTAGATCGAGCATTCGATAAAATCCATTTTTTTAAATTGAAAACATATCTTGATGTACCTAGGAATAAAATAGGATACCGCTTTTTCGTATTATAAACCTGCATATAAGGTTAAAAAATCGATAAAGTTAACCTAAAATGCAATCATTATTTCCGTAATTTATAAAATGATTGAAAACAAAAATTTGTTCTCCAAATAAGTGCAGATATAGGTTTTTAATGTATTTTTCGACGCTGAATCTGAATCCGATTTAGGAAATACAATGAATCAAAAATCAACCCCTCCAATAGTGTAAACCCGTATCTTCTCTTATTAGGAGAATATTTTTGTCATTTTATGGTATATTAAAAAATGGATTTTATTGAATGCTTGATCTAAGACTGAATTTGTCCCATTTTTTTGATTTTGAAACCACTATGCTACGCCCCCCCCCCCCCCCACAGCCCTACACTGAATATGTACCTGAAAGAGAATAAAATTATTTATCTTTATACTGCAGAGACTTTAGATTATCGTTCGTTAGACCAAAAAGTGCAAATTTTTAAACCATTATAACTAAAAAACTAAACTATGGAACTTCTTAAAAAAAATCATGTCGCTAAATTATGATAAGAACTACTTTCTGTATAAATATCGTTATATATTACTTATTATTTCCTAAGAAAATTCAATTACTGAAAAAACCCGTATTGACGAGTGTGATAACTGAATAAAAAGGCATTGTTAAGTCGCAAATTTGATCTTTTATTTATTTATTCTCACTCACTTGCGTTTAACTGCATGGGCTAAATCGCTGCTGCTGTGTTGTAGCCAGGCTTATACAGGATGGGTGTATTCGAATGAAGGACACTTGTACTTGGCTGATTCTCACGATTTATTCAAGGCAAAGTTTTTTATAAAGACCGAAATCGCAGCTTAAGACTGGTAGCTCTTTGGTAGCGACGGATAGAAGCGTCGTCCAAAGAGTCCAGGTTAAGTGTACAAACACAACTGATCGCGCGCAGTATACAGAGTATACTCATCAACTTCGCTGTTCTACATATTATTCTGACGCATTGATTTTGAGTTTTCGGCTTCGCAATATTGCTCAACTGCAATACGTCGCAGAACGTAACATCCCTCCAACAAGCTGGTTGCCTATTGATACAATAGCAACTTAATCAGATAACAGATTAACAAACAATTTGAATTATTAAGTTTTCTAATCTATATTCTGACTAAATTTTTAAGTAGTTGTTCTTACTTGTATTATTATTATTATTATTATTGTCTAATTTATTGTAAATTTATATGAATACTCTAGAATTTTATTTACATTCTGCGACGCTGTACCTCCCAGTACAGGTGCACAACATCTGATGCCTTGAATGCACCAGGATTTGTTGTTTATTCGTGGGATTTCTTGCAATCGCCGATACGTTTAGGAGAACGCAGGGGAAAAGGAAAAGAACACAGACACAAACACTTTATTTAAGTTTCACAAATAAATTTCGCCCAGCCCTTCCCTACAATGTGGTAGCCGTAGCCGCCCACGCATAGTAGCCACTCAGGGCTAGCCGTTACCCCTCTACTCTCACACCCACGCACTCACGCACTCATTGTCATGCTAGTCCCGAAGCTCTTGCTCCTAAACCCAGTCGACTCTCTCTCACATACACGCGCGCGCCTCGAAGCTCTCGCCTTTGATGCCACGCAGTCTGACTCGTATACGCTCTCTCTCACACACACGTATATCGACTCGGCGCAGCTCGCTTGAGTAGCTACGCGGCCGACTCTCTCTCTCCCTCTCTCACACACACACGTATACCCGTAATAGTCCAGGCGGTAGAGCAGTAAAAGTAGGGTGTAATGGATGTTGTTTGATAACGCAAAAATTTTTATGCAGAACGTTGCCGAATATTGTGTACAACAATAATCTATGTTTGCCTACTCCAAAAAGTGCTTGCTAAATGCTTAAGAACAACAAATGTACCGAAATATCGAAAAATGGCCCATTTTTCGATACATTTGTGTCTAAAACTTTGAAACAAAGCCTAAAATCAAAAAAATTTACTCTTTCTTTTTTGTTTATTTGACGATTTCCTATAAGGTTATGAGAATCGCGAATCGAAAAACTTTAATTTTCCATGGATAATATGCAAAAATTAGTAAAAAATCATACGTCAACTTTGAGAAATTTTTTCGGTAAGTAAAAATTGATCAATATTTTTCAAATTTTCAGAAAAGATAGTTAAACATATGACAATTATGCACAAAAATTTTTGTAACGATCGACCGCGTAGTTTTTCACTGCCATAATTATTAATTAACAAATTATAAAAAAGTTGAACGCGCGTACCTTGTTTAAACAACAGTGAAAAAGGAGCACGCAATTTTTAACAGTTACTTAGTGTCATAACAAACAATGAGCAATTATAAAAAATATCCATTTTACGTTTTAATAACTTTTTACAATTTTTTAAAATTTTGTCAAATTTTTTCCATTATAAATAATTTGTCGTTTACAGCATCGGTTCGATGTAATTTAAAAATTGTTTCCCATCTGAATACTGCTTTGCAAGCACTTTCATTTTAGCCCAAAACGACGAAATTTGACCGTGTAGTTCCGGAGATAGAGGCCCACAAAGTTAATAATAATTTATGGCTTACTTAAACGTTAAATCGAAATTTAAAAAATACTCTCTTATAGCTGGTTGCAAATACTTTCTATATTCGTCTTGTGCATTTTCGACAGATGAAAGCCTAATAAAAGAAAAATCGATGAAAATACCGTAATCAGAGGAGTTCGTCGGCCGAGCGGTGTGGGAGCAGGAGTGGGGATGGCGGAGAGCAGCTGTGCTGTCGCGCGGCCCGGGTGTTTCAAAATGCGAATGCGCGGTAAAACATGAGTTATCTCGGCACCGGTAGCACTTATCGAGACGATTTTTTTTTTAATTCGATGTAGCGAAATGAGAGGAATCAGAATATGCCATCAAAAAACAATATTACAAAGAAATTTTGCACGAATTTCAAGATCAAAAAAGTATGCTATTTTCATTTGCATCAAAAAAATAGTTGTATGATTGAAAAATTATTTTGTTGCTTAATGTTCATCAAATCATGCAACTAATTAAACGTTTCAATAATAAATATTGATAAAAAGTATATTTTCTTTCTTAAATGGTCTTTGTTTATCATAACTAACCGTCCTTTTTTATAATAAATTGTATAAATATGGTAGCGCTGTTTTCCATAAAATGACATTATTACAGTACAATAAACATTTTGCAATAATAATACTTCATCCCAGGTATACATACTGCGTAGGAACAAGTAAAAGCATTGGGTTACTTTGATCCAGGTAGATCGCAGTCCCCTCCTTGGTATTCATAACTTAGGCCACGCCTACATATAGGTGCTTGGGACTCTAATATCGAACACGCTCATTGGTTACATTGGACCCGACTAGCCAATTAGGGATGCTGTCTATTTGAAAACTGCACTCAAGCATGCGCAAAACCCAGAAATCAAAGTTTTACGACTTTTTTGAACCGTACGTTGAAAAAATAAACATGGAAAATTGTCTGCATGTCATCGATGGTGGATTCTTGATGCTTAGAGTTGTTTGGCACCAGAAAGACAACTTCAATGATATTTTAGATCGCTACGTAAACTATGTAAAAAAATACTATGCTCCACACAGTATTGTCGTATTTGATGGATATCCGGATGATAAAACCTTCAGTACGAAAAATGCAGAGCGCCAACGGCGGCAAACACGACAACAATGTCGAGAAATTTTTTTTGATAAGTTATGAATACCAAGGAGGGGACTGCGATCTACCTGGATCAAAGTAACCCAATGCTTTTACTTGTTCCTACGCAGTATGTATACCTGGGATGAAGTATTATTATTGTAAAATGTTTATTGTACTGTAATAATGTCATTTTATGGAAAAAAGCGCTACCATATTTATACAATTTATTATAAAAAAGGACGGTTAGTTATGATAAACAAAGACCATTTAAGAAAGAAAATATACTTTTTATCAATATTTATTATTGAAACGTTTAATTAGTTGCATGATTTGATGAACATTAAGCAACAAAATAATTTTTCAATCATACAACTATTTTTTTGATGCAAATGAAAATAGCATACTTTTTTGATCTTGAAATTCGTGCAAAATTTCTTTGTAATATTGTTTTTTGATGGCATATTCTGATTCCTCTCATTTCGCTACATCGAATTAAAAAAAAATCGTCTCGATAAGTGCTACCGGTGCCGAGATAACTCATGTTTTACCGCGCATTCGCATTTTGAAACACCCGGGCCGCGCGACAGCACAGCTGCTCTCCGCCATCCCCACTCCTGCTCCCACGCCGCTCGGCCGACGAACTCCTCTGATTACGGTATTTTCATCGATTTTTCTTTTATTAGGCTTTCATCTGTCGAAAATGCACAAGACGAATATAGAAAGTATTTGCAACCAGCTATAAGAGAGTATTTTTTAAATTTCGATTTAACGTTTAAGTAAGCCATAAATTATTATTAACTTTGTGGGCCTCTATCTCCGGAACTACACGGTCAAATTTCGTCGTTTTGGGCTAAAATGAAAGTGCTTGCAAAGCAGTATTCAGATGGGAAACAATTTTTAAATTACATCGAACCGATGCTGTAAACGACAAATTATTTATAATGGAAAAAATTTGACAAAATTTTAAAAAATTGTAAAAAGTTATTAAAACGTAAAATGGATATTTTTTATAATTGCTCATTGTTTGTTATGACACTAAGTAACTGTTAAAAATTGCGTGCTCCTTTTTCACTGTTGTTTAAACAAGGTACGCGCGTTCAACTTTTTTATAATTTGTTAATTAATAATTATGGCAGTGAAAAACTACGCGGTCGATCGTTACAAAAATTTTTGTGCGTAATTGTCATATGTTTAACTATCTTTTCTGAAAATTTGAAAAATATTGATCAATTTTTACTTACCGAAAAAATTTCTCAAAGTTGACGTATGATTTTTTACTAATTTTTGCATATTATCCATGGAGAATTAAAGTTTTTCGATTCGCGATTCTCATAACCTTATAGGAAATCGTCAAATAAACAAAAAAGAAAGAGTAAATTTTTTTTATTTAAGGCTTTGTTTCAAAGTTTTAAACACAAATGTATCGAAAAATGGGTCATTTTTCGATATTTCGGTACATTTGTTGTTTTTAAGCATTTAGCAAGCACTTTTTGGAATCACTATTGTTGTACACAATATTCGACAATTTTCTGCATACAAATTTTTGCGTTATCAAACAACATCCATTTCGATTGCTCTATCGCCTGGACTATAAGCGCTGCACGCTCGCCGTGGCGCCGTCATCCCAACCAACGCAATTACCGCTCCCTACTCTCGTGCCTTTTACCTGGTACAGGGAGGGGGGCAAACCCCAGCCTCCCTGTTCCCCCAACAAAATCCTCGCTTGCCCAGAAGGCGCTGGCTCCCCCCCCTCTCTCTCTCTGTCTCTTTCTCGCTTCCTCCTCGTCGTAGACCTGGAGATGAGGGCCTTCCTCTTGTCCCGGCTTCCTTCCTCTCGTTCCAGCTTCCTTCCTCTGGCTAGAGGAGATGGCGGCTGGGCGGCGAAATACTTTGACTCGCAGCAGTGGCGGACGGCTGGATGATCGTCTCCGGGGATGAACCTCTTCCTCGGGGCGGTGGTCCAGGTCGTGGTGGTGCTGCTGCTCTCTCACTCTCTCCCACAAAATACGTTTCACGCGCGCTCTGGTTTCGTCGACGTGTGGTGTTGACGAGGCTTAGAAAAGAACTGCCGAGCCCGCGCGTGGCAGCCGTCGGCCTGATTAGTGTGAAAATTGTCATATTTGAATATTCCTGTTTCATGGATTGATTTGCAATTTTCATAGCTTATATCATAAATATATTCTTGTACGCCTTGTTGTACCGCACCTATATGACTAAACATTCCGCAATGATATACCCTACGCTTAATTTCTATTTTATATTGATTACTCTTACTTTTCTAAATTCTGCCAGTTGTAGAAGTTGTATGGTGGCGTTGGTCGCGTTTATATCTTCTTGATGGAAATAGCACTCTTCCGAATCAAGTAGAGAGTATGTGGTGATGATTGGATCAGATGCCCCGCAATTGAATCCTACTATAGCTTGACTTGTTTTAAGAATTGCAAAAATTAAAATAATTTTAGGAATCATTGTGCCCAAGTTTCCTAGAAAGAAAAATATTTTAGAATCATATATGGCATCGGCTTAATTTATTTAAATGAACTGTTTTTGGTTTCCCATTGTAATTTATATATTGTCACGTTACTATTTTCATTTACTTTTATTATTTCATATGGCCCCAGGTTATGATTCTTTTCGAATTTACCTGGTTTTGGTTTTTTGATTAGCTATACTTTTTCGCCAATTTTTAGTTCTATTGGATTTACGTACCGATCATAATATTATATTGATTTCATTTTTGATGATGTGCTCTTTCTAACGAGCCGTTTGACTGAGGTGAAAATTCCGTGGTTTCTACTTTCTTAAATTTAAATCTTCAAGCTATTTATTTTATTATTTTGCTTGTAAAATTTGCTCCTCTATCCGTGAGTACAAGTTTAGGTAATCCAAAAATGCATATGAATTTTTTCATTAGCATCTGCTACTGATTCCGCCGTTTGATCAGGCAAAGATACAATTACTATAAATTTTGTTAATTGATCTTGTATGGATAAAATATATTTATTGTTATATTTAGGTACATTTACCGGTCCAACTATGTCCATAGAAATTTAATCGAATGTTTTTAATGTCTATTAGTGATAATCATAGGTTGTTTAGTTTTTATTTTTTTCAGCTTATTTCTTTTACATTTCTCGGATCTTTGTATCCCTTTTTGAATGTCTACTTCTAAATTTTCCCAATAATATTTATCCTTGATTCTATTATACTTTCTATTAACGCCAGAGTGTCCCCCTATTTTAGTCGCGTGTAACATTTCAAATAATCTATCTCTTTTATCTATGTCTATATAAATGATATTATTTAAACAAATTATAACCTTAATATTTGTCTCGTTGAAAATATCTTTTAAGATTTCTTCGATTTCATCCCAACTAATATTTGTTATTTTTATATCTTTCGATATACTAAATATTGCATAATTTTTTTTGCAAACATATAGTCCTTAATAATTTAAATAAATTAATCAGATTTGTTTTAACCGTTATTGCTGATTCCGCTGTATTTACACATAATACAAAAATTTTGTTATTTCCCTGGTTTATTATCTCAATTTCATTTCTATCTAGACTTTTATCCCAAACAATATTTTTTAATAAATTCGCTGTATTTTCATCTAGTGATTCACCATTATTATTAATCAAATGTATTAATTTTAATTTTATCTTCGTAAGTCAATTGTTGGCGAATTTTATTCTCTTCTCGCTTTTTCTGCGCTCTAGTTATAACACATATTCCAGCTTCTGTCACTGGATTTCGTGACAAGGCATCTGCATTCGTATTTTGCTTTTCAGCCTTATATATGATTTCATATTCATAGTCTAGTAATTTCAACCTCCATCTTTGTACTCTTTCATTATTATTTTCTGATTTTAATCATACCAATGGCTTGTGATTCGTTACAATCACAAATTTATTACCATAGATATAACTTTTGAAAGCTTTTATGGCATACATAATCGCCAAAACCTCTTTCTCATACGTCACATACTTCATTTCAGCTGGTTGCAATACTCTAGATGCATAAGCTATAGGTCTGTCTTTGCCTATTTTGCCTTGAGAAATGACACAACCTAGAGCATATTGACTTGCGTCGCTTGTTATTATAAATGGCTTGTCAAATTGCGGGTATTGTAAGACTGGTGCAGAACATAACATCTTTACCAGTTTATCATAGGTTTTTTGTTGTTCTTCTTTCCAAATGAATCGTCTATCTTTTAGTAATAATACTGTTAATGGTTTTGTAATATTAGCAATATTTTTTAAAAATTGTCTCACTCCTTTTACAGTTTTAGGTATAGTATACTTTTTGACGGTCTCTATTTTCTTCTCATCCGGCCTTATTCCAGCTTCGCTAATTATATGCCCTAAAAAACTTCTGTTTTACCAAATTCACATTTTTCTGGTTCCAATTTTAATCCTGCCTGCTATTAATGCTTCTGCTATTAAATTAAATCTTTCCTCCAATACTTTCGTTGAATCTCTAAAAATAATAATGTCGTCAATATAATTGTAGCATATTTTATTAATGTATTCGGTTAGGACTGTATTTATCACTCGCTGAAATGTCCTAGAAGAGTTCTTGAGACCGAACGGTAAAAGAAGAAATTTAAATCTTCCCAATGGCTGTACACTAAACGCAGTTTTTTCTATATCTGAAGGTCTTATGTTTACTCGATGAAATCCTGATTTTAAGTCTAAAACATCGAAATATTTCTTGTTTCCTATGAGATCTAAAATTTCGTTAACATTTGGAAGTAAATAAGGGTCCGCTATAGTGACCTCATTTAGTACCCTGTAGTCAATCACTAACCTGTATCTCTTCTCTCCCGTTAGAAGTTCTTTCTTTGGCACGACTAATGCCGGTGCATTAAATGGGCTTTTTGTATTTCGAATTGCTTTATTTATGACTAATTTTTTTGTTTCACTGATGGTAATCCCTCTCTTTTTGTGCTCTACTGGAAACTGCTTTACATAAATAGGTTTATCTGTTGTTAAATTTATTTCATGTTGTTCTACGTTACACGTTCCTAATTCATCTACTTCGATCCAGAACACATCTGGATATTTATTTGTGATTCGTACAATTCTTTCTTGATTCCTTTTACCACCATTTTTTATCTGTAATTTCTTTCGTAATACTTCCTGCCTATTAGGCTTCTTGAGTTTGCCTTGTTTAGTTTTCTCAAATGCATCGATTGCTTCTATATTTAAAATTAAACTCTCATCTATGCCCAGTTAGTCCACTAATTGAGCTCCTTCAGGAATATAGTCAATATCGAATGATATATATTGATATTCTTTTCCCTCAAACATCAATTTTTCTTCGGCTTTTGCCAATTCTTCTCCAGTTTCTTTCATTGTTGTTAATATGTCCTTGAAATCACATTCTGTTGTTGCACTGATTTCTTGCGAGTTTTGCTCCTCTTGCAATCTTACGTTAATGTAATATATAAAATTTTCAATATACTTATTATCGGTTTCCAAAAATTCTCAAACTTTTCTGGCTTGTTTTTCTCTTTGTTATTTTCGTTTATTATTTCCGCCTGAGTATCATTACTGACTCCATATTCTTTAGTTATTGTTTTCAGGACTGTTTTCACATCATCATAAAAGGTATTTTTTATCGCTATTTCATTTTTTTGTATTCTCGAAATTTTCTGCCTCTTGCTCCATGCTCTCATTTACACTGATTTGTTTATTACTCTAATGAGTTATATTTTCTTTACATTTATTTTCAGCTTTACTCTCGCTACACTTATTTTCATTTACGCCTTCATATATATATATATATATATATATATATATATATATATATATATATATATATATATATATCATTTTCATCAATGATTTCTTTTAAAATTTTATTGAGAAATTTCTTTTGATCGTTATTTATTCCCATTCTTGCATTCTGATCCTTGTTTTGTACTTGCTCCATATACGTGTATATCTTCTTAATTGGTTCACTTTGTAGTTTCAATTTTATGTCATTTATCTCTCAATATCTTTCATCTAAGCGTAATTTACTTTCTCTGAGTAATTTAATTCCTAAAATGCCATCGTAAGGAATGTCGGATTCCTCTGGTGCGACATGAAAATCAAAATATTTATTATTTATTGTTAGTTTAACTATTCCTAGAGTTTGTATCTGCTTGCTTATTATTCCTGTCAACAATACTTTTTTATCTTGTAATTGCGCTTCCGGAGAAATTTAATTATATTATATTTATCTGTGTACCACTATTAACGAGTAGGCTACATGATTTGATTGTGCATGGATTAGCAATCTCAATATATTCTAATCGATCATCTAACTTTATGTGATATACTTCTAGTTTCTCGATATCCGTAATATTCGATTCGTTCTCGCATTTCTCCGACTTCTCTGTGTTTAGAACATTGTTTTCATATGTATCTTTTTTATTAAATTTTCTGTGTCAGTATTTGTTTCGAGTGCATTAGCCTTATGACTCCTCGTCCGCTCTCCCCGAGAAGGCTTTAGTCGTTTCCTACACGATTCATTTGCTGATTCTGCAATTTAAAGGATTCCTCCGCCATATGGTTCGTATTTTTGCAATAGCTACAAAATTTATTTGCCCTTGATTCCAATGCCTTGATGTCATAACAATTTTCCACTCTGTGTCCATCTTATTTACAATAACTGCAATTTTTCCGCTCTTGAGCCATATTCTGTGCTACTAATATTTTAGCTTCTTCACACTGTTCAGCTTCATGATTATTTTTATTGCAAATTGCATACATTAGAAATTTTCTATCCATTAATATTGGATAGTATTCCAATATATGTCACCGTTGATTACATCTTTTGCACGTTATATCTGGGCAATCTTTTATTGTATGAGTTGTACCATTGCAGAATTCAAACATTTCGCTTTGTTTTCCTTGATTTTTACAATTATTAGTATTATGTCAGCTTTCTTTGCATTTTCAACACAGCTCGTATTCTATTATAAATAGGCATTGAGTTACATTATGGCCCATTACTTGGCAATATTGACAATGATAGCCTTTAATTCTATTCATTTTGCAGGCATCAATTGAATGCCCGTAATTATTGCAGAATTTGCAAATTAATTGAATCTTCTTTTTTACTATTCTGCAGCTATCTGACAAATGATCTTTATTTTTGCAGTAAACACACGCTACTTTATGGCAAAACAATGCCTCATGTCTATAGTCTTGGCAAATTTGACACCAGTATATGGCAACGCTTGTATCTCCTGATATGGGCGCTTGATTGCTTAAACTGCAAAATACTTTGTTTGCTTTACCAAATATCAAATCTCTTCTGTTTAATCTCGTCTCTACTTCTATTGCATCACCTAAATTCCTTGTTGTTCCTAATTCGAGACGTATTTCCTGCCGTAATCCTTCTACGAATGCTAGTAGAGTTTCAGCGTCTATTTTAGTTTCAAAATTTTGTTTTTCTTTCTCTGTATATGTTGCTACTTCCTTGCTGTCTTTTACTTGCAATACTAGTTTTCGCAACCTATCAACAAAACTGAGTACCGTCTCGTCTGGATTTTGCAAACTTTCTGCTATTTTCCCATAAAGAGTTGCCATTTTATCAGTTGACGGATAAATCTGTCGCACACCTTGGATACAATCTTGAATATTATTAATTTGTGCATTTAACATAGCCCTATATACGTAGTCTTTTAGTTTCATTTTTAGTATCGGAATTAAATTTGCTTGATCGGTATCCGATAACATGTTTTTTGCATGTTTTAATTTTTCTACGTATTCGTTAAACGACATACACTTTCTGTCAAATTCTGGTATTAGATTCGCTACATATTTTAGCGATAACCGCAACTGCTGTGGCGCTTGTTGTTGTGTTGTTGTTGTTGTTGATTACCTGACCCACCAACCACCATGGTGCTATCTAATATACTGTCCAAATTGAAATTGTAGTTGAATTTACTCTGTGAATTATTTAGGTTGCCGATTAGGTTTAGTTGTTCGTGAAAGCCTTCGATGTCTATCAACGATATGTCCTGTTTCAAACTATTATTGAATCTCCAATCTTCTGCTTTTCTAATCGCTGTCAACGGTGTTATTGGTGTTACTGCTGCTACTTTTTGTTCATTTTTAGATATTTCGGTTGATTCCTGTTTATTAGGTGTAGTTAGTATAGTAATGGTTAATTGGGCTTTGTTGAGCATTGAAATCTCCTTTTTTATTGCCCCCATGGAATTCTCTTTGTTCGTCTGCTCTGAATTTATTTCTTGGTCTATTTTTTCTATATTTTTGGCTATTGTATCATTTAATTTTTCAGTGTTGGTTACTGCTACTTCGTCTCTTGCTTGTGAAGTTGTATTATTTTCTGGCGGTGATCTAATTATTTTCTTACTCCTCGAAAATGGCGTTTGATTGTTAGGAATTATTATCTGATTCTCTAATGTCGGATTATTTCAAACAACGCTCCTTGTTAATTTTTGCTCTTGTAGATTTTTCTGATTTTCACTCATTTTAGTTATATTTTCATTTATTATAAAATTTTATTCAGCCTGAATTTTCGGTTTTTAAATCGCGTCCAAATAACTCGAAATAATTTTGCTGTTCTACTTCTGTTACAATACGCGACCTACTTTTCGCCTTTTTGCAAACTCAAAAAGTTTTGGTCAGTTCATTCGGCACGGCTTTACGCGTGGTACAGTAATTTGACTCGCCTCTGCTATACGAGTGTTATTTAAACGGTTTTAGGCGTTAAACTGATTTTTCGTGATTCTACAATCCAAAATATATTTATTTTTATTTAATTCCGTCATGGCAAAATTAAATAACTCATCAAACTTGTTGCCGATTTCTATTTGAAACTCCGATCGTTCTACTTGGTTGTTTTTATTTAAGGCTGCTTAACTTCTTGCGATCGGAAAAATGAATCTATTCTTCTTGTTTAATTGTCTTAATTCCTCAATTAATTTAGATTTTTCACTTAATAATTTCCGTAAAAATATTTTTCTACCGCCTCTTTTGTGATTATTCTTTTTTACTGTATTTATTACACTAGTATTATCCTTCATTGAATGAAATATGTGCTTTTATAATGATAAATAAATCACTATGTAAATGGCAGATTGGAAAATGCACGAGATTAATTGCTATACATATGTTTTGAATATTTTGAATCGACCTGGTTTTTAAACTGACCTACGTTCTGTCACATTGCTGACACTGCAACGTAAGGTGAGCGCGATCGCCGATAAGCGCAAGCAGATCACTTACCTAAATTTTTTGTAAACTCGTGATTTTATATTTCTATTGTTCTGATTGTTTTTGTACTCTTTAGATTTTATTTATTTCCGTTTATTTAGATATAAGTTTATAAATTCGTTCACAGACCGTATTTTTATGGCTAGAGAGTTTTCGTGCCTTTATGTGCTTTTTAGAATATGAGTAATCTCTATTTAAGCAGATCACAAGATATTTCGTGTAACGTCCCGTACAAGCTCCACAAAAAACTATACAGAAAAAAAACTAAAATTTATTGAATAAATTTTTATATTTTACGCGAGTATCGCGCTCCCCCATTTTCAACTAGGATAAGCCCGCGCTACAGCTGACAGCGCAACTTCAGCAGCGCCACGAGCCAGCGAGCGGCAGTAGCAGCAAAACCGAAAGAATAGGGAGAGCGCGCAACACACCATATATATATATGTATACAGAAGCAGCGAGCGCAGCGGCGCAAGAGAAGGAGAAGCGACGGCGGCGGCGTAGCGCGCGCATATTATAAATTATTTGTATGAATGAGTTTTGTACATAGGTGTGAATGTCTGTGTGAAAGTGTGAATATGATAGTATTTTCGGCGGCACGATCCCCGCTCGCTCCGAGGCCTATAAAAGGACCCGCACGGCCAGTATGAGCTCACTAGCCGAAGCGCAACTTAAGCGCCAGTGCAACTAAAGCGCCTAGTCCCTGCTCTTGAGCAAGTTATGCCTTGAGCAGGTAAAAGACTTAGAATATTTTCAAATATTTCTACATTTATAAAAATTTCGAGTTAGGCACGATATCACATCATAAAGCGTATCAGTCCTAAACTTAGAAAAATTCTAATTCTTGTCAAAATAATTTAGAAAAATTTCGTTACCTAATTTAAACTTGTACAATTTCGAATACGATCAGATAACGCAAATTTAAGCGTATCTGCATAAAATCTCTTCTTAACTAAAAAATAGGATTCAAATCAGATTACGCAACTTAAACGCGTATCTCTTTATTTTTGTTTATAAAAATCAAAGCGGATTTACCCATTTAATTTTTGTGATACATAGAATATATGCAAGATATACGCAATATTCTATTATTTATTTATTTGAATATATTTATTTTTGTTATAAAGAACAAAAATCTCTTTATTGCGATAAACCTCGTCTACCTGGTATCCCGGACCTGAACTATCATAATTGAGAATTATTATAAAAATTTAAAATCTTTCTATTTAATCTGTTGTCAGAATCACGACGCAGATTAGTAAATGTTCGCGACATTTTAGATAGTAAAATCAAAAGATTTTGTATTCTTACATAAATTTAATTACTACAGGAACGAGATAAGTCGTGACCGTTTCATACGGTTTTCAGTGAGCTTTAGGATCAAGAAGACTGACCGCTATTTTAGCAGTTCTAGGGGAATGTTGCTACTAAGCAAACTCGAGGAAAGGGTTACACTCGCACTAGGCAAAAAACTTGATTTATAAGGCTTTGACACACTGTTACTTTTCGTATTTACTTATTTTTCGATTGCTTTTATAATTGCTTTCATTGCATTTATATATGTTTTATGTTCTTATTAGAACCACTGTTATTATCACTTTTTTTTTAGTATAACACACTGATATATTTTATCTGTTAGCAAAATTTTTACTTTTCTTTTACAAACGTCTAGCGTTCGATTCGTACCGGAACCAATGTTAAGTCGCAAATTTCATCTTTTATTTATTTATCCTTACTTACTTGCATTTAACTGCTTAGGCTGAATAACTGCTGCTGTGCTGAAGTTAGGCTTATACAGGATGGGTGTATTCGAATAAAGGACACTTGTAGTTAGCTGATTCTCACGATTTATTCAAGGCAAAGTTTTCTATAAAGATTGAAATCGCGGCTTAAGACTGGTAGCTCTTTGGTAGCGACGGATAGAAGCGTCGTCCAAAGAGTCCAGGTTGAGTGTACAAACACAACTGATCGCGCGGAGTATACAGAGTATACTCATCAACTTCGCTGTTCTACATATTATTTACTAATTAGAACGAAGCTATGGTGACCACCTTGGAAGTCTTATTAAGGTTGATGCGGTATCAAGCTTTATTAAAACGTTCAATGACTCGGTTTGGGCCCGTAATTGTGATCAGGACAGAAACAAAACCTGCAATGAAAAATGGCTTAGTAAGCAGTACATGTGCTGAGCTTAGAGTGGCTAAGAAATTGTGCATCAACTGGTTCAGCTCTAAGACAAAAGTTGCTGATGATTGCTGCGATGGTCAAGTAGCTAATTTTGTAAAAGATTAAAAAAATTTGGATTGGGGATGTCGGAGCCACGCTGATTGGTCGACATGTTCTGGTTTTCCTAATCCTAAAAATATTTCGGATCATAAATAATAAGTACATACACTTATCGCACATAAACGCGGTGCTCTGAGGTGCGTATTATAAAACTAGATATTTAAAAGCGCCTTGATATGCACATCAATGTATGTAATTTAGACAAACAATGCGAACCCCGGCGCAAGGTGGAGACGACAATGAAAGTGAGAATCCGTAAGATGACCGACACTGTTTCATACAATATTTTATGATGTACAGTTTTTTAATAATTAAATCAATAAAAACTCTGTGTTCCGAAGTCACTTACACAATAAGAAACAATTGTCAATTTGATTTTTATTGATTTTAAGTATATTGAAAGTATATAATAAGAACTATGGCGCAAGGTGAGGTCACAATCAGTAAAGTTCACTCTGACAGCCCTTTGACTTCTAGCAAACAATGACTAATTCCTTCTTTTGACGAATGCGAGCTATTTTTATTATAAACTCTATCCAAAAAAAAAAACATTGCGAATGTAGGAGCATAAGTTTGTAAGCGCAACGTTTTAATATGAAACAGACATGGTTTTGCTATATACATATAAATACTTATATACATTAGAAAATAGGATAAGAATTTGTTATATATCAAATTTTTGCTGATAGGTCTCTAGGCCTTAATATGATTAATTAAAAATTTATGTGTAAGTAGTTTTTAAAACTAAAGTTTTTCAATATGCTTGTCGGCTTGAAGGATTAAGATCTAACCTAAAGAGTATTTAAGTACATCAATTTAGTCACTATGAATCTATTTTTATTTTGAAACATTGTCTTTCTTATTTATCTGTATTATGCTTTTGGAGAAAAAAAGGAGTTAGGAGTTATGTTATGTATTAAAATTTATATGCGTTTATACATCTATTAATCTATACATATTTTCATCCTTTGTGCCGCTATATCGATTACGTGAGCTCCCAATTGTTTAAATGTATCATTAATATAACTGAATTAACAAAACAATATCACTTAAAAAATATTGGAGTAAAAATCGTAACTAATATTGACAAAAAATAAATCGAATAATTGATCGAACTATTGAGCAGCTACAAGTAAAGATTTAAGAAGTATATTTAACTTGCAGAGATCGATAAATTCATATAAAAATAAGAATTAAGATAACAACAAAATCCGTCCAGATCCAAATTTCGCATATGATTGATGCCTTCTTTCTTTAATTAACTTGGTCTGTAAAATGCAAAGCTTCCCTAGGTAGCAAAAGAAATCTTTATTTTTTAATAATTGAGTTTTTTTCAGGAAATAATTAGTAAAATAACTTGATATTTACGCAGTAAGTATTATTTATAACAGTCATGATTTTTGTAGAACTTATACAGTGTATTGATCGAGTTATAACGGTTTAAAAAATGTTCACTTCTGGTGCAAAACAAAAGAACGATGAACTGTAATATAAATTATCTGCGGTGATAAGATAGGAAATATTATTCTCTTTTAGGTACACATTTACTATTTTTAATAACTCTTTCTATAAAATTATCACAAAAAAACTAAATTAAAGAATCGCTATGAAACTGAAACACATTAATAAAATTAAAAACAGATTTTTTTCCTCATTATGCTACGTAAAAACAAAAAGATCAATCATCATCAACATATATAAGAGGTCACAGGTCATACAACAACGCCGCAATGGGTTATTATAAGAAAAAGTGGCGGATCAGATTTATTTATAATTGTAACACATAATCGAAAATGGGAAGAATCAAAATTAATTTTAAAACGATTTCCGAAAAAATGGAAGAAAAAAACAAATATTCTAAATGCCGTTAGCAGTAAAAGTTTTACGTTAATTTAGTACTATTACTTTTTTTCTTTTGATTTTCTCTATTTTGACAAACATTAAATTCTTGACATTTTTAGGATCTACAAATTTTATATAATACAATAAGATCGTTCGTAACCAACTAGAACGTAATCATCAGATCATGAAAATAATATTTTAAAAATAAAAATCACACAAAAACTGAAATAAGGGGTTGGCGAGCGAAGCGAGCAGGGGGGCAAAGCCTCACTAGTATATATATACACACACACTCACACACACACACACATATATATATATATATATATATATATATATATATATATATATATATATGTGTGTGTGTGTGTGTGTGTGTCATAATATATGTTAAAAATATACAAAAAAAATTAATTAATTGGGTCTATTTTTTTTAATTGTTTTAACAGCTTCCAATCTACCTGGACCAAATCTTGAAAATGTTTTTTTAATACGAATGTATATTTTAATCATATGTACCTGTCCATATCATTAAATAATTTTTTATTTATAAAATACATCAAGTTTTGTGAAATAAACGCAAAAAAAAAATCCGGACGGACGGACGAACGGACAACGGACATTTTTTAAGTTCTTTTATTGCTAAAAACTAATTGAAATTTGATTCATATGACATTTTTTTTGGCAACATAAATGATTCACGTTCAAAGAAATAAATTTTATTTGTTTGTTTTTACGAGTTTTAGAGGGTTTTTACAAAATTTACCAAGTATAATATTTTAATATAGTATAGATATTTAATAAATTTGAAAAAAAAAACAAATTAATTTAATAGTACATTGTACAACAAGGGGCAAAAATGGGCTTTTCCAAGCGAGAATAATGTTTGAGCGCGAGTGGTAGTCGAGGGCGCCGTAGGCTACCTACTAATGAACGGCGCGAGCAATTTAGACGCAAGGCTGATTAAGACCGTAGAAAGGTCAGAGGTGCAAGAGTTTAAATCCGCTAGCTTCGTCCGTAGAACGGGTGTCCAACGATGAGAAAGGTGGTAACATGACGCTTGAGCACAATGAGGACGCAAGAATGCGCGAAGAGGAAAGCGTTAATTCCTGCGTTAACGTCCGAGATTCAACGTACTTCTGGGGCTATTACGCCTCTCCATTACCCAACATGGACGGTCGTCTCCGCGAACTGCAGATAATGAGAGACGTACCAACGTTAGACCTCAGCAAGACGTTTGGACTCCTTACGACCAAGGGGAAGTAAGTCAAGCTCGTGTCACGAAGGACTAAAATCGAGACGGATTCAAGGTTCGCCTGGAGTTCAGACGTGGGACCGCGAAAAAACGCACAGAGATGACTACAACGGAAAGAAGTCTAGTCAGCGGCAGAGATACAGGGTAGCGCCACCTTATCACCCTTAGAAAACTTGATAAAGAGGGTGAGCGATCAGTGCCTGGCACGATCGCGTGAAGATTTGAAGAGCGGCGAGATAGTGTTGCAGCGTGCGAGTAACGCGTCAGGGTGCCAAGCGCTTTACTAAAAAAGCACGACATGGACCGGTAGCGAGCAAGGCTGGCAATTTCGTGACAAAGGAAAGTCACAAACAGCGGATGCGAAGCGAAGCATCACCAAGTAGACGCCGCCTTGAAGACGAGAATTTGTCGGAGAGATGCGGCGTCCGGGCTAAACGAAGCCACTTAGCGTACGGTTCGTAAACGTGCCGAATGAAACCTTGCGATTAAGGTAAAGATCGATCTAGAATACAGTCCTGGAGGTAGCGACGTGACCTGCAAGTATCTGAGTGAACCAGAGAAGAAACAGGTGCGTCGTAGAAAAGGTTCAATCGTCCGAACGATACAAGTCGCGTTTTTTCTAGAGTGTAGAATCGAACTCGGGACGATTGTTAGAAATTTGTTAGAAATCGTTTCAAAAGTTTTAAAGCTTTAGTAAAGAGATGAAAAAAAAATAAATCAAGAGGAGTGAATATGGTCGTTTTCGCCCCTAGGGTATATACATATACCTGAGGCGAAAGTGTTTTTCTCTAGGGGCGAAGTGAAAGTAAGTGCTTAATTTCGCCTTTAGGAAAAAAAAAACACTTTTGTTTCAGATATTTGCATTTTAGTGTGTATATTTGTGTGACACACTTCATATATGTATGTATATACCGTCGGTCCGTGTGACATCGAACACAATTCAGATTTACAACAAAATTCTACTATCAAATACTGGACGACTCTGCATTTTTAGGCAAGCTAAAAAGAGCGTTATCGATGCACTGATTATAATATATCTACCTAGACCAAATCTTGAAAGTGATATTGGTAGAAATGTATATTTTTATAATATGTACTAGTCTATAATACCATTAAATAGTTTTTCGTTTATAAAATACATCAAGTTTGTGGAGTAAACGCAAAAAAAATCCGGACGGACAGACGGACATTTTTTAAGTTTTTTTACCGCTTAAAACTAATTGAAATTTGATACATTTGACAATTTTTTTTCTCGGTAATCTGAATGATTTAAGTTCAAAGAACATTTCTACCCTAAAATAGATTTAATTTTTTTTTATTACGAGTTTTGGAGGGTTTTTACAAAATTGACTAAGTATAAAATTTTAATATAGATCAGACTTTATAAAAACACTTATGCACACACGCATGCACGTACACATACAAACATACGCACAGACACACACGAAATAGCTAATAAATATAGAATACACGAGTGTAAGACTAATAAAATTGATTAAAGTTGATTAAAAATAATGAAAATGTTTTTTCGTACATAGTATATCAAGTGGTGCAGTAGCGCCACGAAGGCGAGTTTGAGAAGCAGGCAAAGCCGCAGCGCCCGTGACACTATTAACTTCTATATTGGGTTATTGGGTTTTTCATTATACAAAAAAAAATATCATTACTGTTAGTAAGGTTTTTTGGCTCATTAGAATGTTTTCTGAGCTAAACTATGATTTTCAACAAAAATATTAGTAAAACGACTGCTTATTTTTTCAATATGTGAGTGTGTAATCCACAAATGCTAAAATCACGTTTTTCTTCTTCAACCCGAAATGTGAAAGGACCGTTAAGTAAGCCGCAAGAAGTGTTAGGACCGTAAAATTGGCCGCTCAGCTATATACCGATGGGAATATTAGAAATTGATTCCTCAAGAAAATATAATAATATATAACGATATTTAGAATTAAGAGGTTGCTGGTACATACTCTACGTTTCGGAACAGTAACAGTAACTAGCTTGCCAGGGTAGCCAATGACAAGGTTTAGGTTGTTTTCGGTGTCTTGGTATAAAAATCATTAAATACGGTGTCTAGGTGTACAGGGTGGCCGATGACAACGTCTAGGTGGTGCGTCCCATGGCTTTTGGTATCTAGGTAAATAAATCATACGAAGGCGGTGTCTAGATGTACGGAGTGGCCAAAGAAGAGGTCTAGGTGGCGCGCTCCGTGGTTTTTTGTGTCTAGGTATAAAAATCATTCAAGTACGGTGTCTAGGTATACAGGGTTGCCGATGACGACGTCTAGGTGGTGCGTCCCATGGTTTTTGGTGTCTAGGTAAATAAATCATACGAAGGCGGTGTCTAGATATACGGAGTGGCCGATGAAGAGGTCTAGGTGGCGCGCTCCGTGGTTTTTTTGTGTCTAGGTGTAAAAATCATTCAAGGGCGGTGTCTAGGTGTATAGGGTGGCCGACGACGAGGTCTAGATCAAGCGCTTCGTGGTTTTTGGTGTCTAAGTGTAAAAATCATTCAAAGGTAGTGTCTAGGAGTACAAGGTGGACGGTGACGAGGTCTAGGTAGCGCGCTCCATAGTTTTTTGTGTCTTGCTGTAAAAATCATTCAAGGGCGGTGTCTAGGTGTACAGGGTGGCCAATGAGGAGGTCTAGATGGTGCGATTTGTGGTTTTTGGTGTCTAGGTAAATAAATCATACGAGGACGGCATCTAGGTGTACAGGGTGGCCGATGACGAGGTCTAGGTAGTTCGTACCGTGGTTTTTGGTGTCTAGGTGTAGAAATAATTCGAGGGTGGTGTATATCAGAACAATCAGTGATGTCATGTTATTGATAAAAATATTACAAAAAAGCTGTGGCCGAAAGGTGCTAAAGATGCTTATATTTTATTTTTACGACGTTGAATGTGAAATACTCAAAAAAATTTACTAAAAAGGATTGAAATCACTAAAAAAATTAACTTTTAAAAAAGTAAAAGGTTAGACGAGTTTGATATATTCCGCAGCGAAATTAAAGATAAAAAAACTGAGATCAATCAAACAAAGTCAAGTTTATTATATTTAATCGTAATGAAGCAAGGAACAACTCTCAAGATAATTACTACGTAACTTGCCATGCTCGTTTCATCTTGTTTATTGGTAAACAAGTAAAATTTTATTTTTATCCATTAGAACGTCATACAATCACCATAAGGACAATGAAACAGGCATGACAAGTTACGCAGTAATTATCTCGAGAGTTGTTCCTTGCTTCATTACGATTAAATATAATAAACTTTGTTTGATTGATCTCAGTTTTTTTATCTGTAATTTTGTTGCGGTATATATCAAACTCGCTTAACCTTTTACTTTTTTAAGAGTTAATTTTTTTTAGTAATTCAATGATTTTAACACTTATAAATTATGATAATAAATAGCTGCAAGGACATCGAACAAACCGTACACATAAATATATTACATAATAATACAAATATATTTTTCTACACAAAAAAATTTTACACGGATATTTTCTACACCGATATTTTCCACACCGATTTTTGATTAATCCACTACAAAGAATTGGCTATGATTTTTTTAAAAAGGTTTAATAATTTTTCGAGTCTGTTAGGATGGTTCGCGGAATGCGTCTATAATGCAGGACTAAAAATTTTGTTTTTTTTTTTCACGAAATGGTAAAAAAAAAAACAGAAGAGTCAGGCCTGGGTAGATTAAAATCTATTTAATACACGCTGAGATCCAAGCCATACAGTTTCCAGTTTTACAAAGTATACAGAGTAAAAAAAAATTCTGAACCTTAGAATCTTTGAAACTAACTGGTTTCAGAAAAAAAACCAAAGAAAGGGATTATGGTGATATATAATGCTAACTAAATCTAAAATTTGAACTTGATTATTGCCTTTTTACACCAGTTGTCACATCACTCAGATAAACGAAATTTTTCATTTTTCAAGTTTTTCTCAGGATCTGCCCCATAAAATAACTAATAAAAATAAAAATAACCATAAAAGTAAATGATGGAGGAAATGGGTGAGAGGAATATAAACGCAAGCAAAACGCAAGTGAAATTAGAAAAGTAATATCGAAGCTTTATTTATGACAAAGACTCTTATTCGAATAAACGAGACGTGCTCTCTCTATGGGTAGCAGAGTCGAACTGGCTCGGCCATGGCGGTCGACTCGGGACCTATTCTAGGGATGCACAAGCGCACTCTATCGGCGCTCTCACGAGGAGCACAGATTGCCATACTCCAACAGTAATGTATAGTTATAATAATTTTTAATAACCATGTTAATTTTTAGAAAGGTTTAACATTTAGTTTTTTAATTAAAATGATTTTAAAAAATTGCGCTTTATGGTATATAATAAAAGAACGACAAACGATAATACCAATTTTCCTTGGTAAAAAGATAAGTAATTTTATTCTCTTTCAGGTATGTTTTAAGCAATTTACTTTTATCAACTTTTCCAATATCTTTATCAAAAATAACTAATATCTCAAAACTAAAAAATCACTTCAATCAAAATGCCTTCACAAAAACGGATTATTTTCCCACTATGCACTAGTAAAAACTACGAAAATGAGACGAGACTTGGTAGGTTGAAATCCACTAAGTATAAGCTACGATACAGGTGGATACGAACAGACAAACACCCGCACACTCTCACACACACACAAACACGCACACACGCCCGTACGGGGATGCCGATACCCCGTATGTGGCGCGTCTCCTGGGTGGCAGATACGGGAATGCTCATCGGCGTGTCGAGGTCTCCTTAACGGGCCGAAGGGTAGAGCAGAAATAAAATATGCTATGTGGACTAAACAGGCTAGGGGAAGAAACCCCGAAGATAAACCAAACATGGATTTAATAACATAACTACCCCAAGCATGTCAAGCCACAGAGCCAGTCCCGCCGTCGATTCCGATCGGGTGGAAGCATCGGTGGTCAGCGCACTGTGGAGCCATTCGAAAGAGTTTGGACAAAAATCTTGATTCAATTGGCGTTACAGAGGAATGAGCTGAAACTTGGTGAAAATCTTCGTTTTTTAGTGTACTTTCCGAATCCTTTTGGCCGAATTATTTTTGGCCTATGTAACCCCCGTTCTTCCATAACCTCAAAAATTACTCCAAAAATCAGTATTACTCTGTTAAGACTCGCAAATATAAATACAAAATTAAAAAACGGTTATTTCTATGTATTTTATCCCACTCATCACTAATCTTACTCTATTTTACGTCTTCTAAAACGTTTGTCTCAAACTTTAAATAACACCTCATTAATGCAGATAAACGTGATTCAAAATTGCAGGGGTGGTTATAAAGCTTTGAATCAGCTTAATGACTATGGATTTTACCTTGCTGATCTTAAATTTAATCATTGTTTTGGCTCATATTTTTTGTCTCAGACATTCCCTTAAATAGCTATATTATTAATTCGGTTGTATTTACAAGTTTTATCACAATTTGTTTTATCAAAAGTTCTGATAAATTTTGTACATTTAAACGAATTCAAATATATGCTATGTATATATTATCAAAAATATTAAAATATAATTTATTTTTTGAATAAATAAATAATTAATAAAATCTCTAATATAATAATTAATCTATAAAGAAAAATTTTGTTTACAAAAGTATGTTATGTTATATAGTTCACTTAATGCATTCGTTTAGCAAAATACATTTTAATACTTGCAAAAGACGATTTTGCTTAAGTCTACGTTTACAGCGTATTAGGTGCTGTATGGTTAATTTTTTGTCAGTGATTCTAAGTATTTACCAAATTATTTTGTATACAAAATTTATACATGTATATATTCATTTATATATGTAATATATATTAAATTATCAAAACTTCACAAAAGTAAATGTTAGGTTTAACGCCGATTTATCCGTTGCGGTTAGTTTTGAGCCGACTTATTTAGAGTTTAGTTAGTGAGCAAAGTTATTCTCAGCAACTTAAATATGAGTTGGTATAACATAGAGGTAAAGGATTTGGTAGAAGTGTCAGGGGCATCAAATTGGGTATGGTAGCTCTGGTGACACGAGACCTAGCTAGCCAGAGGGTATGGAAAACCAGAGTTAGAAACCAGAGGCCGATTTAGGTATAGGCTGAGTAGGCTATAGCCTAGGGCGGCACTCAGTGGGGGGCGGCGGATTACAATCATATGAAATGCTCAAACCTACCTACCCCACGCGCCGCAATTACTGATAAGAGAACATTTATTAAAAACAAAAATACTCTAACGCAACGGAGGAAGGCGAGCGAGAGCGAGCAGTAAAACTAAAACCAAAATACTCAAACCCACCTACCCCACGGACAACGAGTTCAATAATAAAATATCTCGGCACATCGGAGGAAGGCGAGCGAGAGCGAGCAGCAAAACTAAAATACTCAAACCCACCTACCCCACGGACAACGAGTTCAGTAATAAAATATCTCGGCACATCGGAGGATGGCGAGCGAGAGCGAGCAGCAAAACTAAAACCAAAATACTCAAACCCACCTACCCCACGGACAACGATTTCAATAATAAAATGTCTGGGCACCTCGATGGAAGGCGAGCGAGAGCGAGCAGCAAAACAAAAACCAAAATATTCAAACCCACCTACCCCACGGACAACGAGTTCAATAATAAAATATCTCGGCACATCGGAGGAAGGCGAGCGACAGCGAGCAGCAAAACTAAAATACTCAAACCCACCTACCCCACGGACAACGAGTTCAATAATAAAATATCTCGGCACATCGGAGGAAGGCGAGCGACAGCGAGCAGCAAAACTAAAATACTCAAACCCACCTACCTAACGGACGAGTTCAATAATAAAATATCTCGGCACATCGGAGGAAGGCGAGCGAGAGCGAGCAGCAAAACTAAAATCAAAATACTCAAACCCACCTACCCCACGGACAACGAGTTCAATAATAAAATATCTCGGCACATCGGAGGAAGGCGAACGAGAGCGAGCAGCAAAACTAAAATACTCAAACCCACCTATTTACAGGTTGTCGAGGTTCGCCATGAACCGATGTGCCCCGTATTTTATTATGAAACTTGCTGCGCGTGGGGTAAGCTGGTTTTAAAGCTTTGGTTTTCGATTAACAGCTTGTCTATGTTCGACTTCCTCCGATGTGCCCCGAATTTTATTATTGAACATGTTGCGTGGGCGGTAAGTAGGTTTGGAAGCTTTAGTTTTGGATTTACATCTTGCCGAGGTTCGCCTTCCTTCGATGTGCCACGTATTTTATTAATGGAGTCGCTGCGGATGGGGTAGGCGGGTTTGGGGCTATAGTTTAAGATTTACAGCTTGTCGAGTTTCGGCATCATTCGATGTGCCCCGTATTTTATTATGAAACTTGCTGCACGTAGGGTAGGCGGAATAGGGGCTTTAGTTATAGATTTACAGCATGTCGAGGTTCGCCTTCATTCGATGTGCCACGTATTTTATTAATGGAGTCGCTGCGCGTGGGGTAAGTTAGCTTTAAAGATTTAGTTTTAGATTTACATCTTGTCGAGTTTCGCCTTCCTTCGATGTGCCACGTATTTTATTAATGGAGTCGCTGCGGATGGGGTAGGCGGGTTTGGGGCTATAGTTTAAGATTTACAGATTTAGTTATAAAGATTTAGTTTCAGATTTACAGCATTTCGATGTTCGCCTTCCTCTGATGTGCCCCGTATTTTATTATTGAAATTGCTGCGCGTGGGGTAAGTAGGTTTGGAAGCTTTATTTTTCGATTTACAGCTTGTCGGTGTACGCCTTCCTCTGATGTGCCCCGTATTTTATTATTGAACTTGCTGCGCGTGGGGTAAGTAGGTTTGGAAGCTTTAGTTTTCGATTTACAGCTTGTCGATGTACGCCTAACTTCGATGTGCCCAGTATTTTATTGTCGAACTCGCTGCGCATGGGGTATGTTGGTTTTGAAGATGTAGTTTTAGATTTCCAGCTTGTCGAGGTTCGCCTTCATTCGATGTGCCACGTATTTTATTAATGGAGTCGCTGCGCGTGGGGTAAGTAGGTTTGGAAGCTTTAGTTTTAGATTTACAGCTTGTCGGTGTACGCCTTCCTCTGATATGTCCCGTATTTTATTATTGAACTTGCTGCGCGTGGTGTAAGTAGGTTTGGAAGCTTTAGCTTTTAATTTACAGCTTGTCGGTGTACGCCTTCCTTTTATGTACCCCATATATTATTGTCGAACTCTCTGCGCGTGGAGTAAGTTAGTTTTAAAGATTAAGTTTTCGATTTGCAGCTTGTCGAGGTTCGCCTTCCTTCGATGTGCCACGTATTTTATTAATGGAGTCGCTGCGGATGGGGTAGGCGGGTTTGGGGCTATAGTTTAAGATTTACAGCTTGTCGAGGTTCGCCTTCATTCGATGTGCCACGTATTTTATTAATGGAGTCGCTGCGCGTGGGGTAAGTAGGTTTGGAAGCTTTAGTTTTCGATTTACAGCTTGTCGGTGTACGCCTTCCTCTGATGTGCCCCGTATTTTATTATTGAATTTGCTGCGCGTGGTGTAAGTAGGTTTGGAAGCTTTAGTTTTAGATTTACAGCTTGTCGAGGTTCGCCTTCATTCGATGTGCCACGTATTTTATTAATGAATTCGCTGAGGATGGGGTAGGCGGGTTTGGGGCTATAGTTTAAGATTTACAGGTTTAGTTTTAAAGATTTAGTATTAGATTTACAGCATTTTGATACACGCCTTCCTCTGATGTGCCCCGTATTTTATTATTGAACTAGCTGCGCGTGGGGTAAGTAGGTTTGGAAGCTTTAGTTTTCGATTTACAGCTTGTCGGTGGACGCCTTCCTCTGATGTGCCCCGTATTTTATTATTGAATTTGCTGCGCGTGGTGTAAGTAGGTTTGGAAGCTTTAGTTTTAGATTTACAGCTTGTCGAGGTTCGCCTTCATTCGATGTGCCACGTATTTTATTAATGAATTCGCTGAGGATGGGGTAGGCGGGTTTGGGGCTATAGTTTAAGATTTACAGGTTTAGTTTTAAAGATTTAGTATTAGATTTACAGCATTTTGATATACGCCTTCCACTGATGTGCCCCATATTTTATTATTGAACTTGCTGCGTGGGCGGTAAGTAGGTTTGGAAGCTTTAGTTTTGGATTTACATCTTGCCGAGGTTCGCCTTCCTTCGATGTGCCACGTATTTTATTAATGGAGTCGCTGCGGATGGGGTAGGCGGGTTTGGGGCTATAGTTTAAGATTTACAGCTTGTCGAGTTTCGGCATCATTCGATGTGCCCCGTATTTTATTATGAAACTTGCTGCACGTAGGGTAGGCGGAATAGGGGCTTTAGTTATAGATTTACAGCATGTCGAGGTTCGCCTTCATTCGATGTGCCACGTATTTTATTAATGGAGTCGCTGCGCGTGGGGTAAGTTAGCTTTAAAGATTTAGTTTTAGATTTACATCTTGTCGAGTTTCGCCTTCCTTCGATGTGCCACGTATTTTATTAATGGAGTCGCTGCGGATGGGGTAGGCGGGTTTGGGGCTATAGTTTAAGATTTACAGATTTAGTTATAAAGATTTAGTTTCAGATTTACAGCATTTCGATGTTCGCCTTCCTCTGATGTGCCCCGTATTTTATTATTGAAATTGCTGCGCGTGGGGTAAGTAGGTTTGGAAGCTTTATTTTTCGATTTACAGCTTGTCGGTGTACGCCTTCCTCTGATGTGCCCCGTATTTTATTATTGAACTTGCTGCGCGTGGGGTAAGTAGGTTTGGAAGCTTTAGTTTTCGATTTACAGCTTGTCGATGTACGCCTAACTTCGATGTGCCCAGTATTTTATTGTCGAACTCGCTGCGCATGGGGTATGTTGGTTTTGAAGATGTAGTTTTAGATTTCCAGCTTGTCGAGGTTCGCCTTCATTCGATGTGCCACGTATTTTATTAATGGAGTCGCTGCGCGTGGGGTAAGTAGGTTTGGAAGCTTTAGTTTTAGATTTACAGCTTGTCGGTGTACGCCTTCCTCTGATATGTCCCGTATTTTATTATTGAACTTGCTGCGCGTGGTGTAAGTAGGTTTGGAAGCTTTAGCTTTTAATTTACAGCTTGTCGGTGTACGCCTTCCTTTTATGTACCCCATATATTATTGTCGAACTCTCTGCGCGTGGAGTAAGTTAGTTTTAAAGATTAAGTTTTCGATTTGCAGCTTGTCGAGGTTCGCCTTCCTTCGATGTGCCACGTATTTTATTAATGGAGTCGCTGCGGATGGGGTAGGCGGGTTTGGGGCTATAGTTTAAGATTTACAGCTTGTCGAGGTTCGCCTTCATTCGATGTGCCACGTATTTTATTAATGGAGTCGCTGCGCGTGGGGTAAGTAGGTTTGGAAGCTTTAGTTTTCGATTTACAGCTTGTCGGTGTACGCCTTCCTCTGATGTGCCCCGTATTTTATTATTGAATTTGCTGCGCGTGGTGTAAGTAGGTTTGGAAGCTTTAGTTTTAGATTTACAGCTTGTCGAGGTTCGCCTTCATTCGATGTGCCACGTATTTTATTAATGAATTCGCTGAGGATGGGGTAGGCGGGTTTGGGGCTATAGTTTAAGATTTACAGGTTTAGTTTTAAAGATTTAGTATTAGATTTACAGCATTTTGATACACGCCTTCCTCTGATGTGCCCCGTATTTTATTATTGAACTAGCTGCGCGTGGGGTAAGTAGGTTTGGAAGCTTTAGTTTTCGATTTACAGCTTGTCGGTGGACGCCTTCCTCTGATGTGCCCCGTATTTTATTATTGAATTTGCTGCGCGTGGTGTAAGTAGGTTTGGAAGCTTTAGTTTTAGATTTACAGCTTGTCGAGGTTCGCCTTCATTCGATGTGCCACGTATTTTATTAATGAATTCGCTGAGGATGGGGTAGGCGGGTTTGGGGCTATAGTTTAAGATTTACAGGTTTAGTTTTAAAGATTTAGTATTAGATTTACAGCATTTTGATATACGCCTTCCACTGATGTGCCCCATATTTTATTATTGAACTTGCTGCGCGTAGGGTAAGTAGGTTTGGAAGTTTTAGTTTTCGATTTGCAGCTTGTCGGTGTACGCCTTCCTTCGATGTGCCCCGTATTTTATTAATGGAGTCTCTGCGGATGGGGTAGGCGGGTTTGGGGCTATAGTTTAAGATTTACAGCTTGTCGAGGTTCGCCTTCATTCGATGTGCCACGTATTTTATTAATGGAGTCGCTGCGCGTGGGGTAAGTAGGTTTGGAAGCTTTAGTTTTAGATTTACAGCTTGTCGAGGTTCGCCTTCATTCGATGTGCCACGTATTTTATTAATGAATTCGCTGCGGATGGGGTAGGCGGGTTTGGGGCTATAGTTTAAGATTTACAGATTTAGATTTAAAGATTTAGTATTAGATTTACAGCATTTTGATATACGCCTTCCTCTGATGTGCCCCATATTTTATTATTGAACTTGCTGCGCGTAGGGTAAGTAGGTTTGGAAGTTTTAGTTTTCGATTTGCAGCTTGTCGGTGTACGCCTTCCTTTTATTTACCCCGTATATTATTGTCGAACTCTCTGCGCGTGGAGTAAGTTAGTTTTAAAGATTAAGTTTTCGATTTGCAGCTTTTCGAGGTTCGCCTTCCTTCGATGTGCCACGTATTTTATTAATGGAGTCGCTGCGGATGGGGTAGGCGGGTTTGGGGCTATAGTTTAAGATTTACAGCTTGTCGAGGTTCGCCTTCATTCGATGTGCCATGTATTTTATTAATGGAGTCGCTGCGTGTGGGGTAAGTAGGTTTGGAAGCTTTAGTATTAGATTTACAGCATTTTGATACACGCCTTCCTCTGATGTGCCCCGTATTTTATTATTGAACTAGCTGCGCGTGGGGTAAGTAGGTTTGGAAGCTTTAGTTTTCGATTTACAGCTTGTCGGTGGACGCCTTCCTCTGATGTGCCCCGTATTTTATTATTGAATTTGCTGCGCGTGGTGTAAGTAGGTTTGGAAGCTTTAGTTTTAGATTTACAGCTTGTCGAGGTTCGCCTTCATTCGATGTGCCACGTATTTTATTAATGAATTCGCTGCGGATGGGGTAGGCGGGTTTGGGGCTATAGTTTAAGATTTACAGATTTAGATTTAAAGATTTAGTATTAGATTTACAGCATTTTGATATACGCCTTCCTCTGATGTGCCCCATATTTTATTATTGAACTTGCTGCGCGTAGGGTAAGTAGGTTTGGAAGTTTTAGTTTTCGATTTGCAGCTTGTCGGTGTACGCCTTCCTTCGATGTGCCCCGTATTTTATTAATGGAGTCGCTGCGGATGGGGTAGGCGGGTTTGGGGCTATAGTTTAAGATTTACAGCTTGTCGAGGTTCGCCTTCATTCGATGTGCCACATATTTTATTAATGGAGTCGCTGCGCGTGGGGTAAGTAGGTTTGGAAGCTTTAGTTTTAGATTTACAGCTTGTCGAGGTTCGCCTTCATTCGATGTGCTACGTATTTTATTAATGAATTCGCTGCGGATGGGGTAGGTGGCTTTAAGGCTTTAGTTTTAGATTTACAGCTTGTCGAGGTTCGGCTTCATTCGATGTGCCCCGTATTTTATTATTGAACTTGCTGCGCGTGGGGTAAGTAGGTTTGGAAGCTTTAGTTTTCGATTTACAGCTTGTCGATGTACGCCTAACTTCGATATGCCCCGTATTTTATTAATGATTTCACTACGAATGGGGTAAGTGGGTTTAAGGCTTTAATTTTCGATTTACAGATTTAGTTTTGAAGATTTAGTTTTAGATTTACAGCATTTCGATATAGGCCTTCCTCTGATATGTCCCGTATTTTATTATTGAACTTGCTGCGCGTGGGGTAAGTAGGTTTGGAAGCTTTAGTTTTCGATTTACAGCTTGTCGGTGTACGCCTTCCTCTGATGTGCCCCGTATTTTATTAATGGAGTCGCTGCTGATGGGGTAGGCGGGTTTGGGGCTATAGTTTAAGATTTACAGCTTGTCGAGGTTCGCCTTCATTCGATGTGCCACGTATTTTATTAATGGAGTCGCTGCGCGTGGGGTAAGTAGGTTTGGAAGCTTTAGTTTTAGATTTACAGCTTGTCGAGGTTCGCCTTCATTCGATGTGCCACGTATTTTATTAATGAATTCGCTGCGGATGGGGTAGGCGGGTTTGGGGCTATAGTTTAAGATTTACAGATTTAGTTTTAAAGATTTTGTATTAGATTTACAGCATTTTGATATACGCCTTCCTCTGATGTGCCCCATATTTTATTATTGAACTTGCTGCGCGTAGGGTAAGTAGGTTTGGAAGTTTTAGTTTTCGATTTGCAGCTTGTCGGTGTACGCCTTCCTTTTATGTACCCCGGATATTATTGTCGAACTCTCTGCGCGTGGAGTAAGTTAGTTTTAAAGATTAAGTTTTCGATTTGCAGCTTTTCGAGGTTCGCCTTCCTTCGATGTGCCACGTATTTTATTAATGGAGTCGCTGCGGATGGGGTAGGCGGGTTTGGGGCTATAGTTTAAGATTTACAGCTTGTCGAGGTTCGCCTTCATTCGATGTGCCACGTATTTTATTAATGGAGTCGCTGCGCGTGGGGTAAGTAGGTTTGGAAGCTTTAGTTTTCGATTTACAGCTTGTCGTGTACGCCTTCCTCTGATGTGCCCCGTATTTTATTATTGAATTTGCTGCGCGTGGTGTAAGTAGGTTTGGAAGCTTTAGTTTTAGATTTACAGCTTGTCGAGGTTCGCCTTCATTCGATGTGCCACGTATTTTATTAATGAATTCGCTGAGGATGGGGTAGGCGGGTTTGGGGCTATAGTTTAAGATTTACAGGTTTAGTTTTAAAGATTTAGTATTAGATTTACAGCATTTTGATATACGCCTTCCACTGATGTGCCCCATATTTTATTATTGAACTTGCTGCGCGTAGGGTAAGTAGGTTTGGAAGTTTTAGTTTTCGATTTGCAGCTTGTCGGTGTACGCCTTCCTTCGATGTGCCCCGTATTTTATTAATGGAGTCGCTGCGTGTGGGGTAAGTAGGTTTGGAAGCTTTAGTATTAGATTTACAGCATTTTGATACACGCCTTCCTCTGATGTGCCCCGTATTTTATTATTGAACTAGCTGCGCGTGGGTAAGTAGGTTTGGAAGCTTTAGTTTTCGATTTACAGCTTGTCGTGGACGCCTTCCTCTGATGTGCCCGTATTTTATTATTGAATTTGCTGCGCGTGGTGTAAGTAGGTATGGAAGCTTTAGTTTTAGATTTACAGCTTGTCGAGGTTCGCCTTCATTCGATGTGCCACGTATTTTATTAATGAATTCGCTGCGGATGGGGTAGGCGGGTTTGGGGCTATAGTTTAAGATTTACAGATTTAGATTTAAAGATTTAGTATTAGATTTACAGCATTTTGATATACGCCTTCCTCTGATGTGCCCCATATTTTATTATTGAACTTGCTGCGCGTAGGGTAAGTAGGTTTGGAAGTTTTAGTTTTCGATTTGCAGCTTGTCGGTGTACGCCTTCCTTCGATGTGCCCCGTATTTTATTAATGGAGTCGCTGCGGATGGGGTAGGCGGGTTTGGGGCTATAGTTTAAGATTTACAGATTTAGATTTAAAGATTTAGTATTAGATTTACAGCATTTTGATATACGCCTTCCTCTGATGTGCCCCATATTTTATTATTGAACTTGCTGCGCGTAGGGTAAGTAGGTTTGGAAGTTTTAGTTTTCGATTTGCAGCTTGTCGGTGTACGCCTTCCTTTTATTTACCCCGTATATTATTGTCGAACTCTCTGCGCGTGGAGTAAGTTGTTTTAAAGATTAAGTTTTCGATTTGCAGCTTTTCGAGGTTCGCCTTCTTCGATGTGCCACGTATTTTATTAATGGAGTCGCTGCGGATGGGGTAGGCGGGTTGGGCTATAGTTTAAGATTTACAGCTTGTCGAGGTTCGCCTTCATTCGATGTGCCATGTATTTTATTAATGGAGTCGCTGCGTGTGGGGTAAGTAGTTGGAAGCTTTAGTATTAGATTTACAGCATTTGATACACGCTTCCTCTGATGTCCCGTATTTTATTATTGAACTAGCTGCGCGTGGGTAAGTAGGTTTGGAAGCTTTAGTTTCGATTTACAGCTTGTCGGGACGCCTTCTCTGATGTGCCCCGTATTTTATTATTGAATTTGCTGCGCGTGGTGTAAGTAGGTTTGGAAGCTTTAGTTTTAGATTTACAGCTTGTCGAGGTTCGCCTTCATTCGATGTGCCACGTATTTTATTAATGAATTCGCTGCGGATGGGGTAGGCGGGTTTGGGGCTATAGTTTAAGATTTACAGATTTAGATTTAAAGATTTAGTATTAGATTTACAGCATTTTGATATACGCCTTCCTCTGATGTGCCCCATATTTTATTATTGAACTTGCTGCGCGTAGGGTAAGTAGGTTTGGAAGTTTTAGTTTTCGATTTGCAGCTTGTCGGTGTACGCCTTCCTTCGATGTGCCCCGTATTTTATTAATGGAGTCGCTGCGGATGGGGTAGGCGGGTTTGGGGCTATAGTTTAAGATTTACAGCTTGTCGAGGTTCGCCTTCATTCGATGTGCCACATATTTTATTAATGGAGTCGCTGCGCGTGGGGTAAGTAGGTTTGGAAGCTTTAGTTTTAGATTTACAGCTTGTCGAGGTTCGCCTTCATTCGATGTGCTACGTATTTTATTAATGAATTCGCTGCGGATGGGGTAGGTGGTTTAAGGCTTTAGTTTTAGATTTACAGCTTGTCGAGGTTCGGCTTCATTCGATGTGCCCGTATTTTATTATTGAACTTGCTGCGCGTGGGGTAAGTAGGTTTGGAAGCTTTAGTTTTCGATTTACAGCTTGTCGATGTACGCCTAACTTCGATATGCCCCGTATTTTATTAATGATTTCACTACGAATGGGGTAAGTGGGTTTAAGGCTTTAATTTTCGATTTACAGATTTAGTTTTGAAGATTTAGTTTTAGATTTACAGCATTTCGATATAGGCCTTCCTCTGATATGTCCCGTATTTTATTATTGAACTTGCTGCGCGTGGGGTAAGTAGGTTTGGAAGCTTTAGTTTTCGATTTACAGCTTGTCGGTGTACGCCTTCCTCTGATGTGCCCCGTATTTTATTAATGGAGTCGCTGCTGATGGGGTAGGCGGGTTTGGGGCTATAGTTTAAGATTTACAGCTTGTCGAGGTTCGCATTCATTCGATGTGCCCCGTATTTTATTGTCGAACTCGCTGCGCGTGGGGTAAGTTGGTTTTGAAGATGTAGTTTTAGATTTACAGCTTGTCGAGGTTCGCCTTCATTCGATGTACCACGTATTTTATTAATGAATTCGCTGCGGATGGGGTAGGCGGGTTTGGGGCTATAGTTTAAGATTTACAGGTTTAGTTTTAAAGATTTAGTATTAGATTTACAGCATTTTGATATACGCCTTCCTCTGATGTGCCCCATATTTTATTATTGTACTTGCTGCGCGTAGGGTAAGTAGGTTTGGAAGTTTTAGTTTTCGATTTGCAGCTTGTCGGTGTACGCCTTCCTTCGATGTGCCCCGTATTTTATTATTGAATTTGCTGCGCGTGGTGTAAGTAGGTTTGGAAGCTTTAGTTTTAGATTTACAGTTTGTCGAGGTTCGCCTTCATTCGATGTGCCACGTATTTTATTAATGAATTCGCTGCGGATGGGGTAGGCGGGTTTGGGGCTATAGTTTAAGATTTACAGATTTAGATTTAAAGATTTAGTATTAGATTTACAGCATTTTGATATACGCCTTCCTCTGATGTGCCCCATATTTTATTATTGAACTTGCTGCGCGTAGGGTAAGTAGGTTTGGACGTTTTAATTTTAGATTTACAGCTTGTCGAGGTTCGCCTTCATTCGATGTGCCACGTATTTTATTAATGATTTCACTACGGATGGGGAAAGTGGGTTTAAGGCTTTAATTTTAGATTTACAGATTTAGTTTTAAAGATTTAGTATTAGATTTACAGCATTTTGATATACGTCTTCATCTGATGTGCCCCATATTTTATTATTGAACTTGCTGCGCGTAGGGTAAGTAGGTTTGGAAGCTTTATTTTATAATTTACAGCTTGTCGGTGTACGCCTTCCTCTGATATGTCCCGTATTTTATTATTGAACTTGCTGCGCGTGGTGTAAGTAGGTTTGGAAGCTTTAGCTTTTAATTTACAGCTTGTCGGTGTACGCCTTCCTTTTATGTACCCCGTATATTATTGTCGAACTCTCTGCGCGTGGAGTAAGTTAGTTTTAAAGATTAAGTTTTCGATTTGCAGCTTGTCGAGGTTCGCCTTCCTTCGATGTGCCACGTATTTTATTAATGGAGTCGCTGCGGATGGGGTAGGCGGGTTTGGAGCTATAGTTTAAGATTTACAGCTTGTCGAGGTTCGCCTTCATTCGATGTGCCACGTATTTTATTAATGGAGTCGCTGCGCGTGGGGTAAGTAGGTTTGGAAGCTTTAGTTTTAAATTTACAGCTTGTCGAGGTTCGCCTTCATTCGATGTGCCACGTATTTTATTAATGAATTCGCTGCGGATGGGGTAGGCGGGTTTGGGGCTATAGTTTAAGATTTACAGATTTAGTTTTAAAGATTTAGTATTAGATTTACAGCATTTTGATATACGCCTTCCTCTGATGTGCCCCATATTTTATTATTGAACTTGCTGCGCGTAGGGTAAGTAGGTTTGGACGTTTTAATTTTAGATTTACAGCTTGTCGAGGTTCGCCTTCATTCGATGTGCCACGTATTTTATTAATGATTTCACTACGGATGGGGAAAGTGGGTTTAAGGCTTTAATTTTAGATTTACAGATTTAGTTTTAAAGATTTAGTATTAGATTTACAGCATTTTGATATACGTCTTCATCTGATGTGCCCCATATTTTATTATTGAACTTGCTGCGCGTAGGGTAAGTAGGTTTGGAAGCTTTATTTTATAATTTACAGCTTGTCGGTGTACGCCTTCCTCTGATATGTCCCGTATTTTATTATTGAACTTGCTGCGCGTGGTGTAAGTAGGTTTGGAAGCTTTAGCTTTTAATTTACAGCTTGTCGGTGTACGCCTTCCTTTGATGTACCCCGTATATTATTGTCGAACTCTCTGCGCGTGGAGTAAGTTAGTTTTAAAGATTAAGTTTTCGATTTGCAGCTTGTCGAGGTTCGCCTTCCTTCGATGTGCCACGTATTTTATTAATGGAGTCGCTGCGGATGGGGTAGGCGGGTTTGGAGCTATAGTTTAAGATTTACAGCTTGTCGAGGTTCGCCTTCATTCGATGTGCCACGTATTTTATTAATGGAGTCACTGCGCGTGGGGTAAGTAGGTTTGGAAGCTTTAGTTTTAGATTTACAGCTTGTCGAGGTTCGCCTTCATTCGATGTGCCACGTATTTTATTAATGAATTCGCTGCGGATGGGGTAGGCGGGTTTGGGGCTATAGTTTAAGATTTACAGATTTAGTTTTAAAGATTTAGTATTAGATTTACAGCATTTTGATATACGCCTTCCTCTGATGTGCCCCATATTTTATTATTGAACTTGCTGCGCGTAGGGTAAGTAGGTTTGGAAGTTTTAGTTTTCGATTTGCAGCTTGTCGGTGTACGCCTTCCTTTTATGTACCCCGTATATTATTGTCGAACTCTCTGCGCGTGTTGTAAGTTAGTTTTAAAGATTAAGTTTTCGATTTGCAGCTTTTCGAGGTTCGCCTTCCTTCGATGTGCCACGTATTTTATTAATGGAGTCGCTGCGGATGGGGTAGGCGGGTTTGGGGCTATAGTTTAAGATTTACAGCTTGTCGAGGTTCGCCTTCATTCGATGTGCCACGTATTTTATTAATGGAGTCGCTGCGCGTGGGGTAAGTAGGTTTGGAAGCTTTAGTTTTCGATTTACAGCTTGTCGGTGTACGCCTTCCTCTGATGTGCCCCGTATTTTATTATTGAATTTGCTGCGCGTGGTGTAAGTAGGTTTAGAAGCTTTAGTTTTAGATTTACAGCTTGTCGAGGTTCGCCTTCATTCGATGTGCCACGTATTTTATTAATGAATTCGCTGAGGATGGGGTAGGCGGGTTTGGGGCTATAGTTTAAGATTTACAGGTTTAGTTTTAAAGATTTAGTATTAGATTTACAGCATTTTGATATACGCCTTCCTCTGATGTGCCCCATATTTTATTATTGAACTTGCTGCGCGTAGGGTAAGTAGGTTTGGAAGTTTTAGTTTTCGATTTGCAGCTTGTCGGTGTACGCCTTCCTTCGATGTGCCCCGTATTTTATTAATGGAGTCGCTGCGGATGGGGTAGGCGGGTTTGGGGCTATAGTTTAAGATTTACAGCTTGTCGAGGTTCGCCTTCATTCGATGTGCCACGTATTTTATTAATGGAGTCGCTGCGCGTGGGGTAAGTAGGTTTGGAAGCTTTAGTTTTAGATTTACAGCTTGTCGAGGTTCGCCTTCATTCGATGTGCCACGTATTTTATTAATGAATTCGCTGCGGATGGGGTAGGCGGGTTTGGGGCTATAGTTTAAGATTTACAGATTTAGTTTTAAAGATTTAGTATTAGATTTACAGCATTTTGATATACGCCTTCCTCTGATGTGCCTCGTATTTTATTATTGAACTTGCTGCGCGTGGGGTAAGTAGGTTTGGAAGCTTTAGTTTTCGATTTACAGCTTGTCGGTGTACGCCTTCCTCTGATATGTCCCGTATATTATTATTGAACTTGCTGCGCGTGGGGTAAGTAGGTTTGGAAGCTTTAGCTTTTAATTTACAGCTTGTCGGTGTACGCCTTCCTTTTATGTACCCCGTATATTATTGTCGAACTCTCTGCGCGTGGAGTAAGTTAGTTTTAAAGATTAAGTTTTCGATTTGCAGCTTGTCGAGGTTCGCCTTCCTTCGATGTGCCACGTATTTTATTAATGGAGTCGCTGCGGATGGGGTAGGCGGGTTTGGGGCTATAGTTTAAGATTTACAGCTTGTCGAGGTTCGCCTTCATTCGATGTGCCACGTATTTTATTAATGAATTCGCTGCGGATGGGGTAGGCGGGTTTGGGGCTATAGTTTAAGATTTACAGATTTAGTTTTAAAGATTTAGTATTAGATTTACAGCATTTTGATATACGCCTTCCTCTGATGTGCCCCATATTTTATTATTGAACTTGCTGCGCGTAGGGTAAGTAGGTTTGGACGTTTTAATTTTAGATTTACAGCTTGTCGAGGTTCGCCTTCATTCGATGTGCCACGTATTTTATTAATGATTTCACTACGGATGGGGAAAGTGGGTTTAAGGCTTTAATTTTAGATTTACAGATTTAGTTTTAAAGATTTAGTATTAGATTTACAGCATTTTGATATACGTCTTCATCTGATGTGCCCCATATTTTATTATTGAACTTGCTGCGCGTAGGGTAAGTAGGTTTGGAAGCTTTATTTTATAATTTACAGCTTGTCGGTGTACGCCTTCCTCTGATATGTCCCGTATTTTATTATTGAACTTGCTGCGCGTGGTGTAAGTAGGTTTGGAAGCTTTAGCTTTTAATTTACAGCTTGTCGGTGTACGCCTTCCTTTTATGTACCCCGTATATTATTGTCGAACTCTCTGCGCGTGGAGTAAGTTAGTTTTAAAGATTAAGTTTTCGATTTGCAGCTTGTCGAGGTTCGCCTTCCTTCGATGTGCCACGTATTTTATTAATGGAGTCGCTGCGGATGGGGTAGGCGGGTTTGGAGCTATAGTTTAAGATTTACAGCTTGTCGAGGTTCGCCTTCATTCGATGTGCCACGTATTTTATTAATGGAGTCGCTGCGCGTGGGGTAAGTAGGTTTGGAAGCTTTAGTTTTAGATTTACAGCTTGTCGAGGTTCGCCTTCATTCGATGTGCTACGTATTTTATTAATGAATTCGCTGCGGATGGGGTAGGCGGGTTTGGGGCTATAGTTTAAGATTTACAGATTTAGTTTTAAAGATTTAGTATTAGATTTACAGCATTTTGATATACGCCTTCCTCTGATGTGCCCCATATTTTATTATTGAACTTGCTGCGCGTAGGGTAAGTAGGTTTGGAAGTTTTAGTTTTCGATTTGCAGCTTGTCGGTGTACGCCTTCCTTTTATGTACCCCGTATATTATTGTCGAACTCTCTGCGCTTGTTGTAAGTTAGTTTTAAAGATTAAGTTTTCGATTTGCAGCTTTTCGAGGTTCGCCTTCCTTCGATGTGCCACGTATTTTATTAATGGAGTCGCTGCGGATGGGGTAGGCGGGTTTGGGGCTATAGTTTAAGATTTACAGCTTGTCGAGGTTCGCCTTCATTCGATGTGCCACGTATTTTATTAATGGAGTCGCTGCGCGTGGGGTAAGTAGGTTTGGAAGCTTTAGTTTTCGATTTACAGCTTGTCGGTGTACGCCTTCCTCTGATGTGCCCCGTATTTTATTATTGAATTTGCTGCGCGTGGTGTAAGTAGGTTTAGAAGCTTTAGTTTTAGATTTACAGCTTGTCGAGGTTCGCCTTCATTCGATGTGCCACGTATTTTATTAATGTATTCGCTGAGGATGGGGTAGGCGGGTTTGGGGCTATAGTTTAAGATTTACAGGTTTAGTTTTAAAGATTTAGTATTAGATTTACAGCATTTTGATATACGCCTTCCTCTGATGTGCCCCATATTTTATTATTGAACTTGCTGCGCGTAGGGTAAGTAGGTTTGGAAGTTTTAGTTTTCGATTTGCAGCTTGTCGGTGTACGCCTTCCTTTTATGTACCCCGTATATTATTGTCGAACTCTCTGCGCGTGTTGTAAGTTAGTTTTAAAGATTAAGTTTTCGATTTGCAGCTTTTCGAGGTTCGCCTTCCTTCGATGTGCCACGTATTTTATTAATGGAGTCGCTGCGGATGGGGTAGGCGGGTTTGGGGCTATAGTTTAAGATTTACAGCTTGTCGAGGTTCGCCTTCATTCGATGTGCCACGTATTTTATTAATGGAGTCGCTGCGCGTGGGGTAAGTAGGTTTGGAAGCTTTAGTTTTCGATTTACAGCTTGTCGGTGTACGCCTTCCTCTGATGTGCCCCGTATTTTATTATTGAATTTGCTGCGCGTGGTGTAAGTAGGTTTAGAAGCTTTAGTTTTAGATTTACAGCTTGTCGAGGTTCGCCTTCATTCGATGTGCCACGTATTTTATTAATGAATTCGCTGAGGATGGGGTAGGCGGGTTTGGGGCTATAGTTTAAGATTTACAGGTTTAGTTTTAAAGATTTAGTATTAGATTTACAGCATTTTGATATACGCCTTCCTCTGATGTGCCCCATATTTTATTATTGAACTTGCTGCGCGTAGGGTAAGTAGGTTTGGAAGTTTTAGTTTTCGATTTGCAGCTTGTCGGTGTACGCCTTCCTTCGATGTGCCCCGTATTTTATTAATGGAGTCGCTGCGGATGGGGTAGGCGGGTTTGGGGCTATAGTTTAAGATTTACAGCTTGTCGAGGTTCGCCTTCATTCGATGTGCCACGTATTTTATTAATGGAGTCGCTGCGCGTGGGGTAAGTAGGTTTGGAAGCTTTAGTTTTAGATTTACAGCTTGTCGAGGTTCGCCTTCATTCGATGTGCCACGTATTTTATTAATGAATTCGCTGCGGATGGGGTAGGCGGGTTTGGGGCTATAGTTTAAGATTTACAGATTTAGTTTTAAAGATTTAGTATTAGATTTACAGCATTTTGATATACGCCTTCCTCTGATGTGCCTCGTATTTTATTATTGAACTTGCTGCGCGTGGGGTAAGTAGGTTTGGAAGCTTTAGTTTTCGATTTACAGCTTGTCGGTGTACGCCTTCCTCTGATATGTCCCGTATATTATTATTGAACTTGCTGCGCGTGGGGTAAGTAGGTTTGGAAGCTTTAGCTTTTAATTTACAGCTTGTCGGTGTACGCCTTCCTTTTATGTACTCCGTATATTATTGTCGAACTCTCTGCGCGTGGAGTAAGTTAGTTTTAAAGATTAAGTTTTCGATTTGCAGCTTGTCGAGGTTCGCCTTCCTTCGATGTGCCACGTATTTTATTAATGGAGTCGCTGCGGATGGGCTAGGCGGGTTTGGAGCTATAGTTTAAGATTTACAGCTTGTCGAGGTTCGCCTTCATTCGATGTGCCACGTATTTTATTAATGGAGTCGCTGCGCGTGGGGTAAGTAGGTTTGGAAGCTTTAGTTTTAGATTTACAGCTTGTCGAGGTTCGCCTTCATTCGATGTGCCACGTATTTTATTAATGAATTCGCTGCGGATGGGGTAGGCGGGTTTGGGGCTATAGTTTAAGATTTACAGATTTAGTTTTAAAGATTTAGTATTAGATTTACAGCATTTTGATATACGCCTTCCTCTGATGTGCCCCATATTTTATTATTGAACTTGCTGCGCGTAGGGTAAGTAGGTTTGGACGTTTTAATTTTAGATTTACAGCTTGTCGGTGTACGCCTTCCTCTGATATGTCCCGTATTTTATTATTGAACTTGCTGCGCGTGGTGTAAGTAGGTTTGGAAGCTTTAGCTTTTAATTTACAGCTTGTCGGTGTACGCCTTCCTTTTATGTACCCCGTATATTATTGTCGAACTCTCTGCGCGTGGAGTAAGTTAGTTTTAAAGATTAAGTTTTCGATTTGCAGCTTGTCGAGGTTCGCCTTCCTTCGATGTGCCAGGTATTTTATTAATGGAGTCGCTGCGGATGGGGTAGGCGGGTTTGGAGCTATAGTTTAAGATTTACAGCTTGTCGAGGTTCGCCTTCATTCGATGTGCCACGTATTTTATTAATGGAGTCGCTGCGCGTGGGGTAAGTAGGTTTGGAAGCTTTAGTTTTAGATTTACAGCTTGTCGAGGTTCGCCTTCATTCGATGTGCCACGTATTTTATTAATGAATTCGCTGCGGATGGGGTAGGCGGGTTTGGGGCTATAGTTTAAGATTTACAGATTTAGTTTTAAAGATTTAGTATTAGATTTACAGCATTTTGATATACGCCTTCCTCTGATGTGCCCCATATTTTATTATTGAACTTGCTGCGCGTAGGGTAAGTAGGTTTGGAAGTTTTAGTTTTCGATTTGCAGCTTGTCGGTGTACGCCTTCCTTTTATGTACCCCGTATATTATTGTCGAACTCTCTGCGCGTGTTGTAAGTTAGTTTTAAAGATTAAGTTTTCGATTTGCAGCTTTTCGAGGTTCGCCTTCCTTCGATGTGCCACGTATTTTATTAATGGAGTCGCTGCGGATGGGGTAGGCGGGTTTGGGGCTACAGTTTAAGATTTACAGCTTGTCGAGGTTCGCCTTCATTCGATGTGCCACGTATTTATTAATGGAGTCGCTGCGCGTGGGGTAAGTAGGTTTGGAAGCTTTAGTTTTCGATTTACAGCTTGTCGGTGTACGCCTTCCTCTGATGTGCCCCGTATTTTATTATTGAATTTGCTGCGCGTGGTGTAAGTAGGTTTAGAAGCTTTAGTTTTAGATTTACAGCTTGTCGAGGTTCGCCTTCATTCGATGTGCCACGTATTTTATTAATGAATTCGCTGAGGATGGGGTAGGCGGGTTTGGGGCTATAGTTTAAGATTTACAGGTTTAGTTTTAAAGATTTAGTATTAGATTTACAGCATTTTGATATACGCCTTCCTCTGATGTGCCCCATATTTTATTATTGAACTTGCTGCGCGTAGGGTAAGTAGGTTTGGAAGTTTTAGTTTTCGATTTGCAGCTTGTCGGTGTACGCCTTCCTTTTATGTACCCCGTATATTATTGTCGAACTCTCTGCGCGTGTTGTAAGTTAGTTTTAAAGATTAAGTTTTCGATTTGCAGCTTTTCGAGGTTCGCCTTCCTTCGATGTGCCACGTATTTTATTAATGGAGTCGCTGCGGATGGGGTAGGCGGGTTTGGGGCTATAGTTTAAGATTTACAGCTTGTCGAGGTTCGCCTTCATTCGATGTGCCACGTATTTTATTAATGGAGTCGCTGCGCGTGGGGTAAGTAGGTTTGGAAGCTTTAGTTTTCGATTTACAGCTTGTCGGTGTACGCCTTCCTCTGATGTGCCCCGTATTTTATTATTGAATTTGCTGCGCGTGGTGTAAGTAGGTTTAGAAGCTTTAGTTTTAGATTTACAGCTTGTCGAGGTTCGCCTTCATTCGATGTGCCACGTATTTTATTAATGAATTCGCTGAGGATGGGGTAGGCGGGTTTGGGGCTATAGTTTAAGATTTACAGGTTTAGTTTTAAAGATTTAGTATTAGATTTACAGCATTTTGATATACGCCTTCCTCTGATGTGCCCCATATTTTATTATTGAACTTGCTGCGCGTAGGGTAAGTAGGTTTGGAAGTTTTAGTTTTCGATTTGCAGCTTGTCGGTGTACGCCTTCCTTCGATGTGCCCCGTATTTTATTAATGGAGTCGCTGCGGATGGGGTAGGCGGGTTTGGGGCTATAGTTTAAGATTTACAGCTTGTCGAGGTTCGCCTTCATTCGATGTGCCACGTATTTTATTAATGGAGTCGCTGCGCGTGGGGTAAGTAGGTTTGGAAGCTTTAGTTTTAGATTTACAGCTTGTCGAGGTTCGCCTTCATTCGATGTGCCACGTATTTTATTAATGAATTCGCTGCGGATGGGGTAGGCGGGTTTGGGGCTATAGTTTAAGATTTACAGATTTAGTTTTAAAGATTTAGTATTAGATTTACAGCATTTTGATATACGCCTTCCTCTGATGTGCCCCATATTTTATTATTGAACTTGCTGCGCGTAGGGTAAGTAGGTTTGGACGTTTTAATTTTAGATTTACAGCTTGTCGAGGTTCGCCTTCATTCGATGTGCCACGTATTTTATTAATGATTTCACTACGGATGGGGAAAGTGGGTTTAAGGCTTTAATTTTAGATTTACAGATTTAGTTTTAAAGATTTAGTATTAGATTTACAGCATTTTGATATACGTCTTCATCTGATGTGCCCCATATTTTATTATTGAACTTGCTGCGCGTAGGGTAAGTAGGTTTGGAAGCATTATTTTATAATTTACAGCTTGTCGGTGTACGCCTTCCTCTGATATGTCCCGTATTTTATTATTGAACTTGCTGCGCGTGGTGTAAGTAGGTTTGGAAGCTTTAGCTTTTAATTTACAGCTTGTCGGTGTACGCCTTCCTTTTATGTACCCCGTATATTATTGTCGAACTCTCTGCGCGTGGAGTAAGTTAGTTTTAAAGATTAAGTTTTCGATTTGCAGCTTGTCGAGGTTCGCCTTCCTTCGATGTGCCACGTATTTTATTAATGGAGTCGCTGCGGATGGGGTAGGCGGGTTTGGAGCTATAGTTTAAGATTTACAGCTTGTCGAGGTTCGCCTTCATTCGATGTGCCACGTATTTTATTAATGGAGTCGCTGCGCGTGGGGTAAGTAGGTTTGGAAGCTTTAGTTTTAGATTTACAGCTTGTCGAGGTTCGCCTTCATTCGATGTGCCACGTATTTTATTAATGAATTCGCTGCGGATGGGGTAGGCGGGTTTGGGGCTATAGTTTAAGATTTACAGATTTAGTTTTAAAGATTTAGTATTAGATTTACAGCATTTTGATATACGCCTTCCTCTGATGTGCCCCATATTTTATTATTGAACTTGCTGCGCGTAGGGTAAGTAGGTTTGGAAGTTTTAGTTTTCGATTTGCAGCTTGTCGGTGTACGCCTTCCTTTTATGTACCCCGTATATTATTGTCGAACTCTCTGCGCGTGTTGTAAGTTAGTTTTAAAGATTAAGTTTTCGATTTGCAGCTTTTCGAGGTTCGCCTTCCTTCGATGTGCCACGTATTTTATTAATGGAGTCGCTGCGGATGGGGTAGGCGGGTTTGGGGCTATAGTTTAAGATTTACAGCTTGTCGAGGTTCGCCTTCATTCGATGTGCCACGTATTTTATTAATGGAGTCGCTGCGCGTGGGGTAAGTAGGTTTGGAAGCTTTAGTTTTCGATTTACAGCTTGTCGGTGTACGCCTTCCTCTGATGTGCCCCGTATTTTATTATTGAATTTGCTGCGCGTGGTGTAAGTAGGTTTAGAAGCTTTAGTTTTAGATTTACAGCTTGTCGAGGTTCGCCTTCATTCGATGTGCCACGTATTTTATTAATGAATTCGCTGAGGATGGGGTAGGCGGGTTTGGGGCTATAGTTTAAGATTTACAGGTTTAGTTTTAAAGATTTAGTATTAGATTTACAGCATTTTGATATACGCCTTCCTCTGATGTGCCCCATATTTTATTATTGAACTTGCTGCGCGTAGGGTAAGTAGGTTTGGAAGTTTTAGTTTTCGATTTGCAGCTTGTCGGTGTACGCCTTCCTTCGATGTGCCCCGTATTTTATTAATGGAGTCGCTGCGGATGGGGTAGGCGGGTTTGGGGCTATAGTTTAAGATTTACAGCTTGTCGAGGTTCGCCTTCATTCGATGTGCCACGTATTTTATTAATGGAGTCGCTGCGCGTGGGGTAAGTAGGTTTGGAAGCTTTAGTTTTAGATTTACAGCTTGTCGAGGTTCGCCTTCATTCGATGTGCCACGTATTTTATTAATGAATTCGCTGCGGATGGGGTAGGCGGGTTTGGGGCTATAGTTTAAGATTTACAGATTTAGTTTTAAAGATTTAGTATTAGATTTACAGCATTTTGATATACGCCTTCCTCTGATGTGCCTCGTATTTTATTATTGAACTTGCTGCGCGTGGGGTAAGTAGGTTTGCAAGCTTTAGTTTTCGATTTACAGCTTGTCGGTGTACGCCTTCCTCTGATATGTCCCGTATATTATTATTGAACTTGCTGCGCGTGGGGTAAGTAGGTTTGGAAGCTTTAGCTTTTAATTTACAGCTTGTCGGTGTACGCCTTCCTTTTATGTACCCCGTATATTATTGTCGAACTCTCTGCGCGTGGAGTAAGTTAGTTTTAAAGATTAAGTTTTCGATTTGCAGCTTGTCGAGGTTCGCCTTCCTTCGATGTGCCACGTATTTTATTAATGGAGTCGCTGCGGATGGGGTAGGCGGGTTTGGAGCTATAGTTTAAGATTTACAGCTTGTCGAGGTTCGCCTTCATTCGATGTGCCACGTATTTTATTAATGGAGTCGCTGCGCGTGGGGTAAGTAGGTTTGGAAGCTTTAGTTTTAGATTTACAGCTTGTCGAGGTTCGCCTTCATTCGATGTGCCACGTATTTTATTAATGAATTCGCTGCGGATGGGGTAGGCGGGTTTGGGGCTATAGTTTAAGATTTACAGATTTAGTTTTAAAGATTTAGTATTAGATTTACAGCATTTTGATATACGCCTTCCTCTGATGTGCCCCATATTTTATTATTGAACTTGCTGCGCGTAGGGTAAGTAGGTTTGGAAGTTTTAGTTTTCGATTTGCAGCTTGTCGGTGTACGCCTTCCTTTTATGTACCCCGTATATTATTGTCGAACTCTCTGCGCGTGTTGTAAGTTAGTTTTAAAGATTAAGTTTTCGATTTGCAGCTTTTCGAGGTTCGCCTTCCTTCGATGTGCCACGTATTTTATTAATGGAGTCGCTGCGGATGGGGTAGGCGGGTTTGGGGCTATAGTTTAAGATTTACAGCTTGTCGAGGTTCGCCTTCATTCGATGTGCCACGTATTTTATTAATGGAGTCGCTGCGCGTGGGGTAAGTAGGTTTGGAAGCTTTAGTTTTCGATTTACAGCTTGTCGGTGTACGCCTTCCTCTGATGTGCCCCGTATTTTATTATTGAATTTGCTGCGCGTGTGTAAGTAGGTTTAGAAGCTTTAGTTTTAGATTTACAGCTTGTCGAGGTTCGCCTTCATTCGATGTGCCACGTATTTTATTAATGAATTCGCTGAGGATGGGGTAGGCGGGTTTGGGGCTATAGTTTAAGATTTACAGGTTTAGTTTTAAAGATTTAGTATTAGATTTACAGCATTTTGATATACGCCTTCCTCTGATGTGCCCCATATTTTATTATTGAACTTGCTGCGCGTAGGGTAAGTAGGTTTGGAAGTTTTAGTTTTCGATTTGCAGCTTGTCGGTGTACGCCTTCCTTCGATGTGCCCCGTATTTTATTAATGGAGTCGCTGCGGATGGGGTAGGCGGGTTTGGGGCTATAGTTTAAGATTTACAGCTTGTCGAGGTTCGCCTTCATTCGATGTGCCACGTATTTTATTAATGGAGTCGCTGCGCGTGGGGTAAGTAGGTTTGGAAGCTTTAGTTTTAGATTTACAGCTTGTCGAGGTTCGCCTTCATTCGATGTGCCACGTATTTTATTAATGAATTCGCTGCGGATGGGGTAGGCGGGTTTGGGGCTATAGTTTAAGATTTACAGATTTAGTTTTAAAGATTTAGTATTAGATTTACAGCATTTTGATATACGCCTTCCTCTGATGTGCCTCGTATTTTATTATTGAAGTTGCTGCGCGTGGGGTAAGTAGGTTTGGAAGCTTTAGTTTTCGATTTACAGCTTGTCGGTGTACGCCTTCCTCTGATATGTCCCGTATATTATTATTGAACTTGCTGCGCGTGGGTAAGTAGGTTTGGAGGCTTTAGCTTTTAATTTACAGCTTGTCGGTGTACGCCTTCCTTTTATGTACCCCGTATATTATTGTCGAACTCTCTGCGCGTGGAGTAAGTTAGTTTTAAAGATTAAGTTTTCGATTTGCAGCTTGTCGAGGTTCGCCTTCCTTCGATGTGCCACGTATTTTATTAATGGAGTCGCTGCGGATGGGCTAGGCGGGTTTGGAGCTATAGTTTAAGATTTACAGCTTGTCGAGGTTCGCCTTCATTCGATGTGCCACGTATTTTATTAATGGAGTCGCTGCGCGTGGGGTAAGTAGGTTTGGAAGCTTTAGTTTTAGATTTACAGCTTGTCGAGGTTCGCCTTCATTCGATGTGCCACGTATTTTATTAATGAATTCGCTGCGGATGGGGTAGGCGGGTTTGGGGCTATAGTTTAAGATTTACAGATTTAGTTTTAAAGATTTAGTATTAGATTTACAGCATTTTGATATACGCTTCCTCTGATGTGCCCCATACTTTATTATTGAACTTGCTGCGCGTAGGGTAAGTAGGTTTGGAAGTTTTAGTTTTCGATTTGCAGCTTGTCGGTGTACGCCTTCCTTTTATTTACCCCGTATATTATTGTCGAACTCTCTGCGCGTGGAGTAAGTTAGTTTTAAAGATTAAGTTTTCGATTTGCAGCTTTTCGAGGTTCGCCTTCCTTCGATGTGCCACGTATTTTATTAATGGAGTCGCTGCGGATGGGGTAGGCGGGTTTGGGGCTATAGTTTAAGATTTACAGCTTGTCGAGGTTCGCCTTCATTCGATGTGCCACGTATTTTATTAATGGAGTCGCTGCGCGTGGGGTAAGTAGGTTTGGAAGCTTTAGTATTAGATTTACAGCATTTTGATACACGCCTTCCTCTGATGTGCCCCGTATTTTATTATTGAACTTGCTGCGCGTGGGGTAAGTAGGTTTGGAAGCTTTAGTTTTCGATTTACAGCTTGTCGGTGTACGCCTTCCTCTGATGTGCCCCGTATTTTATTATTGAATTTGCTGCGCGTGGTGTAAGTAGGTTTGGAAGCTTTAGTTTTAGATTTACAGCTTGTCGAGGTTCGCCTTCATTCGATGTGCCACGTATTTTATTAATGAATTCGCTGCGGATGGGGTAGGCGGGTTTGGGGCTATAGTTTAAGATTTACAGGTTTAGTTTTAAAGATTTAGTATTAGATTTATACTATTTTGATATACGCCTTCCTCTGATGTGCCCCATATTTTATTATTGAACTTGCTGCGCGTAGGGTAAGTAAGTTTGGAAGTTTTAGTTTTCGATTTACAGCTTGTCGCGGTTCGCCTTCATTCGATGTGCCACGTATCTTATTAATGGAGTAGCTGCGCGTGGGGTAAGTAGGTTTGGAAGCTTTAGTATTAGATTTACAGCATTTTGATATACGCCTTCATCTGATGTGCCCCGTATTTTATTATTGAACTTGCTGCGCGTGGGGTAAGTAGGTTTGGAAGCTTTAGCTTTTAATTTACAGCTTGTCGGTGTACGCCTTCCTTTTATGTACCCCGTATATTATTGTCGAACTCTCTGCGCGTGGAGTAAGTTAGTTTTAAAGATTAAGTTTTCGATTTGCAGCTTTTCGAGGTTCGCCTTCCTTCGATGTGCCACGTATTTTATTAATGGAGTCGCTGCGGATGGGGTAGGCGGGTTTGGGGCTATAGTTTAAGATTTACAGCTTGTCGAGGTTCGCCTTCATTCGATGTGCCACGTATTTTATTAATGGAGTCGCTGCGCGTGGGGTAAGTAGGTTTGGAAGCTTTAGTTTTCGATTTACAGCTTGTCGGTGTACGCCTTCCTCTGATGTGCCCCGTATTTTATTATTGAATTTGCTGCGCGTGGTGTAAGTAGGTTTAGAAGCTTTAGTTTTAGATTTACAGCTTGTCGAGGTTCGCCTTCATTCGATGTGCCACGTATTTTATTAATGAATTCGCTGAGGATGGGTAGGCGGGTTTGGGGCTATAGTTTAAGATTTACAGGTTTAGTTTTAAAGATTTAGTATTAGATTTACAGCATTTTGATATACGCCTTCCTCTGATGTGCCCCATATTTATTATTGAACTTGCTGCGCGTAGGGTAAGTAGGTTTGGAAGTTTTAGTTTTCGATTTGCAGCTTGTCGGTGTACGCCTTCCTTCGATGTGCCCCGTATTTTATTAATGGAGTCGCTGCGGATGGGGTAGGCGGGTTTGGGGCTATAGTTTAAGATTTACAGCTTGTCGAGGTTCGCCTTCATTCGATGTGCCACGTATTTTATTAATGGAGTCGCTGCGCGTGGGGTAAGTAGGTTTGGAAGCTTTAGTTTTAGATTTACAGCTTGTCGAGGTTCGCCTTCATTCGATGTGCCACGTATTTTATTAATGAATTCGCTGCGGATGGGGTAGGCGGGTTTGGGCTATAGTTTAAGATTTACAGATTTAGTTTAAAGATTTAGTATTAGATTTACAGCATTTTGATATACGCCTTCCTCTGATGTGCCTCGTATTTTATTATTGAACTTGCTGCGCGTGGGGTAAGTAGGTTTGCAAGCTTTAGTTTTCGATTTACAGCTTGTCGGTGTACGCCTTCCTCTGATATGTCCCGTATATTATTATTGAACTTGCTGCGCGTGGGGTAAGTAGGTTTGGAAGCTTTAGCTTTTAATTTACAGCTTGTCGGTGTACGCCTTCCTTTTATGTACCCCGTATATTATTGTCGAACTCTCTGCGCGTGGAGTAAGTTAGTTTTAAAGATTAAGTTTTCGATTGCAGCTTGTCGAGGTTCGCCTTCCTTCGATGTGCCACGTATTTTATTAATGGAGTCGCTGCGGATGGGGTAGGCGGGTTTGGAGCTATAGTTTAAGATTTACAGCTTGTCGAGGTTCGCCTTCATTCGATGTGCCACGTATTTTATTAATGGAGTCGCTGCGCGTGGGGTAAGTAGGTTTGGAAGCTTTAGTTTTAGATTTACAGCTTGTCGAGGTTCGCCTTCATTCGATGTGCCACGTATTTTATTAATGAATTCGCTGCGGATGGGTAGGCGGGTTGGGGCTATAGTTTAAGATTTACAGATTTAGTTTTAAAGATTTAGTATTAGATTTACAGCATTTTGATATACGCCTTCCTCTGATGTGCCCCATATTTTATTATTGAACTTGCTGCGCGTAGGGTAAGTAGGTTTGGACGTTTTAATTTTAGATTTACAGCTTGTCGAGGTTCGCCTTCATTCGATGTGCCACGTATTTATTAATGATTTCACTACGGATGGGGGAAAGTGGGTTTAAGGCTTTAATTTAGATTTACAGATTTAGTTTTAAAGATTTAGTATTAGATTTACAGCATGTTGATATACGTCTTCATCTGATGTGCCCCATATTTTATTATTGAACTTGCTGCGCGTAGGGTAAGTAGGTTTGGAAGCTTTATTTTATAATTTACAGCTTGTCGGTGTACGCCTTCCTCTGATATGTCCCGTATTTTATTATTGAACTTGCTGCGCGTGGTGTAAGTAGGTTTGGAAGCTTTAGCTTTTAATTTACAGCTTGTCGGTGTACGCCTTCCTTTTATGTACCCCGTATATTATTGTCGAACTCTCTGCGCGTGGAGTAAGTTAGTTTTAAAGATTAAGTTTTCGATTTGCAGCTTGTCGAGGTTCGCCTTCCTTCGATGTGCCACGTATTTTATTAATGGAGTCGCTGCGGATGGGGTAGGCGGGTTTGGAGCTATAGTTTAAGATTTACAGCTTGTCGAGGTTCGCCTTCATTCGATGTGCCACGTATTTTATTAATGGAGTCGCTGCGCGTGGGGTAAGTAGGTTTGGAAGCTTTAGTTTTAGATTTACAGCTTGTCGAGGTTCGCCTTCATTCGATGTGCCACGTATTTTATTAATGAATTCGCTGCGGATGGGGTAGGCGGGTTTGGGGCTATAGTTTAAGATTTACAGATTTAGTTTTAAAGATTTAGTATTAGATTTACAGCATTTTGATATACGCCTTCCTCTGATGTGCCCCATATTTTATTATTGAACTTGCTGCGCGTAGGGTAAGTAGGTTTGGAGTTTTAGTTTTCGATTTGCAGCTTGTCGGTGTACGCCTTCCTTTTATGTACCCCGTATATTATTGTCGAACTCTCTGCGCGTGTTGTAAGTTAGTTTTAAAGATTAAGTTTTCGATTTGCAGCTTTTCGAGGTTCGCCTTCCTTCGATGTGCACGTATTTTATTAATGGAGTCGCTGCGGATGGGGTAGGCGGGTTTGGGCTATAGTTTAAGATTTACAGCTTGTCGAGGTTCGCCTTCATTCGATGTGCCACGTATTTTATTAATGGAGTCGCTGCGCGTGGGGTAAGTAGGTTTGGAAGCTTTAGTTTTCGATTTACAGCTTGTCGGTGTACGCCTTCCTCTGATGTGCCCCGTATTTTATTATTGAATTTGCTGCGCGTGTGTAAGTAGGTTTAGAGCTTTAGTTTTAGATTTACAGCTTGTCGAGGTTCGCCTTCATTCGATGTGCCACGTATTTTATTAATGAATTCGCTGAGGATGGGGTAGGCGGGTTTTGGGCTATAGTTTAAGATTTACAGGTTTAGTTTTAAAGATTTAGTATTAGATTTACAGCATTTTGATATACGCCTTCCTCTGATGTGCCCCATATTTATTATTGAACTTGCTGCGCGTAGGGTAAGTAGGTTTGGAAGTTTTAGTTTTCGATTTGCAGCTTGTCGGTGTACGCCTTCCTTCGATGTGCCCCGTATTTTATTAATGGAGTCGCTGCGGATGGGTAGGCGGGTTTGGGGCTATAGTTTAAGATTTACAGCTTGTCGAGGTTCGCCTTCATTCGATGTGCCACGTATTTTATTAATGGAGTCGCTGCGCGTGGGGTAAGTAGGTTTGGAAGCTTTAGTTTAGATTTACAGCTTGTCGAGGTTCGCCTTCATTCGATGTGCCACGTATTTTATTAATGAATTCGCTGCGGATGGGGTAGGCGGGTTTGGGCTATAGTTTAGATTTACAGATTTAGTTTTAAAGATTTAGTATTAGATTTACAGCATTTTATATACGCCTTCCTCTGATGTGCCTCGTATTTTATTATTGAAGTTGCTGGCGTGGGTAAGTAGGTTTGGAAGCTTTAGTTTTCGATTTACAGCTTGTCGGTGTACGCCTTCCTCTGATATGTCCCGTATATTATTATTGAACTTGCTGCGCGTGGGGTAAGTAGGTTTGGAAGCTTTAGCTTTTAATTTACAGCTTGTCGGTGTACGCCTTCCTTTATGTACCCGTATATTATTGTCGAACTCTCTGCGCGTGGAGTAAGTTAGTTTTAAAGATTAAGTTTTCGATTGCAGCTTGTCGAGGTTCGCCTTCCTTCGATGTGCCACGTATTTTATTAATGGATCGCTGCGGATGGGCTAGGCGGGTTTGGAGCTATAGTTTAAGATTTACAGCTTGTCGAGGTTCGCCTTCATTCGATGTGCCACGTATTTATTAATGAGTCGCTGCGCGTGGGGTAAGTAGGTTTGGAAGCTTTAGTTTTAGATTTACAGCTTGTCGAGGTTCGCCTTCATTCGATGTGCCACGTATTTTATTAATGAATTCGCTGCGGATGGGGTAGGCGGGTTTGGGCTATAGTTTAAGATTTACAGATTAGTTTTAAAGATTTAGTATTAGATTTACAGCATTTTGATATACGCCTTCCTCTGATGTGCCCATACTTTATTATTGAACTTGCTGCGCGTAGGGTAAGTAGGTTTGGAAGTTTTAGTTTTCGATTTGCAGCTTGTCGGTGTACGCCTTCCTTTATTTACCCCGTATATTATTGTCGAACTCTCTGCGCGTGGAGTAAGTAGTTTTAAAGATTAAGTTTTCGATTTGCAGCTTTTCGAGGTTCGCCTTCCTTCGATGTGCCACGTATTTTATTAATGGAGTCGCTGCGGATGGGGTAGCGGGTTTGGGGCTATAGTTTAAGATTTACAGCTTGTCGAGGTTCGCCTTCATTCGATGTGCCACGTATTTTATTAATGGAGTCGCTGCGCGTGGGGTAAGTAGGTTTGGAAGCTTTAGTATTAGATTTACAGCATTTTGATACACGCCTTCCTCTGATGTGCCCCGTATTTATTATTGAACTTGCTGCGCGTGGGGTAAGTAGGTTTGGAAGCTTTAGTTTCGATTTACAGCTTGTCGGTGTACGCCTTCCTCTGATGTGCCCCGTATTTTATTATTGAATTTGCTGCGCGTGGTGTAAGTAGGTTTGGAAGCTTTAGTTTTAGATTTACAGCTTGTCGAGGTCGCCTTCATTCGATGTGCCACGTATTTATTAATGAATTCGCTGCGGATGGGGTAGCGGGTTTGGGCTATAGTTTAAGATTTACAGATTTAGTTTTAAAGATTTAGTATTAGATTTACAGCATTTTGATATACGCCTTCCTCTGATGTGCCCCATACTTTATTATTGAACTTGCTGCGCGTAGGGTAAGTAGGTTTGGAAGTTTTAGTTTTCGATTTGCAGCTTGTCGGTGTACGCCTTCCTTTTATTACCCCGTATATTATGTCGAACTCTCTGCGCGTGGAGTAAGTTAGTTTTAAAGATTAAGTTTTCGATTTGCAGCTTTTCGAGGTTCGCCTTCCTTCGATGTGCACGTATTTATTAATGGAGTCGCTGCGGATGGGGTAGGCGGGTTTGGGGCTATAGTTTAAGATTTACAGCTTGTCGAGGTTCGCCTTCATTCGATGTGCCACGTATTTATTAATGGAGTCGCTGCGCGTGGGGTAAGTAGGTTGGAAGCTTTAGTATTAGATTTACAGCATTTTGATACACGCCTTCCTCTGATGTGCCCCGTATTTTATTATTGAACTTGCTGCGCGTGGGGTAAGTAGTTTGGAAGCTTTAGTTTCCGATTTACAGCTTGTCGGTGTACGCCTTCCTCTGATGTGCCCCGTATTTTATTATTGGAATTTGCTGCGCGTGGTGTAAGTAGGTTTGGAAGCTTTAGTTTTAGATTTACAGCTTGTCGAGGTTCGCCTTCATTCGATGTGCCACGTATTTTATTAATGAATTCGCTGCGGATGGGGTAGGCGGTTTGGGGCTATAGTTTAAGATTTACAGGTTTAGTTTTAAAGATTTAGTATTAGATTTATACTATTTGATATACGCCTTCCTCTGATGTGCCCCATATTTATATTGAACTTGCTGCGCGTAGGGTAAGTAAGTTTGGAAGTTTTAGTTTTCGATTTACAGCTTGTCGCGGTTCCCTTCATTCGATGTGCCACGTATCTTATTAATGGGTAGCTGCGCGTGGGGTAAGTAGGTTTGGAAGCTTTAGTATTAGATTTACAGCATTTTGATATACGCCTTCATCTGATGTGCCCATATTTTATTATTGAACTTGCTGCGCGTAGGGTAAGTAGGTTTGGAAGTTTTAGTTTCGATTTGCAGCTTGTCGGTGTACGCCTTCCTTGATGTGCCCCGTATTTTATTATTGAATTGCTGCGGTGGTGTAAGTAGGTTTGGAAGCTTTAGTTTTAGATTTACAGCTTGTCGAGGTTCGCCTTCATTCGATGTGCCCCGTATTTATGTCGAACTTGCTGCGCGTGGTGTAAGTAGGTTTGGAAGCTTTAGTTTTAGATTTACAGCTTGTCGAGGTTCGCCTTCATTCGATGTGCCACGTATTTTTATTAATGAATTCGCTGAGGATGGGGTAGGCGGTTTGGGGCTATAGTTTAAGATTACAGGTTTAGTTTTAAAGATTTAGTATTAATTTACAGCATTTTGATATACGCCTTCCTCTGATGTGCCCCATATTTTATTATTGAACTTGCTGCGCGTAGGGTAAGTAGTTTGGAAGTTTTAGTTTTCGATTTGCAGCTTGTCGGTGTACGCCTTCCTTCGATGTGCCCCGTATTTTATTAATGGAGTCGCTGCGGATGGGGTAGGCGGGTTGGGGCTATAGTTTAAGATTACAGCTTGTCGAGGTTCGCCTTCATTCGATGTGCCACGTATTTTATTAATGGATCGCTGCGCGTGGGTAAGTAGGTTGGAAGCTTAGTTTTAGATTTACAGCTTGTCGAGGTTCGCCTTCATTCGATGTGCCACGTATTTTATTAATGAATTCGCTGCGGATGGGTAGGCGGGTTTGGGGCTATAGTTTAAGATTTACAGATTTAGTTTTAAAGATTTAGTATTAGATTTACAGCATTTTGATATACGCCTTCCTCTGATGTGCCTCGTATTTTATTATTGAACTTGCTGCGCGTGGGGTAAGTAGGTTTGGAAGCTTTAGTTTCGATTTACAGCTTGTCGGTGTACGCCTTCCTCTGATATGTCCCGTATATATTATTGAACTTGCTGCGCGTGGGTAATAGGTTTGAAGCTTTAGCTTTAATTTACGCTTGTCGGTGTACGCCTTCCTTTTATGTACCCCGTATATTATTGTCGAACTCTCTGCGCGTGGAGTAAGTTAGTTTTAAAGATTAAGTTTCGATTTGCAGCTTGTCGAAGTTCGCCTTCCTTCGATGTGCCACGTATTTATTAATGGAGTCGCTGCGGATGGGCTAGGCGGGTTTGGAGCTATAGTTAAGATTTACAGCTTGTCGAGGTTCGCCTTCATTCGATGTGCCACGTATTTTATTAATGGAGTCGCTGCGCGTGGGGTAAGTAGGTTTGGGAAGCTTAGTTTAGATTTACAGCTTGTCGAGGTTCGCCTTCATTCGATGTGCCACGTATTTTATTAATGAATTCGCTGCGGATGGGGTAGGCGGGTTTGGGGCTATAGTTTAGATTTACAGATTTAGTTTTAAAGATTTAGTATTAGATTACAGCATTTGATATACGCCTTCCTCTGATGTGCCCCATATTTATTATTGAACTTGCTGCGCGTAGGGTAAGTAGGTTTGGACGTTTTAATTTTAGATTTACAGCTTGTCGAGGTTCGCCTCATCGATGTGCCACGTATTTTATTAATGATTTCACTACGGATGGGAAAGTGGGTTTAAGGCTTTAATTTTAGATTTACAGATTAGTTTTAAAGATTTAGTATTAGATTTACAGCATTTGATATACGTCTTCATCTGATGTGCCCCATATTTTATTATTGAACTTGCTGCGCGTAGGGTAAGTAGGTTTGGGAAGCATTATTTTATAATTTTACAGCTTGTCGCGTGTACGCCTTCCTCTGATATGTCCCGTATTTTATTATTGAACTTGCTGCGCGTGGTGTAAGTAGGTTTGGAAGCTTTAGCTTTTAATTTACAGCTTGTCGGTGTTACGCCTTCCTTTTATGTACCCGCTATATTATTGTCGAACTCTCTGCGCGTGGAGTAAGTTAGTTTTAAAGACTAAGTTTTCGATTTGCAGCTTGTCGAGTTCGCCTTCCTTCGATGTGCCACGTATTTTATTAATGGAGTCGCTGCGGATGGGCTAGGCGGTTTTGGAGCTATAGTTTAAGATTTACAGCTTGTCGAGGTTCGCCTTCATTCGATGTGCCACGTATTTTATTAAATGGAGTCGCTGCGCGTGGGGTAAGTAGGTTTGGAAGCTTTAGTTTTAGATTTACAGCTTGTCGAGGTTCGCCTTCATTCGATGTGCCACGTATTTTATTAATGAATTCGCTGCGGATGGGGTAGGCGGGTTTGGGGCTATAGTTAAAGATTTACAGATTTAGTTTTAAAGATTTAGTATTAGATTTACAGCATTTTGATATATACGCCTTCCTCTGATGTGCCCCATATTTTATTATTGAACTTGCTGCGCGTAGGGTAAGTAGGTTTGGAAGTTTTAGTTTTCGATTTGCAGCTTGTCGGTGTACGCCTTCCTTTTATGTACCCCGTATATTATTGTCGAACTCTCTGCGCGTGTTGTAAGTTAGTTTTAAAGATTAAGTTTTCGATTTGCAGCTTTCGAGGTTCGCCTTCCTTCGATGTGCCACGTATTTTATTAATGGAGTCGCTGCGGATGGGGTAGGCGGGTTTGGGGCTATAGTTTAAGATTTACAGCTTGTCGAGGTTCGCCTTCATTCGATGTGCCACGTATTTTATTAATGGAGTCGCTGCGCGTGGGGTAAGTAGGTTTGGAAGCTTTAGTTTTCGATTTACAGCTTGTCGGTGTACGCCTTCCTCTGATGTGCCCCGTATTTTATTATTGAATTTGCTGCGCGTGGTGTAAGTAGGTTTAGAAGCTTTAGTTTTAGATTTACAGCTTGTCGAGGTTCGCCTTCATTCGATGTGCCACGTATTTTATTAATGAATTCGCTGAGGATGGGGTAGGCGGGTTTGGGGCTATAGTTTAAGATTTACAGGTTTAGTTTTTAAAGATTTAGTATTAGATTTACAGCATTTTGATATACGCCTTCCTCTGATGTGCCCCATATTTTATTATTGAACTTGCTGCGCGTAGGGTAAGTAGGTTTGGAAGTTTTAGTTTTCGATTTGCAGCTTGTCGGTGTACGCCTTCCTTCGATGTGCCCCGTATTTTATTAATGGAGTCGCTGCGGATGGGGTAGGCGGGTTTGGGGCTATAGTTAAGATTTACAGCTTGTCGAGGTTCGCCTTCATTCGATGTGCCACGTATTTTATTAATGGAGTCGCTGCGCGTGGGGTAAGTAGGTTTGGAAGCTTTAGTTTTAGATTTACAGCTTGTCGAGGTTCGCCTTCATTCGATGTGCCACGTATTTTATTAATGAATTCGCTGCGGATGGGGTAGGCGGGTTTGGGGCTATAGTTTAAGATTTACAGATTTAGTTTTAAAGATTTAGTATTAGATTTACAGCATTTTGATATACGCCTTCCTCTGATGTGCCTCGTATTTTATTATTGAACTTGCTGCGCGTGGGTAAGTAGGTTTGCAAGCTTTAGTTTTCGATTTACAGCTTGTCGGTGTACGCCTTCCTCTGATATGTCCCGTATATTATTATTGAACTTGCTGCGCGTGGGGTAAGTAGGTTTGGAAGCTTTAGCTTTTAATTTACAGCTTGTCGGTGTACGCCTTCCTTTTATGTACCCCGTATATTATTGTCGAACTCTCTGCGCGTGGAGTAAGTTAGTTTTAAAGATTAAGTTTTCGATTTGCAGCTTGTCGAGGTTCGCCTTCCTTCGATGTGCCACGTATTTTATTAATGGAGTCGCTGCGTATGGGCTAGGCGGGTTTGGAGCTATAGTTTAAGATTTACAGCTTGTCGAGGTTCGCCTTCATTCGATGTGCCACGTATTTTATTAATGGAGTCGCTGCGCGTGGGGTAAGTAGGTTTGGAAGCTTTAGTTTTAGATTTACAGCTTGTCGAGGTTCGCCTTCATTCGATGTGCCACGTATTTTATTAATGAATTCGCTGCGGATGGGGTAGGCGGGTTTGGGGCTATAGTTTAAGATTTACAGATTTAGTTTTAAAGATTTAGTATTAGATTTACAGCATTTTGATATACGCCTTCCTCTGATGTGCCCCATATTTTATTATTGAACTTGCTGCGCGTAGGGTAAGTAGGTTTGGACGTTTTAATTTTAGATTTACAGCTTGTCGAGGTTCGCCTTCATTCGATGTGCCACGTATTTTATTAATGATTTCACTACGGATGGGGAAAGTGGGTTTAAGGCTTTAATTTTAGATTTACAGATTTAGTTTTAAAGATTTAGTATTAGATTTACAGCATTTTGATATACGTCTTCATCTGATGTGCCCCATATTTTATTATTGAACTTGCTGCGCGTAGGGTAAGTAGGTTTGGAAGCTTTATTTTATAATTTACAGCTTGTCGGTGTACGCCTTCCTCTGATATGTCCCGTATTTTATTATTGAACTTGCTGCGCGTGGTGTAAGTAGGTTTGGAAGCTTTAGCTTTTAATTTACAGCTTGTCGGTGTACGCCTTCCTTTTATGTACCCCGTATATTATTGTCGAACTCTCTGCGCGTGGAGTAAGTTAGTTTTAAAGATTAAGTTTTCGATTTGCAGCTTGTCGAGGTTCGCCTTCCTTCGATGTGCCACGTATTTTATTAATGGAGTCGCTGCGGATGGGGTAGGCGGGTTTGGAGCTATAGTTTAAGATTTACAGCTTGTCGAGGTTCGCCTTCATTCGATGTGCCACGTATTTTATTAATGGAGTCGCTGCGCGTGGGGTAAGTAGGTTTGGAAGCTTTAGTTTTAGATTTACAGCTTGTCGAGGTTCGCCTTCATTCGATGTGCCACGTATTTTATTAATGAATTCGCTGCGGATGGGGTAGGCGGGTTTGGGGCTATAGTTTAAGATTTACAGATTTAGTTTTAAAGATTTAGTATTAGATTTACAGCATTTTGATATACGCCTTCCTCTGATGTGCCCATATTTTATTATTGAACTTGCTGCGCGTAGGGTAAGTAGGTTTGGAAGTTTTAGTTTTCGATTTGCAGCTTGTCGGTGTACGCCTTCCTTTTATGTACCCCGTATATTATTGTCGAACTCTCTGCGCGTGTTGTAAGTTAGTTTTAAAGATTAAGTTTTCGATTTGCAGCTTTTCGAGGTTCGCCTTCCTTCGATGTGCCACGTATTTTATTAATGGAGTCGCTGCGGATGGGGTAGGCGGGTTTGGGGCTATAGTTTAAGATTTACAGCTTGTCGAGGTTCGCCTTCATTCGATGTGCCACGTATTTTATTAATGGAGTCGCTGCGCGTGGGGTAAGTAGGTTTGGAAGCTTTAGTTTTCGATTTACAGCTTGTCGGTGTACGCCTTCCTCTGATGTGCCCCGTATTTTATTATTGAATTTGCTGCGCGTGTGTAAGTAGGTTTAGAAGCTTTAGTTTTAGATTTACAGCTTGTCGAGGTTCGCCTTCATTCGATGTGCCACGTATTTTATTAATGAATTCGCTGAGGATGGGGTAGGCGGGTTTGGGGCTATAGTTTAAGATTTACAGGTTTAGTTTTAAAGATTTAGTATTAGATTTACAGCATTTTGATATACGCCTTCCTCTGATGTGCCCCATATTTTATTATTGAACTTGCTGCGCGTAGGGTAAGTAGGTTTGGAAGTTTTAGTTTTCGATTTGCAGCTTGTCGGTGTACGCCTTCCTTCGATGTGCCCCGTATTTTATTAATGGAGTCGCTGCGGATGGGGTAGGCGGGTTTGGGGCTATAGTTTTAAGATTTACAGCTTGTCGAGGTTCGCCTTCATTCGATGTGCCACGTATTTTATTAATGGAGTCGCTGCGCGTGGGGTAAGTAGGTTTGGAAGCTTTAGTTTTAGATTTACAGCTTGTCGAGGTTCGCCTTCATTCGATGTGCCACGTATTTTATTAATGAATTCGCTGCGGATGGGGTAGGCGGGTTTGGGGCTATAGTTTAAGATTTACAGATTTAGTTTTAAAGATTTAGTATTAGATTTACAGCATTTTGATATACGCCTTCCTCTGATGTGCCTCGTATTTTATTATTGAAGTTGCTGCGCGTGGGGTAAGTAGGTTTGGAAGCTTTAGTTTTCGATTTACAGCTTGTCGGTGTACGCCTTCCTCTGATATGTCCCGTATATTATTATTGAACTTGCTGCGCGTGGGGTAAGTAGGTTTGGAAGCTTTAGCTTTTAATTTACAGCTTGTCGGTGTACGCCTTCCTTTTATGTACCCCGTATATTATTGTCGAACTCTCTGCGCGTGGAGTAAGTTAGTTTTAAAGATTAAGTTTTCGATTTGCAGCTTGTCGAGGTTCGCCTTCCTTCGATGTGCCACGTATTTTATTAATGGAGTCGCTGCGGATGGGCTAGGCGGGTTTGGAGCTATAGTTTAAGATTTACAGCTTGTCGAGGTTCGCCTTCATTCGATGTGCCACGTATTTTATTAATGGAGTCGCTGCGCGTGGGGTAAGTAGGTTTGGAAGCTTTAGTTTTAGATTTACAGCTTGTCGAGGTTCGCCTTCATTCGATGTGCCACGTATTTTATTAATGAATTCGCTGCGGATGGGGTAGGCGGGTTTGGGGCTATAGTTTAAGATTTACAGATTTAGTTTTAAAGATTTAGTATTAGATTTACAGCATTTTGATATACGCCTTCCTCTGATGTGCCCCATACTTTATTATTGAACTTGCTGCGCGTAGGGTAAGTAGGTTTGGAAGTTTTAGTTTTCGATTTGCAGCTTGTCGGTGTACGCCTTCCTTTTATTTACCCCGTATATTATTGTCGAACTCTCTGCGCGTGGAGTAAGTTAGTTTTAAAGATTAAGTTTTCGATTTGCAGCTTTTCGAGGTTCGCCTTCCTTCGATGTGCCACGTATTTTATTAATGGAGTCGCTGCGGATGGGGTAGGCGGGTTTGGGGCTATAGTTTAAGATTTACAGCTTGTCGAGGTTCGCCTTCATTCGATGTGCCACGTATTTTATTAATGGAGTCGCTGCGCGTGGGGTAAGTAGGTTTGGAAGCTTTAGTATTAGATTTACAGCATTTTGATACACGCCTTCCTCTGATGTGCCCCGTATTTTATTATTGAACTTGCTGCGCGTGGGGTAAGTAGGTTTGGAAGCTTTAGTTTTCGATTTACAGCTTGTCGGTGTACGCCTTCCTCTGATGTGCCCCGTATTTTATTATTGAATTTGCTGCGCGTGGTGTAAGTAGGTTTGGAAGCTTTAGTTTTAGATTTACAGCTTGTCGAGGTTCGCCTTCATTCGATGTGCCACGTATTTTATTAATGAATTCGCTGCGGATGGGGTAGGCGGGTTTGGGGCTATAGTTTAAGATTTACAGGTTTAGTTTTAAAGATTTAGTATTAGATTTATACTATTTTGATATACGCCTTCCTCTGATGTGCCCCATATTTTATTATTGAACTTGCTGCGCGTAGGGTAAGTAAGTTTGGAAGTTTTAGTTTTCGATTTACAGCTTGTCGCGGTTCGCCTTCATTCGATGTGCCACGTATCTTATTAATGGAGTAGCTGCGCGTGGGGTAAGTAGGTTTGGAAGCTTTAGTATTAGATTTACAGCATTTTGATATACGCCTTCATCTGATGTGCCCCATATTTTATTATTGAACTTGCTGCGCGTAGGGTAAGTAGGTTTGGAAGTTTTAGTTTCATTTGCAGCTTGTCGTGTACGCCTTCCTCTGATGTGCCCCGTATTTTATTATTGAATTTGCTGCGCGTGGTGTAAGTAGGTTTGGAAGCTTTAGTTTTAGATTTACAGCTTGTCGAGGTTCGCCTTCATTCGATGTGCCACGTATTTTATTAATGAATTCGCTGCGGTGGGGTAGGCGGGTTTGGGGCTATAGTTTAAGATTTACAGGTTTAGTTTTAAAGATTTAGTATTAGATTTACAGCATTTTGATATACGCCTTCCTCTGATGTGCCCCATATTTTATTATTGAACTTGCTGCGCGTAGGGTAAGTAGGTTTGGAAGTTTTAGTTTTCGATTTGCAGCTTGTCGGTTGTACGCCTTCCTTCGATGTGCCCCGTATTTTATTAATGGAGTCGCTGCGGATGGGTAGGCGGGTTTGGGGCTATAGTTTTAAGATTTACAGCTTGTCGAGGTTCGCCTTCATTCGATGTGCCACGTATTTTATTAATGGAGTCGCTGCGCGTGGGGTAAGTAGGTTTGGAAGCTTTAGTTTTAGATTTACAGCTTGTCGAGGTTCGCCTTCATTCGATGTGCCACGTATTTTATTAATGAATTCGCTGCGGATGGGGTAGGCGGGTTTGGGGCTATAGTTTAAGATTTACAGATTTAGTTTTAAAGATTTAGTATTAGATTTACAGCATTTTGATATACGCCTTCCTCTGATGTGCCTCGTATTTTTATTATTGAACTTGCTGCGCGTGGGTAAGTAGGTTTGGAAGCTTTAGTTTTCGATTTACAGCTTGTCGGTGTACGCCTTCCTCTGATATGTCCCGTATATTATTATTGAACTTGCTGCGCGTGGGGTAAGTAGGTTTGGAAGCTTTAGCTTTTTAATTTACAGCTTGTCGGTGTACGCCTTCCTTTTATGTACCTCGTATATTATTGTTCGAACTCTCTTGCGCGTGGAGTAAGTTAGTTTTAAAGATTAAGTTTTCGATTTGCAGCTTGTCGAGGTTCGCCTTCCTTCGATGTGCCACGTATTTTATTAATGGAGTCGCTGCGGATGGGCTAGGCGGGTTTGGAGCTATAGTTTAAGATTTACAGCTTGTCGAGGTTCGCCTTCATTCGATGTGCCACGTATTTTATTAATGGAGTCGCTGCGCGTGGGGTAAGTAGGTTTGGAAGCTTTAGTTTTAGATTTACAGCTTGTCGAGGTTCGCCTTCATTCGATGTGCCACGTATTTTATTAATGAATTCGCTGCGGATGGGGTAGGCGGGTTTGGGGCTATAGTTTAAGATTTACAGATTTAGTTTTAAAGATTTAGTATTAGATTTACAGCATTTTGATATACGCCTTCCTCTGATGTGCCCCATATTTTATTATTGAACTTGCTGCGCGTAGGGTAAGTAGGTTTGGAAGTTTTAGTTTTCGATTTGCAGCTTGTCGGTGTACGCCTTCCTTTTATTTACCCCGTATATTATTGTCGAACTCTCTGCGCGTGGAGTAAGTTAGTTTTAAAGATTAAGTTTTCGATTTGCAGCTTTTCGAGGTTCGCCTTCCTTCGATGTGCCACGTATTTTATTAATGGAGTCGCTGCGGATGGGGTAGGAGGGTTTGGGCTATAGTTTAAGATTTACAGCTTGTCGAGGTTCGCCTTCATTCGATGTGCCACGTATTTTATTAATGGAGTCGCTGCGCGTGGGGTAAAGTAGGTTTGGAAGCTTTAGTATTAGATTTACAGCATTTTGATACACGCCTTCCTCTGATGTGCCCCGTATTTTATTATTGAACTTGCTGCGCGTGGGGTAAGTAGGTTTGGAAGCTTTAGTTTTCGATTTACAGCTTGTCGGTGTACGCCTTCCTCTGATGTGCCCCGTATTTTATTATTGAATTTGCTGCGCGTGGTGTAAGTAGGTTTGGAAGCTTTAGTTTTAGATTTACAGCTTGTCGAGGTTTCGCCTTCATTCGATGTGCCACGTATTTTATTAATGAATTCGCTGCGGATGGGGTAGGCGGGTTTGGGGCTATAGTTTAAGATTTACAGGTTTAGTTTTAAAGATTTAGTATTAGATTTATACTATTTTGATATACGCCTTCCTCTGATGTGCCCATATTTTATTATTGAACTTGCTGTGCGTAGGGTAAGTAGGTTTGGAAGTTTTAGTTTTCGATTTGCAGCTTGTCGGTGTACGCCTTCCTTCGATGTGCCCGTATTTTATTAATGGAGTCGCTGCGGATGGGTAGGCGGTTTGGGGCTATAGTTTAAGATTTACAGCTTGTCGAGGTTCGCCTTCATTCGATGTGCCACATATTTTATTAATGGAGTCGCTGCGCGTGGGGTAAGTAGGTTTGGAAGCTTTAGTTTTAGATTTACAGCTTGTCGAGGTTCGCCTTCATTCGATGTGCCACGTATTTTATTAATGAATTCGCTGCGGATGGGGTAGGCGGGTTTGGGGCTATATTTTAAGATTTACAGATTTAGTTTTAAAGATTTAGTATTAGATTTACAACATTTTGATATACGCCTTCCTCTGGTGTGCCCCGTATTTTATTATTGAACTTGCTGCGCGTGGGGTAAGTAGGTTTGGAAGCTTTAGTTTTCGATTTACAGCTTGTCGGTGTACGCCTTCCTCTGATGTGCCCCGTATTTTATTATTGGATTTGCTGCGCGTGGTGTAAGTAGGTTTGGATGTTTTAGTTTTCGATTCGCAGCTTGTCGGTGTACGCCTTCCTTCGATGTGCCCCGTATTTTATTGTCGAACTCGCTGCGCGTGGGGTAAGTTGGTTTTGAAGATGTAGTTTTAGATTTACAGCTTGTCGAGGTTCGCCTTCATTCGATGTGCCCCGCATTTTATTATGAAACTTGCTGCACGTAGGGTAGGCGGAATTGGGGCTTTAGTTATAGATTTACAGCATGTCGAGATTCGCCTTCATTCGAAGTGCCACGTATTTTATTAATGGAGTCGCTGCGCGTGGGGTAAGTAGGTTTGGAAGCTTTAGTTTTAGATTTACAGCTTGTCGAGGTTCGCCTTCATTCGATGTGCCCCGTATTTTATTATTGAACTTGCTGCACGTACTGTAAGTAGGTTTGGATGTTTTAGTTTTCGATTCGCAGCTTGTCGGTGTACGCCTTCCTTCGATGTGCCCCGTATTTTATTGTCGAACTCGCTGCGCGTGGGGTAAGTTGGTTTTGAAGATGTAGTTTTAGATTTACAGCTTGTCGAGCTTCGCCTTCATTCGATGTGCCACGTATTTTATTAATGAATTCGCTGCGGATGGGGTAGGTGGGTTTAAGGCTTTAGTTTTAGATTTACAGCTTGTCGAGGTTCGGCTTCATTCGATGTGCCCCGTATTTTATTATTGAACTTGCTGCGCGTGGGGTAAGTAGGTTTGGAAGCTTTATTTTTCGTTTTACAGCTTGTCGGTGTACGCCTTCCTTTTATGTGCCCCGTATTTTATTATGAAACTTGCTGCACGTAGGGTAGGCGGAATTGGGGCTTTAGTTATAGATTTACAGATTTAGTAATAAATATTTAGTTTTCGATTTACAGCATTTCGATGTACGCCTTCCTCTGATGTGCCCCGTATTTTATTATTGAACTTGCTGCGCGTGGGGTAAGTAGGTTTGGAAGCTTTAGTTTTAGATTTACAGCTTGTCGAGGTTCGCCTTCATTCGATGTGCCACGTATTTTATTAATGATTTCACTACGGATGAGGAAAGTGGGTTTAAGGCTTTAATTTTAGATTTACAGATTTAGATTTAAAGATTTAGTATTAGATTTACAGCATTTTGATATACGTCTTCATCTGATGTGCCCCATATTTTATTATTGAACTTGCTGCGCGTAGGGTAAGTAAGTTTGGAAGTTTTAGTTTTCGATTTACAGCTTGTCGCGGTTCGCCTTCATTCGATGTGCCACGTATCTTATTAATGGAGTAGCTGCGCGTGGGGTAAGTAGGTTTGGAAGCTTTAGTATTAGATTTACAGCATTTTGATATACGCCTTCCTCTGATGTGCCCCATATTTTATTATTGAACTTGCTGCGCGTAGGGTAAGTAGGTTTGGAAGTTTTAGTTTTCGATTTGCAGCTTGTCGGTGTACGCCTTCCTCTGATGTGCCCCGTATTTTATTATTGAATTTGCTGCGCGTGGTGTAAGTAGGTTTGGAAGCTTTAGTTTTAGATTTACAGCTTGTCGAGGTTCGCCTTCATTCGATGTGCCCCGTATTTTATTGTCGAACTTGCTGCGCGTGGGGTAAGTAGGTTTGGATGTTTTAGTTTTCGATTCGCAGCTTGTCGGTGTACGCCTTCCTTCGATGTGCCCCGTATTTTATTGTCGAACTCGCTGCGCGTGGGGTAAGTAGGTTTGGAAGCTTTAGTATTAGATTTACAGCATTTTGATATACGCCTTCCTCTGATGTGCCCCATATTTTATTATTGAACTTGCTGCGTGTAGGGTAAGTAGGTTTGGAAGTTTTAGTTTTCGATTTGCAGCTTGTCGGTGTACGCCTTCCTCTGATGTGCCCCGTATTTTATTATTGAATTTGCTGCGCGTGGTGTAAGTAGGTTTGGAAGCTTTAGTTTTAGATTTACAGCTTGTCGAGGTTCGCCTTCATTCGATGTGCCCCGTATTTTATTGTCGAACTTGCTGCGCGTGGGGTAAGTAGGTTTGGATGTTTTAGTTTTCGATTCGCAGCTTGTCGGTGTACGCCTTCCTTCGATGTGCCCCGTATTTTATTGTCGAACTCGCTGCGTGTGGGGTAAGTTGGTTTTGAAGATGTAGTTTTAGATTTACAGCTTGTCGAGCTTCGCCTTCATTCGATGTGCTACGTATTTTATTAATGAATTCGCTGCGGATGGGGTAGGTGGGTTTAAGGCTTTAGTTTTAGATTTACAGCTTGTCGAGGTTCGCCTTCATTCGATGTGCCCCGTATTTTATTATTGAACTTGCTGCGCGTACTGTAAGTAGGTTTGGAAGCTTTAGTTTTCGATTTACAGCTTGTCGGTGTACGCCTTCCTCTGATGTGCCCCGTATTTTATTATTGGATTTGCTGCGCGTGGTGTAAGTAGGTTTGGATGTTTTAGTTTTCGATTCGCAGCTTGTCGGTGTACGCCTTCCTTCGATGTGCCCCGTATTTTATTGTCGAACTCGCTGCGCGTGGGGTAAGTTGGTTTTGAAGATGTAGTTTTAGATTTACAGCTTGTCGAGGTTCGCCTTCATTCGATGTGCCCCGCATTTTATTATGAAACTTGCTGCACGTAGGGTAGGCGGAATTGGGGCTTTAGTTATAGATTTACAGCATGTCGAGATTCGCCTTCATTCGAAGTGCCACGTATTTTATTAATGGAGTCGCTGCGCGTGGGGTAAGTAGGTTTGGAAGCTTTAGTTTTAGATTTACAGCTTGTCGAGGTTCGCCTTCATTCGATGTGCCCCGTATTTTATTATTGAACTTGCTGCGCGTACTGTAAGTAGGTTTGGATGTTTTAGTTTTCGATTCGCAGCTTGTCGGTGTACGCCTTCCTTCGATGTGCCCCGTATTTTATTGTCGAACTCGCTGCGCGTGGGGTAAGTTGGTTTTGAAGATGTAGTTTTAGATTTACAGCTTGTCGAGCTTCGCCTTCATTCGATGTGCCACGTATTTTATTAATGAATTCGCTGCGGATGGGGTAGGTGGCTTTAAGGCTTTAGTTTTAGATTTACAGCTTGTCGAGGTTCGGCTTCATTCGATGTGCCCCGTATTTTATTATTGAACTTGCTGCGCGTGGGGTAAGTAGGTTTGGAAGCTTTATTTTTCGTTTTACAGCTTGTCGGTGTACGCCTTCCTTTTATGTGCCCCGTATTTTATTATGAAACTTGCTGCACGTAGGGTAGGCGGAATTGGGGCTTTAGTTATAGATTTACAGATTTAGTAATAAATATTTAGTTTTCGATTTACAGCATTTCGATGTACGCCTTCCTCTGATGTGCCCCGTATTTTATTATTGAACTTGCTGCGCGTGGGGTAAGTAGGTTTGGAAGCTTTAGTTTTAGATTTACAGCTTGTCGAGGTTCGCCTTCATTCGATGTGCCACGTATTTTATTAATGATTTCACTACGGATGAGGAAAGTGGGTTTAAGGCTTTAATTTTAGATTTACAGATTTAGATTTAAAGATTTAGTATTAGATTTACAGCATTTTGATATACGTCTTCATCTGATGTGCCCCATATTTTATTATTGAACTTGCTGCGCGTAGGGTAAGTAAGTTTGGAAGTTTTAGTTTTCGATTTACAGCTTGTCGCGGTTCGCCTTCATTCGATGTGCCACGTATCTTATTAATGGAGTAGCTGCGCGTGGGGTAAGTAGGTTTGGAAGCTTTAGTATTAGATTTACAGCATTTTGATATACGCCTTCCTCTGATGTGCCCCATATTTTATTATTGAACTTGCTGCGCGTAGGGTAAGTAGGTTTGGAAGTTTTAGTTTTCGATTTGCAGCTTGTCGGTGTACGCCTTCCTCTGATGTGCCCCGTATTTTATTATTGAATTTGCTGCGCGTGGTGTAAGTAGGTTTGGAAGCTTTAGTTTTAGATTTACAGCTTGTCGAGGTTCGCCTTCATTCGATGTGCCCCGTATTTTATTGTCGAACTTGCTGCGCGTGGGGTAAGTAGGTTTGGATGTTTTAGTTTTCGATTCGCAGCTTGTCGGTGTACGCCTTCCTTCGATGTGCCCCGTATTTTATTGTCGAACTCGCTGCGCGTGGGGTAAGTAGGTTTGGAAGCTTTAGTATTAGATTTACAGCATTTTGATATACGCCTTCCTCTGATGTGCCCCATATTTTATTATTGAACTTGCTGCGTGTAGGGTAAGTAGGTTTGGAAGTTTTAGTTTTCGATTTGCAGCTTGTCGGTGTACGCCTTCCTCTGATGTGCCCCGTATTTTATTATTGAATTTGCTGCGCGTGGTGTAAGTAGGTTTGGAAGCTTTAGTTTTAGATTTACAGCTTGTCGAGGTTCGCCTTCATTCGATGTGCCCCGTATTTTATTGTCGAACTTGCTGCGCGTGGGGTAAGTAGGTTTGGATGTTTTAGTTTTCGATTCGCAGCTTGTCGGTGTACGCCTTCCTTCGATGTGCCCCGTATTTTATTGTCGAACTCGCTGCGTGTGGGGTAAGTTGGTTTTGAAGATGTAGTTTTAGATTTACAGCTTGTCGAGCTTCGCCTTCATTCGATGTGCTACATATTTTATTAATGAATTCGCTGCGGATGGGGTAGGTGGGTTTAAGGCTTTAGTTTTAGATTTACAGCTTGTCGAGGTTCGGCTTCATTCGATGTGCCCCGTATTTTATTATTGAACTTGCTGCGCGTGGGGTAAGTAGGTTTGGAAGCTTTAGTTTTCGATTTACAGCTTGTCGGTGTACGCCTTCCTCTGATGTGCCCCGTATTTTATTAATGGAGTCGCTGCGGATGGGGTAGGCGGGTTTGGGGCTATAGTTTAAGATTTACAGATTTAGATTTAAAGATTTAGTATTAGATTTACAGCATTTTGATATACGCCTTCCTCTGATGTGCCCCATATTTTATTATTGTACTTGCTGCGCGTAGGGTAAGTAGGTTTGGAAGTTTTAGTTTTCGATTTGCAGCTTGTCGGTGTACGCCTTCCTTCGATGTGCCCCGTATTTTATTATTGAATTTGCTGCGCGTGGTGTAAGTAGGTTTGGAAGCTTTAGTTTTAGATTTACAGTTTGTCGAGGTTCGCCTTCATTCGATGTGCCACGTATTTTATTAATGAATACGCTGCGGATGGGGTAGGCGGGTTTGGGGCTATAGTTTAAGATTTACAGATTTAGATTTAAAGATTTAGTATTAGATTTACAGCATTTTGATATACGCCTTCCTCTGATGTGCCCCATATTTTATTATTGAACTTGCTGCGCGTAGGATAAGTAGGTTTGGACGTTTTAATTTTAGATTTACAGCTTGTCGAGGTTCGCCTTCATTCGATGTGCCACGTATTTTATTAATGATTTCACTACGGATGGGGAAAGTGGGTTTAAGGCTTTAATTTTAGATTTACAGATTTAGTTTTAAAGATTTAGTATTAGATTTACAGCATTTTGATATACGTCTTCATCTGATGTGCCCCATATTTTATTATTGAACTTGCTGCGCGTAGGGTAAGTAGGTTTGGAAGCTTTATTTTATAATTTACAGCTTGTCGGTGTAAGCCTTCCTCTGATATGTCCCGTATTTTATTATTGAACTTGCTGCGCGTGGTGTAAGTAGGTTTGGAAGCTTTAGCTTTTAATTTACAGCTTGTCGGTGTACGCCTTCCTTTTATGTACCCCGTATATTATTGTCGAACTCTCTGCGCGTGGAGTAAGTTAGTTTTAAAGATTAAGTTTTCGATTTGCAGCTTGTCGAGGTTCGCCTTCCTTCGATGTGCCACGTATTTTATTAATGGAGTCGCTGCGGATGGGGTTGGCGGGTTTGGAGCTATAGTTTAAGATTTACAGCTTGTCGAGGTTCGCCTTCATTCGATGTGCCACGTATTTTATTAATGGAGTCGCTGCGCGTGGGGTAAGTAGGTTTGGAAGCTTTAGTTTTAGATTTACAGCTTGTCGAAGTTCGTCTTCATTCGATGTGCCACGTATTTTATTAATGAATTCGCTGCGGATGGGGTAGGCGGGTTTGGGGCTATAGTTTAAGATTTACAGGTTTAGTTTTAAAGATTTAGTATTAGATTTACAGCATTTTGATATACGCCTTCCTCTGATGTGCCCCATATTTTATTATTGTACTTGCTGCGCGTAGGGTAAGTAGGTTTGGAAGTTTTAGTTTTCGATTTGCAGCTTGTCGGTGTACGCCTTCCTTCGATGTGCCCCGTATTTTATTATTGAATTTGCTGCGCGTGGTGTAAGTAGGTTTGGAAGCTTTAGTTTTAGATTTACAGTTTGTCGAGGTTCGCCTTCATTCGATGTGCCACGTATTTTATTAATGAATACGCTGCGGATGGGGTAGGCGGGTTTGGGGCTATAGTTTAAGATTTACAGATTTAGATTTAAAGATTTAGTATTAGATTTACAGCATTTTGATATACGCCTTCCTCTGATGTGCCCCATATTTTATTATTGAACTTGCTGCGCGTAGGATAAGTAGGTTTGGACGTTTTAATTTTAGATTTACAGCTTGTCGAGGTTCGCCTTCATTCGATGTGCCACGTATTTTATTAATGATTTCACTACGGATGGGGAAAGTGGGTTTAAGGCTTTAATTTTAGATTTACAGATTTAGTTTTAAAGATTTAGTATTAGATTTACAGCATTTTGATATACGTCTTCATCTGATGTGCCCCATATTTTATTATTGAACTTGCTGCGCGTAGGGTAAGTAGGTTTGGAAGCTTTATTTTATAATTTACAGCTTGTCGGTGTAAGCCTTCCTCTGATATGTCCCGTATTTTATTATTGAACTTGCTGCGCGTGGTGTAAGTAGGTTTGGAAGCTTTAGCTTTTAATTTACAGCTTGTCGGTGTACGCCTTCCTTTTATGTACCCCGTATATTATTGTCGAACTCTCTGCGCGTGGAGTAAGTGAGTTTTAAAGATTAAGTTTTCGATTTGCAGCTTGTCGAGGTTCGCCTTCCTTCGATGTGCCACGTATTTTATTAATGGAGTCGCTGCGGATGGGGTTGGCGGGTTTGGAGCTATAGTTTAAGATTTACAGCTTGTCGAGGTTCGCCTTCATTCGATGTGCCACGTATTTTATTAATGGAGTCGCTGCGCGTGGGGTAAGTAGGTTTGGAAGCTTTAGTTTTAGATTTACAGCTTGTCGAGGTTCGTCTTCATTCGATGTGCCACGTATTTTATTAATGAATTCGCTGCGGATGGGGTAGACGGGTTTGGGGCTATAGTTTAAGATTTACAGATTTAGTTTTAAAGATTTAGTATTAGATTTACAGCATTTTGATATACGCCTTCCTCTGATGTGCCCCATATTTTATTATTGAACTTGCTGCGCGTAGGGTAAGTAGGTTTGGAAGTTTTAGTTTTCGATTTGCAGCTTGTCGGTGTACGCCTTCCTTTTATGTACCCCGTATATTATTGTCGAACTCTCTGCGCGTGGAGTAAGTTAGTTTTAAAGATTAAGTTTTCGATTTGCAGCTTTTCGAGGTTCGCCTTCCTTCGATGTGCCACGTATTTTATTAATGGAGTCGCTGCGGATGGGGTAGGCGGGTTTGGGGCTATAGTTTAAGATTTACAGCTTGTCGCGGTTCGCCTTCATTCGATGTGCCACGTATTTTATTAATGAATTCGCTGAGGATGGGGTAGGCGGGTTTGGGGCTATAGTTTAAGATTTACAGGTTTAGTTTTAAAGATTTAGTATTAGATTTACAGCATTTTGATATACGCCTTCCTCTGATGTGCCCCATATTTTATTATTGAACTTGCTGCGCGTAGGGTAAGTAGGTTTGGAAGTTTTAGTTTTCGATTTGCAGCTTGTCGGTGTACGCCTTCCTTCGATGTGCCCCGTATTTTATTAATGGAGTCGCTGCGGATGGGGTAGGCGGGTTTGGGGCTATAGTTTAAGATTTACAGCTTGTCGAGGTTCGCCTTCATTCGATGTGCCACGTATTTTATTAATGGAGTCGCTGCGCGTGGGGTAAGTAGGTTTGGAAGCTTTAGTTTTCGATTTACAGCTTGTCGGTGTACGCCTTCCTCTGATGTGCCCCGTATTTTATTATTGAATTTGCTGCGCGTGGTGTAAGTAGGTTTGGAAGCTTTAGTTTTAGATTTACAGCTTGTCGAGGTTCGCCTTCATTCGATGTGCCACGTATTTTATTAATGAATTCGCTGCGGATGGGGTAGGCGGGTTTGGGGCTATAGTTTAAGATTTACAGGTTTAGTTTTAAAGATTTAGTATTAGATTTATACTATTTTGATATACGCCTTCCTCTGATGTGCCCCATATTTTATTATTGAACTTGCTGCGCGTAGGGTAAGTAGGTTTGGAAGTTTTAGTTTTCGATTTGCAGCTTGTCGGTGTACGCCTTCCTTTTATTTACCCCGTATATTATTGTCGAACTCTCTGCGCGTGGAGTAAGTTAGTTTTAAAGATTAAGTTTTCGATTTGCAGCTTTTCGAGGTTCGCCTTCCTTCGATGTGCCCCGTATTTTATTAATGGAGTCGCTGCGGATGGGGTAGGCGGGTTTGGGGCTATAGTTTAAGATTTACAGCTTGTCGAGGTTCGCCTTCATTCGATGTGCCACGTATTTTATTAATGGAGTCGCTGCGCGTGGGGTAAGTAGGTTTGGAAGCTTTAGTATTAGATTTACAGCATTTTGATACACGCCTTCCTCTGATGTGCCCCGTATTTTATTATTGAACTTGCTGCGCGTGGGGTAAGTAGGTTTGGAAGCTTTAGTTTTCGATTTACAGCTTGTCGGTGTACGCCTTCCTCTGATGTGCCCCGTATTTTATTATTGAATTTGCTGCGCGTGGTGTAAGTAGGTTTGGAAGCTTTAGTTTTAGATTTACAGCTTGTCGAGGTTCGCCTTCATTCGATGTGCCACGTATTTTATTAATGAATTCGCTGCGGATGGGGTAGGCGGGTTTGGGGCTATAGTTTAAGATTTACAGGTTTAGTTTTAAAGATTTAGTATTAGATTTATACTATTTTGATATACGCCTTCCTCTGATGTGCCCCATATTTTATTATTGAACTTGCTGTGCGTAGGGTAAGTAGGTTTGGAAGTTTTAGTTTTCGATTTGCAGCTTGTCGGTGTAAGCCTTCCTTCGATGTGCCCGTATTTTATTAATGGAGTCGCTGCGGATGGGGTAGGCGGGTTTGGGGCTATAGTTTAAGATTTACAGCTTGTCGAGGTTCGCCTTCATTCGATGTGCCACATGTTTTATTAATGGAGTCGCTGCGCGTGGGGTAAGTAGGTTTGGAAGCTTTAGTTTTAGATTTACAGCTTGTCGAGGTTCGCCTTCATTCGATGTGCCACGTATTTTATTAATGAATTCGCTGCGGATGGGGTAGGCGGGTTTGGGGCTATAGTTTAAGATTTACAGATTTAGTTTTAAAGATTTAGTATTAGATTTACAGCATTTTGATATACGCCTTCCTCTGATGTGCCCCATATTTTATTATTGAACTTGCTGCGCGTAGGGTAAGTAGGTTTGGAAGTTTTAGTTTTCGATTTGCAGCTTGTCGGTGTACGCCTTCCTTTTATGTACCCCGTATATTATTGTCGAACTCTCTGCGCGTGGAGTAAGTTAGTTTTAAAGATTAAGTTTTCGATTTGCAGCTTTTCGAGGTTCGCCTTCCTTCGATGTGCCACGTATTTTATTAATGAATTCGCTGCGGATGGGGTAGGCGGGTTTGGGGCTATAGTTTAAGATTTACAGGTTTAGTTTTAAAGATTTAGTATTAGATTTATACTATTTTGATATACGCCTTCCTCTGATGTGCCCCATATTTTATTATTGAACTTGCTGTGCGTAGGGTAAGTAGGTTTGGAAGTTTTAGTTTTCGATTTGCAGCTTGTCGGTGTACGCCTTCCTTCGATGTGCCCGTATTTTATTAATGGAGTCGCTGCGGATGGGGTAGGCGGGTTTGGGGCTATAGTTTAAGATTTACAGCTTGTCGAGGTTCGCCTTCATTCGATGTGCCACGTATTTTATTAATGGAGTCGCTGCGCGTGGGGTAAGTAGGTTTGGAAGCTTTAGTTTTAGATTTACAGCTTGTCGAGGTTCGCCTTCATTCGATGTGCCACGTATTTTATTAATGAATTCGCTGCGGATGGGGTAGGCGGGTTTGGGGCTATAGTTTAAGATTTACAGATTTAGTTTTAAAGATTTAGTATTAGATTTACAGCATTTTGATATACGCCTTCCTCTGATGTGCCCCATATTTTATTATTGAACTTGCTGCGCGTAGGGTAAGTAGGTTTGGAAGTTTTAGTTTTCGATTTGCAGCTTGTCGGTGTACGCCTTCCTTTTATGTACCCCGTATATTATTGTCGAACTCTCTGCGCGTGGAGTAAGTTAGTTTTAAAGATTAAGTTTTCGATTTGCAGCTTTTCGAGGTTCGCCTTCCTTCGATGTGCCACGTATTTTATTAATGGAGTCGCTGCGGATGGGGTAGGCGGGTTTGGGGCTATAGTTTAAGATTTACAGCTTGTCGAGGTTCGCCTTCATTCGATGTGCCACGTATTTTATTAATGGAGTCGCTGCGCGTGGGGTAAGTAGGTTTGGAAGCTTTAGTTTTCGATTTACAGCTTGTCGGTGTACGCCTTCCTCTGATGTGCCCCGTATTTTATTATTGAATTTGCTGCGCGTGGTGTAAGTAGGTTTGGAAGCTTTAGTTTTAGATTTACAGCTTGTCGAGGTTCGCCTTCATTCGATATGCCCCGTATTTTATTGTCGAACTTGCTGCGCGTGGGGTAAGTAGGTTTGGATGTTTTAGTTTTCGATTCGCAGCTTGTCGGTGTACGCCTTCCTTCGATGTGCCCCGTATTTTATTGTCGAACTCGCTGCGCGTGGGGTAAGTAGGTTTGGAAGCTTTAGTATTAGATTTACAGCATTTTGATATACGCCTTCCTCTGATGTGCCCCATATTTTATTATTGAACTTGCTGCGTGTAGGGTAAGTAGGTTTGGAAGTTTTAGTTTTCGATTTGCAGCTTGTCGTTGTACGCCTTCCTCTGATGTGCCCCGTATTTTATTATTGAATTTGCTGCGCGTGGTGTAAGTAGGTTTGGAAGCTTTAGTTTTAGATTTACAGCTTGTCGAGGTTCGCCTTCATTCGATGTGCCCCGTATTTTATTGTCGAACTTGCTGCGCGTGGGGTAAGTAGGTTTGGATGTTTTAGTTTTCGATTCGCAGCTTGTCGGTGTACGCCTTCCTTCGATGTGCCCCGTATTTTATTGTCGAACTCGCTGCGTGTGGGGTAAGTTGGTTTTGAAGATGTAGTTTTAGATTTACAGCTTGTCGAGCTTCGCCTTCATTCGATGTGCTACGTATTTTATTAATGAATTCGCTGCGGATGGGGTAGGTGGGTTTAAGGCTTTAGTTTTAGATTTACAGCTTGTCGAGGTTCGGCTTCATTCGATGTGCCCCGTATTTTATTATTGAACTTGCTGCGCGTGGGGTAAGTAGGTTTGGAAGCTTTAGTTTTCGATTTACAGCTTGTCGATGTACGCCTAACTTCGATATGCCCCGTATTTTATTAATGATTTCACTACGGATGGGGTAAGTGGGTTTAAGGCTTTAATTTTCGATTTACAGATTTAGTTTTGAAGATTTAGTTTTAGATTTACAGCATTTCGATATAGGCCTTCCGCTGATATGTCCCGTATTTTATTATTGAACTTGCTGCGCGTGGGGTAAGTTGGTTTTGAAGATGTAGTTTTAGATTTACAGCTTGTCGAGGTTCGCCTTCATTCGATGTACCACGTATTTTATTAATGAATTAGCTGCGGATGGGGTAGGCGGGTTTGGGGCTATAGTTTAAGATTTACAGCTTGTCGAGGTTCGCATTCATTCGATGTGCCCCGTATTTTATTGTCGAACTCGCTGCGCGTGGGGTAAGTTGGTTTTGAAGATGTAGTTTTCGATTTACAGCTTGTCGATGTACGCCTAACTTCGATATGCCCCGTATTTTATTAATGATTTCACTACGGATGGGGTAAGTGGGTTTAAGGCTTTAATTTTCGATTTACAGATTTAGTTTTGAAGATTTAGTTTTAGATTTACAGCATTTCGATATAGGCCTTCCGCTGATATGTCCCGTATTTTATTATTGAACTTGCTGCGCGTGGGGTAAGTTGGTTTTGAAGATGTAGTTTTAGATTTACAGCTTGTCGAGGTTCGCCTTCATTCGATGTACCACGTATTTTATTAATGAATTAGCTGCGGATGGGGTAGGCGGGTTTGGGGCTATAGTTTAAGATTTACAGCTTGTCGAGGTTCGCATTCATTCGATGTGCCCCGTATTTTATTGTCGAACTCGCTGCGCGTGGGGTAAGTTGGTTTTGAAGATGTAGTTTTAGATTTACAGCTTGTCGAGGTTCGCCTTCATTCGATGTACCACGTATTTTATTAATGAATTAGCTGCGGATGGGGTAGGCGGGTTTGGGGCTATAGTTTAAGATTTACAGGTTTAGTTTTAAAGATTTAGTATTAGATTTACAGCATTTTGATATACGCCTTCCTCTGATGTGCCCCATATTTTATTATTGAACTTGCTGCGCGTAGGGTAAGTAGGTTTGGACGTTTTAATTTTAGATTTACAGCTTGTCGAGGTTCGCCTTCATTCGATGTGCCACGTATTTTATTAATGATTTCACTACGGATGGGGAAAGTGGGTTTAAGGCTTTAATTTTAGATTTACAGATTTAGTTTTAAAGATTTAGTATTAGATTTACAGCATTTTGATATACGTCTTCATCTGATGTGCCCCATATTTTATTATTGAACTTGCTGCGCGTAGGGTAAGTAGGTTTGGAAGCTTTATTTTATAATTTACAGCTTGTCGGTGTAAGCCTTCCTCTGATATGTCCCGTATTTTATTATTGAACTTGCTGCGCGTGGTGTAAGTAGGTTTGGAAGCTTTAGCTTTTAATTTACAGCTTGTCGGTGTACGCCTTCCTTTTATGTACCCCGTATATTATTGTCGAACTCTCTGCGCGTGGAGTAAGTTAGTTTTAAAGATTAAGTTTTCGATTTGCAGCTTGTCGAGGTTCGCCTTCCTTCGATGTGCCACGTATTTTATTAATGGAGTCGCTGCGGATGGGGTAGGCGGGTTTGGAGCTATAGTTTAAGATTTACAGCTTGTCGAGGTTCGCCTTCATTCGATGTGCCACGTATTTTATTAATGGAGTCGCTGCGCGTGGGGTAAGTAGGTTTGGAAGCTTTAGTTTTATATTTACAGCTTGTCGAGGTTCGCCTTCATTCGATGTGCCACGTATTTTATTAATGAATTCGCTGCGGATGGGGTAGGCGGGTTTGGGGCTATAGTTTAAGATTTACAGATTTAGTTTTAAAGATTTAGTATTAGATTTACAGCATTTTGATATACGCCTTCCTCTGATGTGCCCCATATTTTATTATTGAACTTGCTGCGCGTAGGGTAAGTAGGTTTGGAAGTTTTAGTTTTCGATTTGCAGCTTGTCGGTGTACGCCTTCCTTTTATGTACCCCGTATATTATTGTCGAACTCTCTGCGCGTGGAGTAAGTTAGTTTTAAAGATGAATTTTTCGATTTGCAGCTTTTCGAGGTTCGCCTTCATTCGATGTACCACGTATTTTATTAATGAATTAGCTGCGGATGGGGTAGGCGGGTTTGGGGCTATAGTTTAAGATTTACAGGTTTAGTTTTAAAGATTTAGTATTAGATTTACAGCATTTTGATATACGCCTTCCTCTGATGTGCCCCATATTTTATTATTGAACTTGCTGCGCGTAGGGTAAGTAGGTTTGGACGTTTTAATTTTAGATTTACAGCTTGTCGAGGTTCGCCTTCATTCGATGTGCCACGTATTTTATTAATGATTTCACTGCGGATGGGGAAAGTGGGTTTAAGGCTTTAATTTTAGATTTACAGATTTAGTTTTAAAGATTTAGTATTAGATTTACAGCATTTTGATATACGTCTTCATCTGATGTGCCCCATATTTTATTATTGAACTTGCTGCGCGTAGGGTAAGTAGGTTTGGAAGCTTTATTTTATAATTTACAGCTTGTCGGTGTAAGCCTTCCTCTGATATGTCCCGTATTTTATTATTGAACTTGCTGCGCGTGGTGTAAGTAGGTTTGGAAGCTTTAGCTTTTAATTTACAGCTTGTCGGTGTACGCCTTCCTTTTATGTACCCCGTATATTATTGTCGAACTCTCTGCGCGTGGAGTAAGTTAGTTTTAAAGATTAAGTTTTCGATTTGCAGCTTGTCGAGGTTCGCCTTCCTTCGATGTGCCACGTATTTTATTAATGGAGTCGCTGCGGATGGGGTAGGCGGGTTTGGAGCTATAGTTTAAGATTTACAGCTTGTCGAGGTTCGCCTTCATTCGATGTGCCACGTATTTTATTAATGGAGTCGCTGCGCGTGGGGTAAGTAGGTTTGGAAGCTTTAGTTTTATATTTACAGCTTGTCGAGGTTCGCCTTCATTCGATGTGCCACGTATTTTATTAATGAATTCGCTGCGGATGGGGTAGGCGGGTTTGGGGCTATAGTTTAAGATTTACAGATTTAGTTTTAAAGATTTAGTATTAGATTTACAGCATTTTGATATACGCCTTCCTCTGATGTGCCCCATATTTTATTATTGAACTTGCTGCGCGTAGGGTAAGTAGGTTTGGAAGCTTTAGTTTTCGATTTACAGCTTGTCGGTGTACGCCTTCCTCTGATATGTCCCGTATATTATTATTGAACTTGCTGCGCGTGGGGTAAGTAGGTTTGGAAGCTTTAGCTTTTAATTTACAGCTTGTCGGTGTACGCCTTCCTTTTATGTACCCCGTATATTATTGTCGAACTCTCTGCGCGTGGAGTAAGTTAGTTTTAAAGATTAAGTTTTCGATTTGCAGCTTGTCGAGGTTCGCCTTCCTTCGATGTGCCACGTATTTTATTAATGGAGTCGCTGCGGATGGGCTAGGCGGGTTTGGAGCTATAGTTTAAGATTTACAGCTTGTCGAGGTTCGCCTTCATTCGATGTGCCACGTATTTTATTAATGGAGTCGCTGCGCGTGGGGTAAGTAGGTTTGGAAGCTTTAGTTTTAGATTTACAGCTTGTCGGTGTACGCCTTCCTCTGATGTGCCCCGTATTTTATTATTGAATTTGCTGCGCGTGGTGTAAGTAGGTTTGGAAGCTTTAGTTTTAGATTTACAGCTTGTCGAGGTTCGCCTTCATTCGATGTGCCACGTATTTTATTAATGAATTCGCTGAGGATGGGGTAGGCGGGTTTGGGGCTATAGTTTAAGATTTACAGGTTTAGTTTTAAAGATTTAGTATTAGATTTACAGCATTTTGATATACGCCTCCCTCTGATGTGCCCCATATTTTATTATTGAACTTGCTGCGCGTAGGGTAAGTAGGTTTGGAAGTTTTAGTTTTCGATTTGCAGCTTGTCGGTGTACGCCTTCCTTCGATGTGCCCCGTATTTTATTAATGGAGTCGCTGCGGATGGGGTAGGCGGGTTTGGGGCTATAGTTTAAGATTTACAGCTTGTCGAGGTTCGCCTTCATTCGATGTGCCACGTATTTTATTAATGGAGTCGCTGCGCGTGGGGTAAGTAGGTTTGGAAGCTTTAGTTTTAGATTTACAGCTTGTCGAGGTTCGCCTTCATTCGATGTGCCACGTATTTTATTAATGAATTCGCTGCGGATGGGGTAGGCGGGTTTGGGGCTATAGTTTAAGATTTACAGCTTGTCGAGGTTCGCCTTCATTCGATGTGCCACGTATTTTATTAATGGATTCGCTGCGCGCGGGGTAGGTGGGTTTAAGGCTTTAGTTTTAGATTTACAGCTTGTCGAGGTTCGGCTTCATTCGATGTGCCCCGTATTTTATTATTGAACTTGCTGCGCGTACTGTAAGTAGGTTTGGATGTTTTAGTTTTCGATTCGCAGCTTGTCGGTGTACGCCTTCCTTCGATGTGCCCCGTATTTTATTGTCGAACTCGCTGCGCGTGGGGTAAGTTGGTTTTGAAGATGTAGTTTTAGATTTACAGCTTGTCGAGGTTCGCCTTCATTCGATGTGCCACGTATTTTATTAATGAATTCGCTGCGGATGGGGTAGGCGGGTTTGGGGCTATAGTTTAAGATTTACAGCTTGTCGAGTTTCGGCTTCATTCGATGTGCCCCGTATTTTATTATGAAACTTGCTGCACGTAGGGTAGGCGGAATTGGGGCTTTAGTTATAGCTTTACAGCATGTCGAGGTTCGCCTTCATTCGATGTGCCACGTATTTTATTAATGAATTCGCTGCGGATGGGGTAGGTGCGTTTAAGGCTTTAGTTTTAGATTTACAGCATGTCGAGGTTCGCCTTCATTCGATGTGCCACGTATTTTATTAATGAATTCGCTGCGCGTTGGGTAAGTAGGTTTGGAAGTTTTAGTTTTCGATTTACAGCTTGTCGAGGTTCACCTTCATTCGATGTGCCACGTATTTTATTAAAGGAGTAGCTGCGCGTGGGGTAAGTAGGTTTGGAAGCTTTAGTATTCAATTTACAGCTTGTCGGTGTACGCCTTCCTCTGATGTGCCCCATATTTTATTATTGAACTTGCTGCGCGTAGGGTAAGTAGGTTTGGAAGTTTTAGTATTCAATTTACAGCTTGTCGGTGTACGCCTTCCTTTTATGTAGCCCGTATATTATTGTCGAACTCTCTGCGCGTGGAGTAAGTTAGTTTTAAAGATTAAGTTTTCGATTTGCAGCTTGTCGAGGTTCGCCTTCCTTCGATGTGCCACGTATTTTATTAATGGAGTCGCTGCGTATGGGGTAGGCGGGTTTGGGGCTATAGTTTAAGATTTACAGCTTGTCGAGTTTCGGCTTCATTCGATGTGCCCCGTATTTTATTATGAAACTTGCTGCACGTAGGGTAGGAGGAATTGGGGCTTTAGTTATAGATTTACAGCATGTCGAGGTTCGCCTTCCTTCGATGTGCCCCGTATTTTATTGACGAACTCGCTGCGCGTGGGGTAAGTTGGTTTTGAAGATGTTGTTTTAGATTTACAGCTTGTCGAGGTTCGCCTTCATTCGATGTGCCACGTATTTTATTAATGAATTCGCTGCGGATGGGGTAGGCGGGTTTGGGGCTATAGTTTAAGATTTACAGCTTGTCGAGTTTCGGCTTCATTCGATGTGCCCCGTATTTTATTATGAAACTTGCTGCACGTAGGGTAGGCGGAATTGGGGCTTTAGTTATAGATTTACAGAATGTCGAGGTTCGCCTTCATTCGATGTGCCACGTATTTTATTAATGGAGTCGCTGCGCGAGGGGTAAGTAGGTTTGGAAGCTTTAGTTTTAGATTTACAGCTTGTCGAGTTTCGCCTTGATTCGATGTGCCCCGTATTTTATTGTCGAACTCACTGCGCGTGGGGTAAGTTGGTTTTGAAGATGTAGTTTTAGATTTACAGCTTGTCGAGGTTCGCCTTCATTCGATGTGCCACGTATTTTATTAATGAATTCGCTGCGGATGGGGTAGGCGGGTTTGGGGCTATAGTTTAAGATTTACAGATTTAGTTTTAAAGATTTAGTATTAGATTTACAGCATTTTGATATACGCCTTCCTCTGATGTGCCCCATATTTTATTATTGAACTTGCTGCGCGTAGGGTAAGTAGGTTTGGACGTTTTAATTTTAGATTTACAGCTTGTCGAGGTTCGCCTTCATTCGATGTGCCACGTATTTTATTAATGATTTCACTGCGGATGGGGAAAGTGGGTTTAAGGCTTTAATTTTAGATTTACAGATTTAGTTTTAAAGATTTAGTATTAGATTTACAGCATTTTGATATACGTCTTCATCTGATGTGCCCCATATTTTATTATTGAACTTGCTGCGCGTAGGGTAAGTAGGTTTGGAAGCTTTATTTTATATTTTACAGCTTGTCGGTGTAAGCCTTCCTCTGATATGTCCCGTATTTTATTATTGAACTTGCTGCGCGTGGTGTAAGTAGGTTTGGAAGCTTTAGCTTTTAATTTACAGCTTGTCGGTGTACGCCTTCCTTTTATGTACCCCGTATATTATTGTCGAACTCTCTGCGCGTGGAGTAAGTTAGTTTTAAAGATTAAGTTTTCGATTTGCAGCTTGTCGAGGTTCGCCTTCCTTCGATGTGCCACGTATTTTATTAATGGAGTCGCTGCGGATGGGGTAGGCGGGTTTGGAGCTATAGTTTAAGATTTACAGCTTGTCGAGGTTCGCCTTCATTCGATGTGCCACGTATTTTATTAATGGAGTCGCTGCGCGTGGGGTAAGTAGGTTTGGAAGCTTTAGTTTTATATTTACAGCTTGTCGAGGTTCGCCTTCATTCGATGTGCCACGTATTTTATTAATGAATTCGCTGCGGATGGGGTAGGCGGGTTTGGGGCTATAGTTTAAGATTTACAGATTTAGTTTTAAAGATTTAGTATTAGATTTACAGCATTTTGATATACGCCTTCCTCTGATGTGCCCCATATTTTATTATTGAACTTGCTGCGCGTAGGGTAAGTAGGTTTGGAAGCTTTAGTTTTCGATTTACAGCTTGTCGGTGTACGCCTTCCTCTGATATGTCCCGTATATTATTATTGAACTTGCTGCGCGTGGGGTAAGTAGGTTTGGAAGCTTTAGCTTTTAATTTACAGCTTGTCGGTGTACGCCTTCCTTTTATGTACCCCGTATATTATTGTCGAACTCTCTGCGCGTGGAGTAAGTTAGTTTTAAAGATTAAGTTTTCGATTTGCAGCTTGTCGAGGTTCGCCTTCCTTCGATGTGCCACGTATTTTATTAATGGAGTCGCTGCGGATGGGCTAGGCGGGTTTGGAGCTATAGTTTAAGATTTACAGCTTGTCGAGGTTCGCCTTCATTCGATGTGCCACGTATTTTATTAATGGAGTCGCTGCGCGTGGGGTAAGTAGGTTTGGAAGCTTTAGTTTTAGATTTACAGCTTGTCGGTGTACGCCTTCCTCTGATGTGCCCCGTATTTTATTATTGAATTTGCTGCGCGTGGTGTAAGTAGGTTTGGAAGCTTTAGTTTTAGATTTACAGCTTGTCGAGGTTCGCCTTCATTCGATGTGCCACGTATTTTATTAATGAATTCGCTGAGGATGGGGTAGGCGGGTTTGGGGCTATAGTTTAAGATTTACAGGTTTAGTTTTAAAGATTTAGTATTAGATTTACAGCATTTTGATATACGCCTCCCTCTGATGTGCCCCATATTTTATTATTGAACTTGCTGCGCGTAGGGTAAGTAGGTTTGGAAGTTTTAGTTTTCGATTTGCAGCTTGTCGGTGTACGCCTTCCTTCGATGTGCCCCGTATTTTATTAATGGAGTCGCTGCGGATGGGGTAGGCGGGTTTGGGGCTATAGTTTAAGATTTACAGCTTGTCGAGGTTCGCCTTCATTCGATGTGCCACGTATTTTATTAATGGAGTCGCTGCGCGTGGGGTAAGTAGGTTTGGAAGCTTTAGTTTTAGATTTACAGCTTGTCGAGGTTCGCCTTCATTCGATGTGCCACGTATTTTATTAATGAATTCGCTGCGGATGGGGTAGGCGGGTTTGGGGCTATAGTTTAAGATTTACAGCTTGTCGAGGTTCGCCTTCATTCGATGTGCCACGTATTTTATTAATGGATTCGCTGCGCGCGGGGTAGGTGGGTTTAAGGCTTTAGTTTTAGATTTACAGCTTGTCGAGGTTCGGCTTCATTCGATGTGCCCCGTATTTTATTATTGAACTTGCTGCGCGTACTGTAAGTAGGTTTGGATGTTTTAGTTTTCGATTCGCAGCTTGTCGGTGTACGCCTTCCTTCGATGTGCCCCGTATTTTATTGTCGAACTCGCTGCGCGTGGGGTAAGTTGGTTTTGAAGATGTAGTTTTAGATTTACAGCTTGTCGAGGTTCGCCTTCATTCGATGTGCCACGTATTTTATTAATGAATTCGCTGCGGATGGGGTAGGCGGGTTTGGGGCTATAGTTTAAGATTTACAGCTTGTCGAGTTTCGGCTTCATTCGATGTGCCCCGTATTTTATTATGAAACTTGCTGCACGTAGGGTAGGCGGAATTGGGGCTTTAGTTATAGCTTTACAGCATGTCGAGGTTCGCCTTCATTCGATGTGCCACGTATTTTATTAATGAATTCGCTGCGGATGGGGTAGGTGCGTTTAAGGCTTTAGTTTTAGATTTACAGCATGTCGAGGTTCGCCTTCATTCGATGTGCCACGTATTTTATTAATGAATTCGCTGCGCGTTGGGTAAGTAGGTTTGGAAGTTTTAGTTTTCGATTTACAGCTTGTCGAGGTTCACCTTCATTCGATGTGCCACGTATTTTATTAAAGGAGTAGCTGCGCGTGGGGTAAGTAGGTTTGGAAGCTTTAGTATTCAATTTACAGCTTGTCGGTGTACGCCTTCCTCTGATGTGCCCCATATTTTATTATTGAACTTGCTGCGCGTAGGGTAAGTAGGTTTGGAAGTTTTAGTATTCAATTTACAGCTTGTCGGTGTACGCCTTCCTTTTATGTAGCCCGTATATTATTGTCGAACTCTCTGCGCGTGGAGTAAGTTAGTTTTAAAGATTAAGTTTTCGATTTGCAGCTTGTCGAGGTTCGCCTTCCTTCGATGTGCCACGTATTTTATTAATGGAGTCGCTGCGTATGGGGTAGGCGGGTTTGGGGCTATAGTTTAAGATTTACAGCTTGTCGAGTTTCGGCTTCATTCGATGTGCCCCGTATTTTATTATGAAACTTGCTGCACGTAGGGTAGGAGGAATTGGGGCTTTAGTTATAGATTTACAGCATGTCGAGGTTCGCCTTCCTTCGATGTGCCCCGTATTTTATTGACGAACTCGCTGCGCGTGGGGTAAGTTGGTTTTGAAGATGTTGTTTTAGATTTACAGCTTGTCGAGGTTCGCCTTCATTCGATGTGCCACGTATTTTATTAATGAATTCGCTGCGGATGGGGTAGGCGGGTTTGGGGCTATAGTTTAAGATTTACAGCTTGTCGAGTTTCGGCTTCATTCGATGTGCCCCGTATTTTATTATGAAACTTGCTGCACGTAGGGTAGGCGGAATTGGGGCTTTAGTTATAGATTTACAGAATGTCGAGGTTCGCCTTCATTCGATGTGCCACGTATTTTATTAATGGAGTCGCTGCGCGAGGGGTAAGTAGGTTTGGAAGCTTTAGTTTTAGATTTACAGCTTGTCGAGTTTCGCCTTGATTCGATGTGCCCCGTATTTTATTGTCGAACTCACTGCGCGTGGGGTAAGTTGGTTTTGAAGATGTAGTTTTAGATTTACAGCTTGTCGAGGTTCGCCTTCATTCGATGTGCCACGTATTTTATTAATGAATTCGCTGCGGATGGGGTAGGCGGGTTTGGGGCTATAGTTTAAGATTTACAGATTTAGTTTTAAAGATTTAGTATTAGATTTACAGCATTTTGATATACGCCTTCCTCTGATGTGCCCCATATTTTATTATTGAATTTGCTGCGCGTAGGGTAAGTAGGTTTGGAAGTTTTAGTTTTCGATTTGCAGCTTTTCGGTGTACGCCTTCCTTCGATGTGCCCCGTATTTTATTGTCGAACTCGCTGCGCGTGGGGTAAGTTGGTTTTGAAGATGTAGTTTTAGATTTACAGCTTGTCGAGGTTCGCCTTCATTCGATGTGCCACGTATTTTATTAATGAATTGGCTGCGGATGGGGTAGGCGGGTTTGGGGCTATAGTTTAAGATTTACAGCTTGTCGAGTTTCGGCTTCATTCGATGTGCCCCGTATTTTATTATTAAACTTGCTGCACGTAGGGTAGGCGGAAATGGGGCTTTAGTTATAGATTTACAGCATGTCGAGGTTCGCCTTCATTCGATGTGCCACGTATTTTATTAATGAATTCGCTGCGGATGGGGTAGGTGCGTTTAAGGCTTTAGTTTTAGATTTACAGCTTGTCGAGGTTCGCCTTCATTCGATGTGCCCCGTATTTTATTATTGAACTTGCTGCGCGTAGGGTAAGTAGGTTTGGAAGCTTTAGTTTTCGATTTACAGCTTGTCGGTGTACGCCTTCCTCTGATATGTCCCGTATATTATTATTGAACTTGCTGCGCGTGGGGTAAGTAGGTTTGGAAGCTTTAGCTTTTAATTTACAGCTTGTCGGTGTACGCCTTCCTTTTATGTACCCCGTATATTATTGTCGAACTCTCTGCGCGTGGAGTAAGTTAGTTTTAAAGATTAAGTTTTCGATTTGCAGCTTGTCGAGGTTCGCCTTCCTTCGATGTGCCACGTATTTTATTAATGGAGTCGCTGCGGATGGGCTAGGCGGGTTTGGAGCTATAGTTTAAGATTTACAGCTTGTCGAGGTTCGCCTTCATTCGATGTGCCACGTATTTTATTAATGGAGTCGCTGCGCGTGGGGTAAGTAGGTTTGGAAGCTTTAGTTTTAGATTTACAGCTTGTCGGTGTACGCCTTCCTCTGATGTGCCCCGTATTTTATTATTGAATTTGCTGCGCGTGGTGTAAGTAGGTTTGGAAGCTTTAGTTTTAGATTTACAGCTTGTCGAGGTTCGCCTTCATTCGATGTGCCACGTATTTTATTAATGAATTCGCTGAGGATGGGGTAGGCGGGTTTGGGGCTATAGTTTAAGATTTACAGGTTTAGTTTTAAAGATTTAGTATTAGATTTACAGCATTTTGATATACGCCTCCCTCTGATGTGCCCCATATTTTATTATTGAACTTGCTGCGCGTAGGGTAAGTAGGTTTGGAAGTTTTAGTTTTCGATTTGCAGCTTGTCGGTGTACGCCTTCCTTCGATGTGCCCCGTATTTTATTAATGGAGTCGCTGCGGATGGGGTAGGCGGGTTTGGGGCTATAGTTTAAGATTTACAGCTTGTCGAGGTTCGCCTTCATTCGATGTGCCACGTATTTTATTAATGGAGTCGCTGCGCGTGGGGTAAGTAGGTTTGGAAGCTTTAGTTTTAGATTTACAGCTTGTCGAGGTTCGCCTTCATTCGATGTGCCACGTATTTTATTAATGAATTCGCTGCGGATGGGGTAGGCGGGTTTGGGGCTATAGTTTAAGATTTACAGCTTGTCGAGGTTCGCCTTCATTCGATGTGCCACGTATTTTATTAATGGATTCGCTGCGCGCGGGGTAGGTGGGTTTAAGGCTTTAGTTTTAGATTTACAGCTTGTCGAGGTTCGGCTTCATTCGATGTGCCCCGTATTTTATTATTGAACTTGCTGCGCGTACTGTAAGTAGGTTTGGATGTTTTAGTTTTCGATTCGCAGCTTGTCGGTGTACGCCTTCCTTCGATGTGCCCCGTATTTTATTGTCGAACTCGCTGCGCGTGGGGTAAGTTGGTTTTGAAGATGTAGTTTTAGATTTACAGCTTGTCGAGGTTCGCCTTCATTCGATGTGCCACGTATTTTATTAATGAATTCGCTGCGGATGGGGTAGGCGGGTTTGGGGCTATAGTTTAAGATTTACAGCTTGTCGAGTTTCGGCTTCATTCGATGTGCCCCGTATTTTATTATGAAACTTGCTGCACGTAGGGTAGGCGGAATTGGGGCTTTAGTTATAGCTTTACAGCATGTCGAGGTTCGCCTTCATTCGATGTGCCACGTATTTTATTAATGAATTCGCTGCGGATGGGGTAGGTGCGTTTAAGGCTTTAGTTTTAGATTTACAGCATGTCGAGGTTCGCCTTCATTCGATGTGCCACGTATTTTATTAATGAATTCGCTGCGCGTTGGGTAAGTAGGTTTGGAAGTTTTAGTTTTCGATTTACAGCTTGTCGAGGTTCACCTTCATTCGATGTGCCACGTATTTTATTAAAGGAGTAGCTGCGCGTGGGGTAAGTAGGTTTGGAAGCTTTAGTATTCAATTTACAGCTTGTCGGTGTACGCCTTCCTCTGATGTGCCCCATATTTTATTATTGAACTTGCTGCGCGTAGGGTAAGTAGGTTTGGAAGTTTTAGTTTTCGATTTGCAGCTTGTCGGTGTACGCCTTCCTTCGATGTGCCCCGTATTTTATTAATGGAGTCGCTGCGGATGGGGTAGGCGGGTTTGGGGCTATAGTTTAAGATTTACAGCTTGTCGAGGTTCGCCTTCATTCGATGTGCCACGTATTTTATTAATGGAGTCGCTGCGCGTGGGGTAAGTAGGTTTGGAAGCTTTAGTTTTAGATTTACAGCTTGTCGAGGTTCGCCTTCATTCGATGTGCCACGTATTTTATTAATGAATTCGCTGCGGATGGGGTAGGCGGGTTTGGGGCTATAGTTTAAGATTTACAGCTTGTCGAGGTTCGCCTTCATTCGATGTGCCACGTATTTTATTAATGGATTCGCTGCGCGCGGGGTAGGTGGGTTTAAGGCTTTAGTTTTAGATTTACAGCTTGTCGAGGTTCGGCTTCATTCGATGTGCCCCGTATTTTATTATTGAACTTGCTGCGCGTACTGTAAGTAGGTTTGGATGTTTTAGTTTTCGATTCGCAGCTTGTCGGTGTACGCCTTCCTTCGATGTGCCCCGTATTTTATTGTCGAACTCGCTGCGCGTGGGGTAAGTTGGTTTTGAAGATGTAGTTTTAGATTTACAGCTTGTCGAGGTTCGCCTTCATTCGATGTGCCACGTATTTTATTAATGAATTCGCTGCGGATGGGGTAGGCGGGTTTGGGGCTATAGTTTAAGATTTACAGCTTGTCGAGTTTCGGCTTCATTCGATGTGCCCCGTATTTTATTATGAAACTTGCTGCACGTAGGGTAGGCGGAATTGGGGCTTTAGTTATAGCTTTACAGCATGTCGAGGTTCGCCTTCATTCGATGTGCCACGTATTTTATTAATGAATTCGCTGCGGATGGGGTAAGTGCGTTTAAGGCTTTAGTTTTAGATTTACAGCATGTCGAGGTTCGCCTTCATTCGATGTGCCACGTATTTTATTAATGAATTCGCTGCGCGTTGGGTAAGTAGGTTTGGAAGTTTTAGTTTTCGATTTACAGCTTGTCGAGGTTCACCTTCATTCGATGTGCCACGTATTTTATTAAAGGAGTAGCTGCGCGTGGGGTAAGTAGGTTTGGAAGCTTTAGTATTCAATTTACAGCTTGTCGGTGTACGCCTTCCTTTTATGTAGCCCGTATATTATTGTCGAACTCTCTGCGCGTGGAGTAAGTTAGTTTTAAAGATTAAGTTTTCGATTTGCAGCTTGTCGAGGTTCGCCTTCCTTCGATGTGCCACGTATTTTATTAATGGAGTCGCTGCGTATGGGGTAGGCGGGTTTGGGGCTATAGTTTAAGATTTACAGCTTGTCGAGTTTCGGCTTCATTCGATGTGCCCCGTATTTTATTATGAAACTTGCTGCACGTAGGGTAGGAGGAATTGGGGCTTTAGTTATAGATTTACAGCATGTCGAGGTTCGCCTTCCTTCGATGTGCCCCGTATTTTATTGACGAACTCGCTGCGCGTGGGGTAAGTTGGTTTTGAAGATGTTGTTTTAGATTTACAGCTTGTCGAGGTTCGCCTTCATTCGATGTGCCACGTATTTTATTAATGAATTCGCTGCGGATGGGGTAGGCGGGTTTGGGGCTATAGTTTAAGATTTACAGCTTGTCGAGTTTCGGCTTCATTCGATGTGCCCCGTATTTTATTATGAAACTTGCTGCACGTAGGGTAGGCGGAATTGGGGCTTTAGTTATAGATTTACAGAATGTCGAGGTTCGCCTTCATTCGATGTGCCACGTATTTTATTAATGGAGTCGCTGCGCGAGGGGTAAGTAGGTTTGGAAGCTTTAGTTTTAGATTTACAGCTTGTCGAGTTTCGCCTTGATTCGATGTGCCCCGTATTTTATTGTCGAACTCACTGCGCGTGGGGTAAGTTGGTTTTGAAGATGTAGTTTTAGATTTACAGCTTGTCGAGGTTCGCCTTCATTCGATGTGCCACGTATTTTATTAATGAATTCGCTGCGGATGGGGTAGGCGGGTTTGGGGCTATAGTTTAAGATTTACAGATTTAGTTTTAAAGATTTAGTATTAGATTTACAGCATTTTGATATACGCCTTCCTCTGATGTGCCCCATATTTTATTATTGAATTTGCTGCGCGTAGGGTAAGTAGGTTTGGAAGTTTTAGTTTTCGATTTGCAGCTTTTCGGTGTACGCCTTCCTTCGATGTGCCCCGTATTTTATTGTCGAACTCGCTGCGCGTGGGGTAAGTTGGTTTTGAAGATGTAGTTTTAGATTTACAGCTTGTCGAGGTTCGCCTTCCTCTGATGTGCCCCATATTTTATTATTGAACTTGCTGCGCGTAGGGTAAGTAGGTTTGGAAGTTTTAGTTTTCGATTTGCAGCTTGTCGGTGTACGCCTTCCTTCGATGTGCCCCGTATTTTATTAATGGAGTCGCTGCGGATGGGGTAGGCGGGTTTGGGGCTATAGTTTAAGATTTACAGCTTGTCGAGGTTCGCCTTCATTCGATGTGCCACGTATTTTATTAATGGAGTCGCTGCGCGTGGGGTAAGTAGGTTTGGAAGCTTTAGTTTTAGATTTACAGCTTGTCGAGGTTCGCCTTCATTCGATGTGCCACGTATTTTATTAATGAATTCGCTGCGGATGGGGTAGGCGGGTTTGGGGCTATAGTTTAAGATTTACAGCTTGTCGAGGTTCGCCTTCATTCGATGTGCCACGTATTTTATTAATGGATTCGCTGCGCGCGGGGTAGGTGGGTTTAAGGCTTTAGTTTTAGATTTACAGCTTGTCGAGGTTCGGCTTCATTCGATGTGCCCCGTATTTTATTATTGAACTTGCTGCGCGTACTGTAAGTAGGTTTGGATGTTTTAGTTTTCGATTCGCAGCTTGTCGGTGTACGCCTTCCTTCGATGTGCCCCGTATTTTATTGTCGAACTCGCTGCGCGTGGGGTAAGTTGGTTTTGAAGATGTAGTTTTAGATTTACAGCTTGTCGAGGTTCGCCTTCATTCGATGTGCCACGTATTTTATTAATGAATTCGCTGCGGATGGGGTAGGCGGGTTTGGGGCTATAGTTTAAGATTTACAGCTTGTCGAGTTTCGGCTTCATTCGATGTGCCCCGTATTTTATTATGAAACTTGCTGCACGTAGGGTAGGCGGAATTGGGGCTTTAGTTATAGCTTTACAGCATGTCGAGGTTCGCCTTCATTCGATGTGCCACGTATTTTATTAATGAATTCGCTGCGGATGGGGTAAGTGCGTTTAAGGCTTTAGTTTTAGATTTACAGCATGTCGAGGTTCGCCTTCATTCGATGTGCCACGTATTTTATTAATGAATTCGCTGCGCGTTGGGTAAGTAGGTTTGGAAGTTTTAGTTTTCGATTTACAGCTTGTCGAGGTTCACCTTCATTCGATGTGCCACGTATTTTATTAAAGGAGTAGCTGCGCGTGGGGTAAGTAGGTTTGGAAGCTTTAGTATTCAATTTACAGCTTGTCGGTGTACGCCTTCCTTTTATGTAGCCCGTATATTATTGTCGAACTCTCTGCGCGTGGAGTAAGTTAGTTTTAAAGATTAAGTTTTCGATTTGCAGCTTGTCGAGGTTCGCCTTCCTTCGATGTGCCACGTATTTTATTAATGGAGTCGCTGCGTATGGGGTAGGCGGGTTTGGGGCTATAGTTTAAGATTTACAGCTTGTCGAGTTTCGGCTTCATTCGATGTGCCCCGTATTTTATTATGAAACTTGCTGCACGTAGGGTAGGAGGAATTGGGGCTTTAGTTATAGATTTACAGCATGTCGAGGTTCGCCTTCCTTCGATGTGCCCCGTATTTTATTGACGAACTCGCTGCGCGTGGGGTAAGTTGGTTTTGAAGATGTTGTTTTAGATTTACAGCTTGTCGAGGTTCGCCTTCATTCGATGTGCCACGTATTTTATTAATGAATTCGCTGCGGATGGGGTAGGCGGGTTTGGGGCTATAGTTTAAGATTTACAGCTTGTCGAGTTTCGGCTTCATTCGATGTGCCCCGTATTTTATTATGAAACTTGCTGCACGTAGGGTAGGCGGAATTGGGGCTTTAGTTATAGATTTACAGAATGTCGAGGTTCGCCTTCATTCGATGTGCCACGTATTTTATTAATGGAGTCGCTGCGCGAGGGGTAAGTAGGTTTGGAAGCTTTAGTTTTAGATTTACAGCTTGTCGAGTTTCGCCTTGATTCGATGTGCCCCGTATTTTATTGTCGAACTCACTGCGCGTGGGGTAAGTTGGTTTTGAAGATGTAGTTTTAGATTTACAGCTTGTCGAGGTTCGCCTTCATTCGATGTGCCACGTATTTTATTAATGAATTCGCTGCGGATGGGGTAGGCGGGTTTGGGGCTATAGTTTAAGATTTACAGATTTAGTTTTAAAGATTTAGTATTAGATTTACAGCATTTTGATATACGCCTTCCTCTGATGTGCCCCATATTTTATTATTGAATTTGCTGCGCGTAGGGTAAGTAGGTTTGGAAGTTTTAGTTTTCGATTTGCAGCTTTTCGGTGTACGCCTTCCTTCGATGTGCCCCGTATTTTATTGTCGAACTCGCTGCGCGTGGGGTAAGTTGGTTTTGAAGATGTAGTTTTAGATTTACAGCTTGTCGAGGTTCGCCTTCATTCGATGTGCCACGTATTTTATTAATGAATTGGCTGCGGATGGGGTAGGCGGGTTTGGGGCTATAGTTTAAGATTTACAGCTTGTCGAGTTTCGGCTTCATTCGATGTGCCCCGTATTTTATTATTAAACTTGCTGCACGTAGGGTAGGCGGAATTGGGGCTTTAGTTATAGATTTACAGCATGTCGAGGTTCGCCTTCATTCGATGTGCCACGTATTTTATTAATGAATTCGCTGCGGATGGGGTAGGTGCGTTTAAGGCTTTAGTTTTAGATTTACAGCTTGTCGAGGTTCGCCTTCATTCGATGTGCCCCGTATTTTATTATTGAACTTGCTGCGCGTACTGTAAATAGGTTTGGATGTTTTAGTTTTCGATTCGTAGCTTGTCGGTGTACGCCTTCCTTCGATGTGCCCCGTATTTTATTGACGAACTCGCTGCGCGTGGGGTAAGTTGGTTTTGAAGATGTAGTTTTAGATTTACAGCTTGTCGAGGTTCGCCTTCATTCGATGTGCCACGTATTTTATTAATGAATTCGCTGCGGATGGGGTAGGCGGGTTTGGGGCTATAGTTTAAGATTTACAGCTTGTAGAGTTTCGGCTTCATTCGATGTGCCCCGTATTTTATTATGAAACTTGCTGCACGTAGGGTAGGCGGAATTGGAGCTTTAGTTATAGATTTACAGCATGTCGAGGTTCGCCTTCATTCGATGTGCCACGTATTTTATTAATGAATTCGCTGCAGATAGGGTAGGTGGGTTTAAGGCTTTAGTTTTAGATTTACAGCATGTCGAGGTTCGCCTTCATTCGATGTGCCACGTATTTTATTAATGAATTCGCTGCGCGTTGGGTAAGTAGGTTTGGAAGTTTTAGTTTTCGATTTACAGCTTGTCGAGGTTCGCCTTCATTCGATGTGCCACGTATTTTATTAAAGGAGTCGCTGCGTATGGGGTAGGCGAGTTTGGGGCTATAGTTTAAGATTTACAGCTTGTCGAGTTTCGGCTTCATTCGATGTGCCCCGTATTTTATTATGAAACTTGCTGCACGTAGGGTAGGAGGAATTGGGGCTTTAGTTATAGATTTACAGCATGTCGAGGTTCGCCTTCATTAGATGTGCCACGTATTTTATTAATGGAGTCGCTGCGCGTGGGGTAAGTAGGTTTGGAAGCTTTAGTTTTAGATTTACAGCTTGTCGAGTTTCGCCTTGATTCGATGTGCCCCGTATTTTATTATTGAACTTGCTGCGCGTACTGTAAGTAGGTTTGGATGTTTTAGTTTTCGATTCGCAGCTTGTCGGTGTACGCCTTCCTTCGATGTGCCCCGTATTTTATTGTCGAACTCGCTGCGCGTGGGGTAAGTTGGTTTTGAAGATGTAGTTTTAGATTTACAGCTTGTCGAGGTTCGCCTTCATTCGATGTGCCATGTATTTTATTAATGAATTCGCTGCGGATGGGGTAGGCGGGTTTGGGGCTATAGTTTAAGATTTACAGATTTAGTTTTAAAGATTTAGTATTAGATTTACAGCATTTTGATATACGCCTTCCTCTGATGTGCCCCATATTTTATTATTGAATTTGCTGCGCGTAGGGTAAGTAGGTTTGGACGTTTTAATTTTAGATTTACAGCTTGTCGAGGTTCGCCTTCATTCGATGTGCCACGTATTTTATTAATGATTTCACTACGGATGGGGTAAGTGGGTTTAAGGCTTTAATTTTAGATTTACAGATTTAGTTTTAAAGATTTAGTATTAGATTTACGGCATTTTTATATACGCCTTCATCTGATGTGCCCCATATTTTATTATTGAACTTGCTGCGCGTAGGGTAAGTAGGTTTGGAAGTTTTAGTTTTCGATTTGCAGCTTTTCGGTGTACGCCTTCCTTCGATGTGCCCCGTATTTTATTGTCGAACTCGCTGCGCGTGGGGTAAGTTGGTTTTGAAGATGTAGTTTTAGATTTACAGCTTGTCGAGGTTCGCCTTCATTCGATGTGCCACGTATTTTATTAATGAATTGGCTGCGGATGGGGTAGGCGGGTTTGGGGCTATAGTTTAAGATTTACAGCTTGTCGAGTTTCGGCTTCATTCGATGTGCCACGTATTTTATTAATGGAGTCGCTGCGGATGGGGTAGGCGGGTTTGAAGATGTATTTTTAGATTTACAGCTTGTCGAGGTTCGCCTTCATTCGATGTGCCACGTATTTTATTAATGGAGTAGCTGCGCGTGGGGTAAGTAGGTTTGGAAGCTTTATTTTATAATTTACAGCTTGTCGGTGTACGCCTTCCTCTGATATGTCCCGTATTTTATTATTGAACTTGCTGCGAGTGGGGTAAGTAGGTTTGGAAGCTTTAGTTTTCATTTTACAGCTTGTCGGTGTACGCCTTCCTTTCATGTACCCCGTATATTATTGTCGAACTCTCTGCGCGTGGAGTAAGTTAGTTTTAAAGATTAAGTTTTCGATATGCAGCTTGTCGAGGTTCGCCTTCCTTCGATGTGCCACGTATTTTATTAATGGAGTCGCTGCGGATGGGGTAGGCGGGTTTGAAGATGTAGTTTTAGATTTACAGCTTGTCGAGGTTCGCCTTCATTCGATGTGCCACGTATTTTATTAATGAATTCGCTGCGGATGGGGTAGGCGGGTTTGGCGCTATAGTTTAAGATTTACAGCTTGTCGAGTTTCGGCTTCATTCGATGTGCCCCGTATTTTATTATGAAACTTGCTGCACGTAGAGTAGGCGGAATTGGGGCTTTAGTTATAGATTTACAGCATGTCGAGGTTCGCCTTCATTCGATGTGCCACGTATTTTATTAATGAATTCGCTGCGGATGGGGTAGGCGGGTTTGGGGCTATAGTTTAAGATTTACAGATTTAGTTTTAAAGATTTAGTATTAGATTTACAGCATTTTGATATACGCCTTCCTCTGATGTGCCTCGTATTTTATTATTGAACTTGCTGCGCGTGGGGTAAGTAGGTTTGGAAGCTTTAGTTTTCGATTTACAGCTTGTCGGTGTACGCCTTCCTCTGATATGTCCCGTATATTATTATTGAACTTGCTGCGCGTGGGGTAAGTAGGTTTGGAAGCTTTAGCTTTTAATTTACAGCTTGTCGGTGTACGCCTTCCTTTTATGTACCCCGTATATTATTGTCGAACTCTCTGCGCGTGGAGTAAGTTAGTTTTAAAGATTAAGTTTTCGATTTGCAGCTTGTCGAGGTTCGCCTTCCTTCGATGTGCCACGTATTTTATTAATGGAGTCGCTGCGGATGGGGTAGGCGGGTTTGGGGCTATAGTTTAAGATTTACAGCTTGTCGAGGTTCGCCTTCATTCGATGTGCCACGTATTTTATTAATGAATTCGCTGCGCGTGGGGTAAGTAGATTTGGAAGCTTTATTTTTCGTTTTACAGCTTGTCGGTGTACGCCTTCCTTCGATGTGCCCCGTATTTTATTGTCGAACTCGCTGCGCGTGGGGTAAGTTGGTTTTGAAGATGTAGTTTTAGATTTACAGCTTGTCGAGGTTCGCCTTCATTCGATGTGCCACGTATTTTATTAATGAATTCGCTGCGGATGGGGTAGGCGGGTTTGGGGCTATAGTTTAAGATTTACAGATTTAGTCTTAAAGATTTAGTTTTAGATTTACAGCATTTCGATATAGGCCTTCCTCTGATGTGACCCGTATTTTATTATTCAACTTGCTGCGCGTGGGGTAAGTAGGTTTGGAAGCTTTAGTTTTAGATTTACAGCTTTTCGGTGTACGCCTTCCTTCGATGTGCCCGTATTTTATTGTCGAACTCGCTTCGCGTGGGGTAAGTTGGTTTTGAAGATGTAGTTTTAGATTTACAGCTTGTCGAGGTTCGCCTTCATTCGATGTGCCACGTATTTTATTAATGAATTCGCTGCGGATGGGGTAGGCGGGTTTGGGGCTATAGTTTAAGATTTACAGATTTAGTTTTAAAGATTTAGTATTAGATTTACAGCATTTTGATATACGCCTTCCTCTGATGTGCCTCATATTTTATTATTGAACTTGCTGCGCGTAGGGTAAGTAGGTTTGGACGTTTTAATTTTAGATTTACAGCTTGTCGAGGTTCGCCTTCATTCGATGTGCCACGTATTTTATTAATGGAGTAGCTGCGCGTGGGGTAAGTAGGTTTGGAAGCTTTATTTTATAATTTACAGCTTGTCGGTGTACGCCTTCCTCTGATATGTCCCGTATTTTATTATTGAACTTGCTGCGAGTGGGGTAAGTAGGTTTGGAAGCTTTAGTTTTCATTTTACAGCTTGTCGGTGTACGCCTTCCTTTCATGTACCCCGTATATTATTGTCGAACTCTCTGCGCGTGGAGTAAGTTAGTTTTAAAGATTAAGTTTTCGATATGCAGCTTGTCGAGGTTCGCCTTCCTTCGATTTGCCACGTATTTTATTAATGGAGTCGCTGCGGATGGGGTAGGCGGGTTTGAAGATGTAGTTTTAGATTTACAGCTTGTCGAGGTTCGCCTTCATTCGATGTGCCACGTATTTTATTAATGAATTCGCTGCGGATGGGGTAGGCGGGTTTGGGGCTATAGTTTAAGATTTACAGCTTGTCGAGTTTCGGCTTCATTCGATGTGCCCCGTATTTTATTATGAAACTTGCTGCACGTAGGGTAGGCGGAATTGGGGCTTTAGTTATAGATTTACAGCATATCGAGGTTCGCCTTCATTCGATGTGCCACGTATTTTATTAATGAATTCGCTGCGGATGGGGTAGGTGGGTTTAAGGCTTTAGTTTTAGATTTTCAGCTTGTCGAGGTTCGCCTTCATTCGATGTGCCACGTATTTTATTAATGAATTCGCTGCGCGTGGGGTAAGTAGATTTGGAAGCTTTATTTTTCGTTTTACAGCTTGTCGGTGTACGCCTTCCTTCGATGTGCCCCGTATTTTATTGTCGAACTCGCTGCGCGTGGGGTAAGTTGGTTTTGAAGATGTAGTTTTAGATTTACAGCTTATCGAGGTTCGCCTTCATTCGATGTGCCACGTATTTTATTAATGAATTCGCTGCGGATGGGGTAGGCGGGTTTGGGGCTATAGTTTAAGATTTACAGCTTGTCGAGTTTCGGCTTCATTCGATGTGCCCCGTATTTTATTATGAAACTTGCTGCACGTAGGGTAGGCAGAATTGGGGCTTTAGTTATAGATTTATAGCATGTCGAGGTTCGCCTTCATTCGATGTGCCACGTATTTTATTAATGAATTCGCTGCGGATGGGGTAGGCGGGTTTGGGGCTATAGTTTAAGATTTACAGATTTAGTTTTAAAGATTTAGTATTAGATTTACAGCATTTTGATATACGCCTTCCTCTGATGTGCCTCATATTTTATTATTGAACTTGCTGCGCGTAGGGTAAGTAGGTTTGGACGTTTTAATTTTAGATTTACAGCTTGTCGAGGTTCGCCTTCATTCGATGTGCCACGTATTTTATTAATGGAGTAGCTGCGCGTGGGGTAAGTAGGTTTGGAAGCTTTATTTTATAATTTACAGCTTGTCGGTGTACGCCTTCCTCTGATATGTCCCGTATTTTATTATTGAACTTGCTGCGAGTGGGGTAAGTAGGTTTGGAAGCTTTAGTTTTCATTTTACAGCTTGTCGGTGTACGCCTTCCTTTCATGTACCCCGTATATTATTGTCGAACTCTCTGCGCGTGGAGTAAGTTAGTTTTAAAGATTAAGTTTTCGATATGCAGCTTGTCGAGGTTCGCCTTCCTTCGATTTGCCACGTATTTTATTAATGGAGTCGCTGCGGATGGGGTAGGCGGGTTTGAAGATGTAGTTTTAGATTTACAGCTTGTCGAGGTTCGCCTTCATTCGATGTGCCACGTATTTTATTAATGAATTCGCTGCGGATGGGGTAGGCGGGTTTGGGGCTATAGTTTAAGATTTACAGCTTGTCGAGTTTCGGCTTCATTCGATGTGCCCCGTATTTTATTATGAAACTTGCTGCACGTAGGGTAGGCGGAATTGGGGCTTTAGTTATAGATTTACAGCATATCGAGGTTCGCCTTCATTCGATGTGCCACGTATTTTATTAATGAATTCGCTGCGGATGGGGTAGGTGGGTTTAAGGCTTTAGTTTTAGATTTTCAGCTTGTCGAGGTTCGCCTTCATTCGATGTGCCACGTATTTTATTAATGAATTCGCTGCGCGTGGGGTAAGTAGATTTGGAAGCTTTATTTTTCGTTTTACAGCTTGTCGGTGTACGCCTTCCTTCGATGTGCCCCGTATTTTATTGTCGAACTCGCTGCGCGTGGGGTAAGTTGGTTTTGAAGATGTAGTTTTAGATTTACAGCTTATCGAGGTTCGCCTTCATTCGATGTGCCACGTATTTTATTAATGAATTCGCTGCGGATGGGGTAGGCGGGTTTGGGGCTATAGTTTAAGATTTACAGCTTGTCGAGTTTCGGCTTCATTCGATGTGCCCCGTATTTTATTATGAAACTTGCTGCACGTAGGGTAGGCAGAATTGGGGCTTTAGTTATAGATTTATAGCATGTCGAGGTTCGCCTTCATTCGATGTGCCACGTATTTTATTCATGAATTCGCTGCGGATGGGGTAGGCGGGTTTGGGGCTATAGTTTAAGATTTACAGATTTAGTTTTAAAGATTTAGTATTAGATTTACAGCATTTTGATATACGCCTTCCTCTGATGTGCCTCATATTTTATTATTGAACTTGCTGCGCGTAGGGTAAGTAGGTTTGGACGTTTTAATTTTAGATTTACAGCTTGTCGAGGTTCGCCTTCATTCGATGTGCCACGTATTTTATTAATGAATTCGCTGCGGATGGGGTAGGCGGGTTTGGGGCTATAGTTTAAGATTTACAGCTTGTCGAGTTTCGGCTTCATTCGATGTGCCCCGTATTTTATTATGAAACTTGCTGCACGTAGGGTAGGCGGAATTGGGGCTTTAGTTATAGATTTATAGCATGTCGAGGTTCGCCTTCATTCGATGTGCCACGTATTTTATTAATGGAGTAGCTGCGCGTGGGGTAAGTAGGTTTGGAAGCTTTATTTTATAATTTACAGCTTGTCGGTGTACGCCTTCCTCTGATATGTCCCGTATTTTATTATTGAACTTGCTGCGAGTGCGGTAAGTAGGTTTGGAAGCTTTAGTTTTCATTTTACAGCTTGTCGGTGTACGCCTTCCTTTCATGTACCCCGTATATTATTGTCGAACTCTCTGCGCGTGGAGTAAGTTAGTGTTAAAGATTAAGTTTTCGATTTGCAGCTTGTCGAGGTTCGCCTTCCTTCGATGTGCCACGTATTTTATTAATGGAGTCGCTGCGGATGGGGTAGGCGGGTTTGAAGATGTAGTTTTAGATTTACAGCTTGTCGAGGTTCGCCTTCATTCGATGTGCCACGTATTTTATTATGAAACTTGCTGCACGTAGGGTAGGCGGAATTGGGGCTTTAGTTATAGATTTATAGCATGTCGAGGTTCGCCTTCATTCGATGTGCCACGTATTTTATTCATGAATTCGCTGCGGATGGGGTAGGCGGGTTTGGGGCTATAGTTTAAGATTTACAGCTTGTCGAGTTTCGGCTTCATTCGATGTGCCCCGTATTTTATTATGAAACTTGCTGCACGTAGGGTAGGCGGGTTTGGGGCTATAGTTTAAGATTTACAGCTTGTCGAGTTTCGGCTTCATTCGATGTGCCCCGTATTTTATTATGAATCTTGCTGCACGTAGGGTAGGCGGAATTGGGGCTTTAGTTATAGATTTATAGCATGTCGAGGTTCGCCTTCATTCGATGTGCCACGTATTTTATTAATGGAGTAGCTGCGCGTGGGGTAAGTAGGTTTGGAAGCTTTATTTTATAATTTACAGCTTGTCGGTGTACGCCTTCCTCTGATATGTCCCGTATTTTATTATTGAACTTGCTGCCAGTGCGGTAAGTAGGTTTGGAAGCTTTAGTTTTCATTTTACAGCTTGTCGGTGTACGCCTTCCTTTCATGTACCCCGTATATTATTGTCGAACTCTCTGCGCGTGGAGTAAGTTAGTGTTAAAGATTAAGTTTTCGATTTGCAGCTTGTCGAGGTTCGCCTTCCTTCGATGTGCCACGTATTTTATTAATGGAGTCGCTGCGGATGGGGTAGGCGGGTTTGAAGATGTAGTTTTAGATTTACAGCTTGTCGAGGTTCGCCTTCATTCGATGTGCCACGTATTTTATTATGAAACTTGCTGCACGTAGGGTAGGCGGAATTGGGGCTTTAGTTATAGATTTATAGCATGTCGAGGTTCGCCTTCATTCGATGTGCCACGTATTTTATTCATGAATTCGCTGCGGATGGGGTAGGCGGGTTTGGGGCTATAGTTTAAGATTTACAGATTTAGTATTAAATATTTAGTATTAGATTTACAGCATTTTGATATACGCCTTCCTCTGATGTGCCTCATATTTTATTATTGAACTTGCTGCGCGTAGGGTAAGTAGGTTTGGACGTTTTAATTTTAGATTTACAGCTTGTCGAGGTTCGCCTTCCTTCGATGTGCCACGTATTTTATTAATGGAGTCGCTGCGGATGGGGTAGGCGGGTTTGAAGATGTAGTTTTAGATTTACAGCTTGTCGAGGTTCGCCTTCATTCGATGTGCCACGTATTTTATTAATGAATTCGCTGCGGATGGGGTAGGCGGGTTTGGGGCTATAGTTTAAGATTTACAGCTTGTCGAGTTTCGGCTTCATTCGATGTGCCCCGTATTTTATTATGAAACTTGCTGCACGTAGGGTAGGCGGAATTGGGGCTTTAGTTATAGATTTACAGCATATCGAGGTTCGCCTTCATTCGATGTGCCACGTATTTTATTAATGAATTCGCTGCGGATGGGGTAGGTGGGTTTAAGGCTTTAGTTTTAGATTTACAGCTTGTCGAGGTTCGCCTTCATTCGATGTGCCACGTATTTTATTAATGAATTCGCTGCGCGTGGGGTAAGTAGATTTGGAAGCTTTATTTTTCGTTTTACAGCTTGTCGGTGTACGCCTTCCTTCGATGTGCCCCGTATTTTATTGTCGAACTCGCTGCGCGTGGGGTAAGTTGGTTTTGAAGATGTAGTTTTAGATTTACAGCTTATCGAGGTTCGCCTTCATTCGATGTGCCACGTATTTTATTAATGAATTCGCTGCGGATGGGGTAGGCGGGTTTGAGGCTATAGTTTAAGATTTACAGCTTGTCGAGTTTCGGCTTCATTCGATGTGCCCCGTATTTTATTATGAAACTTGCTGCACGTAGGGTCGGCGGAATTGGGGCTTTAGTTATAGATTTATAGCATGTCGAGGTTCGCATTCATTCGATGTGCCACGTATTTTATTCATGAATTCGCTGCGGATGGGGTAGGCGGGTTTGGGGCTATAGTTTAAGATTTACAGATTTAGTTTTAAAGATTTAGTATTAGATTTACAGCATTTTGATATACGCCTTCCTCTGATGTGCCTCATATTTTATTATTGAACTTGCTGCGCGTAGGGTAAGTAGGTTTGGACGTTTTAATTTTAGATTTACAGCTTGTCGAGGTTCGCCTTCCTTCGATGTGCCACGTATTTTATTAATGGAGTCGCTGCGGATGGGGTAGGCGGGTTTGAAGATGTAGTTTTAGATTTACAGCTTGTCGAGGTTCGCCTTCATTCGATGTGCCACGTATTTTATTAATGAATTCGCTGCGGATGGGGTAGGCGGGTTTGGGGCTATAGTTTAAGATTTACAGCTTGTCGAGTTTCGGCTTCATTCGATGTGCCCCGTATTTTATTATGAAACTTGCTGCACGTAGGGTAGGCGGAATTGGGGCTTTAGTTATAGATTTACAGCATGTCGAGGTTCGCCTTCATTCGATGTGCCACGTATTTTATTAATGAATTCGCTGCGGATGGGGTAGGTGGGTTTAAGGCTTTAGTTTTAGATTTACAGCTTGTCGAGGTTCGCCTTCATTCGATGTGCCACGTATTTTATTAATGGAGTAGCTGCGCGTGGGGTAAGTAGGTTTGGAAGCTTTATTTTATAATTTACAGCTTGTTGGTGTACGCCTTCCTCTGATATGTCCCGTATTTTATTATTGAACTTGCTGCGAGTGGGGTAAGTAGGTTTGGAAGCTTTAGTTTTCATTTTACAGCTTGTCGGTGTACGCCTTCCTTTCATGTACCCCGTATATTATTGTCGAACTCTCTGCGCGTGGAGTAAGTTAGTGTTAAAGATTAAGTTTTCGATTTGCAGCTTGTCGAGGTTCGCCTTCCTTCGATGTGCCACGTATTTTATTAATGGAGTCGCTGCGGATGGGGTAGGCGGGTTTGAAGATGTAGTTTTAGATTTACAGCTTGTCGAGGTTCGCCTTCATTCGATGTGCCACGTATTTTATTATGAAACTTGCTGCACGTAGGGTAGGCGGAATTGGGGCTTTAGTTATAGATTTATAGCATGTCGAGGTTCGCCTTCATTCGATGTGCCACGTATTTTATTCATGAATTCGCTGCGGATGGGGTAGGCGGGTTTGGGGCTATAGTTTAAGATTTACAGATTTAGTATTAAAGATTTAGTATTAGATTTACAGCATTTTGATATACGCCTTCCTCTGATGTGCCTCATATTTTATTATTGAACTTGCTGCGCGTAGGGTAAGTAGGTTTGGACGTTTTAATTTTAGATTTACAGCTTGTCGAGGTTCGCCTTCCTTCGATGTGCCACGTATTTTATTAATGGAGTCGCTGCGGATGGGGTAGGCGGGTTTGAAGATGTAGTTTTAGATTTACAGCTTGTCGAGGTTCGCCTTCATTCGATGTGCCACGTATTTTATTAATGAATTCGCTGCGGATGGGGTAGGCGGGTTTGGGGCTATAGTTTAAGATTTACAGCTTGTCGAGTTTCGGCTTCATTCGATGTGCCCCGTATTTTATTATGAAACTTGCTGCACGTAGGGTAGGCGGAATTGGGGCTTTAGTTATAGATTTACAGCATGTCGAGGTTCGCCTTCATTCGATGTGCCACGTATTTTATTAATGAATTCGCTGCGGATGGGGTAGGTGGGTTTAAGGCTTTAGTTTTAGATTTACAGCTTGTCGAGGTTCGCCTTCATTCGATGTGCCACGTATTTTATTAATGAATTCGCTGCGCGTGGGGTAAGTAGATTTGGAAGCTTCATTTTTCGTTTTACAGCTTGTCGGTGTACGCCTTCCTTCGATGTGCCCCGTATTTTATTGTCGAACTCGCTGCGCGTGGGGTAAGTTGGTTTTGAAGATGTAGTTTTAGATTTACAGCTTGTCGAGGTTCGCCTTCATTCGATGTGCCACGTATTTTATTAATGAATTCGCTGCGGATGGGGTAGGCGGGTTTGGGGCTATAGTTTAAGATTTACAGATTTAGTCTTAAAGATTTAGTTTTAGATTTACAGCATTTCGATATAGGCCTTCCTCTGATGTGACCCGTATTTTATTATTGAACTTGCTGCGCGTGGGGTAAGTAGGTTTGGAAGCTTTAGTTTTAGATTTACAGCTTTTCGGTGTACGCCTTCCTTCGATGTGCCCGTATTTTATTGTCGAACTCGCTGCGCGTGGGGTAAGTTGGTTTTGAAGATGTAGTTTTAGATTTACAGCTTGTCGAGGTTCGCCTTCATTCGATGTGCCACGTATTTTATTAATGAATTCGCTGCGGATGGGGTAGGCGGGTTTGGGGCTATAGTTTAAGATTTACAGATTTAGTTTTAAAGATTTAGTATTAGATTTACAGCATTTTGATATACGCCTTCCTCTGATGTGCCTCATATTTTATTATTGAACTTGCTGCGCGTAGGGTAAGTAGGTTTGGACGTTTTAATTTTAGATTTACAGCTTGTCGAGGTTCGCCTTCATTCGATGTGCCACGTATTTTATTAATGGAGTAGCTGCGCGTGGGGTAAGTAGGTTTGGAAGCTTTATTTTATAATTTACAGCTTGTCGGTGTACGCCTTCCTCTGATATGTCCCGTATTTTATTATTGAACTTGCTGCCAGTGCGGTAAGTAGGTTTGGAAGCTTTAGTTTTCATTTTACAGCTTGTCGGTGTACGCCTTCCTTTCATGTACCCCGTATATTATTGTCGAACTCTCTGCGCGTGGAGTAAGTTAGTGTTAAAGATTAAGTTTTCGATTTGCAGCTTGTCGAGGTTCGCCTTCCTTCGATGTGCCACGTATTTTATTAATGGAGTCGCTGCGGATGGGGTAGGCGGGTTTGAAGATGTAGTTTTAGATTTACAGCTTGTCGAGGTTCGCCTTCATTCGATGTGCCACGTATTTTATTATGAAACTTGCTGCACGTAGGGTAGGCGGAATTGGGGCTTTAGTTATAGATTTATAGCATGTCGAGGTTCGCCTTCATTCGATGTGCCACGTATTTTATTCATGAATTCGCTGCGGATGGGGTAGGCGGGTTTGGGGCTATAGTTTAAGATTTACAGATTTAGTATTAAATATTTAGTATTAGATTTACAGCATTTTGATATACGCCTTCCTCTGATGTGCCTCATATTTTATTATTGAACTTGCTGCGCGTAGGGTAAGTAGGTTTGGACGTTTTAATTTTAGATTTACAGCTTGTCGAGGTTCGCCTTCCTTCGATGTGCCACGTATTTTATTAATGGAGTCGCTGCGGATGGGGTAGGCGGGTTTGAAGATGTAGTTTTAGATTTACAGCTTATCGAGGTTCGCCTTCATTCGATGTGCCACGTATTTTATTAATGAATTCGCTGCGGATGGGGTAGGCGGGTTTGGGGCTATAGTTTAAGATTTACAGCTTGTCGAGTTTCGGCTTCATTCGATGTGCCCCGTATTTTATTATGAAACTTGCTGCACGTAGGGTAGGCGGAATTGGGGCTTTAGTTATAGATTTACAGCATATCGAGGTTCGCCTTCATTCGATGTGCCACGTATTTTATTAATGAATTCGCTGCGGATGGGGTAGGTGGGTTTAAGGCTTTAGTTTTAGATTTACAGCTTGTCGAGGTTCGCCTTCATTCGATGTGCCACGTATTTTATTAATGAATTCGCTGCGCGTGGGGTAAGTAGATTTGGAAGCTTTATTTTTCGTTTTACAGCTTGTCGGTGTACGCCTTCCTTCGATGTGCCCCGTATTTTATTGTCGAACTCGCTGCGCGTGGGGTAAGTTGGTTTTGAAGATGTAGTTTTAGATTTACAGCTTATCGAGGTTCGCCTTCATTCGATGTGCCACGTATTTTATTAATGAATTCGCTGCGGATGGGGTAGGCGGGTTTGGGGCTATAGTTTAAGATTTACAGCTTGTCGAGTTTCGGCTTCATTCGATGTGCCCCGTATTTTATTATGAAACTTGCTGCACGTAGGGTCGGCGGAATTGGGGCTTTAGTTATAGATTTATAGCATGTCGAGGTTCGCATTCATTCGATGTGCCACGTATTTTATTCATGAATTCGCTGCGGATGGGGTAGGCGGGTTTGGGGCTATAGTTTAAGATTTACAGATTTAGTTTTAAAGATTTAGTATTAGATTTACAGCATTTTGATATACGCCTTCCTCTGATGTGCCTCATATTTTATTATTGAACTTGCTGCGCGTAGGGTAAGTAGGTTTGGACGTTTTAATTTTAGATTTACAGCTTGTCGAGGTTCGCCTTCCTTCGATGTGCCACGTATTTTATTAATGGAGTCGCTGCGGATGGGGTAGGCGGGTTTGAAGATGTAGTTTTAGATTTACAGCTTGTCGAGGTTCGCCTTCATTCGATGTGCCACGTATTTTATTAATGAATTCGCTGCGGATGGGGTAGGCGGGTTTGGGGCTATAGTTTAAGATTTACAGCTTGTCGAGTTTCGGCTTCATTCGATGTGCCCCGTATTTTATTATGAAACTTGCTGCACGTAGGGTAGGCGGAATTGGGGCTTTAGTTATAGATTTACAGCATGTCGAGGTTCGCCTTCATTCGATGTGCCACGTATTTTATTAATGAATTCGCTGCGGATGGGGTAGGTGGGTTTAAGGCTTTAGTTTTAGATTTACAGCTTGTCGAGGTTCGCCTTCATTCGATGTGCCACGTATTTTATTAATGGAGTAGCTGCGCGTGGGGTAAGTAGGTTTGGAAGCTTTATTTTATAATTTACAGCTTGTTGGTGTACGCCTTCCTCTGATATGTCCCGTATTTTATTATTGAACTTGCTGCGAGTGGGGTAAGTAGGTTTGGAAGCTTTAGTTTTCATTTTACAGCTTGTCGGTGTACGCCTTCCTTTCATGTACCCCGTATATTATTGTCGAACTCTCTGCGCGTGGAGTAAGTTAGTGTTAAAGATTAAGTTTTCGATTTGCAGCTTGTCGAGGTTCGCCTTCCTTCGATGTGCCACGTATTTTATTAATGGAGTCGCTGCGGATGGGGTAGGCGGGTTTGAAGATGTAGTTTTAGATTTACAGCTTGTCGAGGTTCGCCTTCATTCGATGTGCCACGTATTTTATTATGAAACTTGCTGCACGTAGGGTAGGCGGAATTGGGGCTTTAGTTATAGATTTATAGCATGTCGAGGTTCGCCTTCATTCGATGTGCCACGTATTTTATTCATGAATTCGCTGCGGATGGGGTAGGCGGGTTTGGGGCTATAGTTTAAGATTTACAGATTTAGTATTAAAGATTTAGTATTAGATTTACAGCATTTTGATATACGCCTTCCTCTGATGTGCCTCATATTTTATTATTGAACTTGCTGCGCGTAGGGTAAGTAGGTTTGGACGTTTTAATTTTAGATTTACAGCTTGTCGAGGTTCGCCTTCCTTCGATGTGCCACGTATTTTATTAATGGAGTCGCTGCGGATGGGGTAGGCGGGTTTGGAAGCTTTAGTTTTCGATTTACAGCTTGTCGGTGTACGCCTTCCTCTGATATGTCCCGTATATTATTATTGAACTTGCTGCGCGTGGGGTAAGTAGGTTTGGAAGCTTTAGCTTTTAATTTACAGCTTGTCGGTGTACGCCTTCCTTTTATGTACCCCGTATATTATTGTCGAACTCTCTGCGCGTGGAGTAAGTTAGTTTTAAAGATTAAGTTTTCGATTTGCAGCTTGTCGAGGTTCGCCTTCCTTCGATGTGCCACGTATTTTATTAATGGAGTCGCTGCGGATGGGGTAGGCGGGTTTGGGGCTATAGTTTAAGATTTACAGCTTGTCGAGGTTCGCCTTCATTCGATGTGCCACGTATTTTATTAATGAATTCGCTGCGGATGGGGTAGGTGGGTTTAAGGCTTTAGTTTTAGATTTACAGCTTGTCGGTGTACGCCTTCCTTCGATGTGCCCCGTATTTTATTGTCGAACTCGCTGCGCGTGGGGTAAGTTGGTTTTGAAGATGTAGTTTTAGATTTACAGCTTGTCGAGGTTCGCCTTCATTCGATGTGCCACGTATTTTATTAATGAATTCGCTGCGGATGGGGTAGGCGGGTTTGGGGCTATAGTTTAAGATTTACAGATTTAGTCTTAAAGATTTAGTTTTAGATTTACAGCATTTCGATATAGGCCTTCCTCTGATGTGACCCGTATTTTATTATTGAACTTGCTGCGCGTGGGGTAAGTAGGTTTGGAAGCTTTAGTTTTAGATTTACAGCTTTTCGGTGTACGCCTTCCTTCGATGTGCCCGTATTTTATTGTCGAACTCGCTGCGCGTGGGGTAAGTTGGTTTTGAAGATGTAGTTTTAGATTTACAGCTTGTCGAGGTTCGCCTTCATTCGATGTGCCACGTATTTTATTAATGAATTCGCTGCGGATGGGGTAGGCGGGTTTGGGGCTATAGTTTAAGATTTACAGATTTAGTTTTAAAGATTTAGTATTAGATTTACAGCATTTTGATATACGCCTTCCTCTGATGTGCCTCATATTTTATTATTGAACTTGCTGCGCGTAGGGTAAGTAGGTTTGGACGTTTTAATTTTAGATTTACAGCTTGTCGAGGTTCGCCTTCATTCGATGTGCCACGTATTTTATTAATGGAGTAGCTGCGCGTGGGGTAAGTAGGTTTGGAAGCTTTATTTTATAATTTACAGCTTGTCGGTGTACGCCTTCCTCTGATATGTCCCGTATTTTATTATTGAACTTGCTGCGCGTGGGGTAAGTAGGTTTGGAAGCTTTAGTTTTCATTTTACAGCTTGTCGGTGTACGCCTTCCTTTCATGTACCCCGTATATTATCGTCGAACTCTCTGCGCGTGGAGTAAGTTAGTTTTAAAGATTAAGTTTTCGATTTGCAGCTTGTCGAGGTTCGCCTTCCTTCGATGTGCCACGTATTTTATTAATGGAGTCGCTGCGGATGGGGTAGGCGGGTTTGGGGCTATAGTTTAAGATTTACAGCTTGTCGAGTTTCGGCTTCATTCGATGTGCCCCGTATTTTATTATGAAACTTGCTGCACGTAGGGTAGGCGGAATTGGGGCTTTAGTTATAGATTTACAGCATGTCGAGGTTCGCCTTCATTCGATGTGCCACGTATTTTATTAATGAATTCGCTGCTGATGGGGTAGGTGGGTTAAAGGCTTTAGTTTTAGATTTACAGCTTGTCGAGGTTCGCCTTCATTCGATGTGCCACGTATTTTATTAATGAATTCGCTGCGCGTGGTGTAAGTAGGTTTGGAAGCTTTATTTTTCGTTTTACAGCTTGTCGGTGTACGCCTTCCTTCGATGTGCCCCGTATTTTGTTGTCGAACTCGCTGCTCGTGGGGTAAGTTGGTTTTGAAGATGTAGTTTTAGATTTACAGCTTGTCGAGGTTCGCCTTCATTCGATGTGCCACGTATTTTATTAATGAATTCGCTGCGGATGGGGTAGGCGGGTTTGGGGCTATAGTTTAAGATTTACAGCTTGTCGAGTTTCGGCTTCATTCGATGTGCCCCGTATTTTATTATGAAACTTGCTGCACGTAGGGTAGGCGGAATTGGGGCTTTAGTTATAGATTTACAGCATGTCGAGGTTCGCCTTCATTCGATGTGCCACGTATTTTATTCATGAATTCGCTACGGATGGGGTAGGTGGGTTTAAGGCTTTAGTTTTAGATTTACAGCATTTCGAGGTTCGCCTTCATTCGATGTGCCACGTATTTTATTAATGAATTCGCTGCGCGTTGGGTAAGTAGGTTTGGAAGTTTTAGTTTTCGATTTACAGCTTGTCGAGGTTCGCCTTCATTCGATGTGCCACGTATTTTATTAAAGGAGTAGCTGCGCGTGGGGTAAGTAGGTTTGGAAGCTTTAGTTTTCAATTTACAGCTTGTCGGTGTACGCCTTCCTTTTATGTACCCCGTATATTATTGTCGAACTCTCTGCCGTGGAGTAAGTTAGTTTTAAAGATCAAGTTTTCGATATGCAGCTTGTCGAGGTTCGCCTTCCTTCGATGTGCCACGTATTTTATTAATGGAGTCGCTGCGGATGGGGTAGGCGGGTTTGAAGATGTAGTTTTAGATTTACAGCTTGTCGAGGTTCGCCTTCATTCGATGTGCCACGTATTTTATTAATGAATACGCTGCGGATGGGGTAGGCGGGTTTGGGGCTATAGTTTAAGATTTACAGCTTGTCGAGTTTCGGCTTCATTCGATGTGCCCCGTATTTTATTATGAATCTTGCTGCACGTAGGGTAGGCGGAATTGGGGCTTTAGTTATAGATTTACAGCATGTCGAGGTTCGCCTTCATTCGATGTGCCACGTATTTTATTAATGAATTCGCTGCGGATGGGGTAGGTGGGTTTAAGGCTTTAGTTTTAGATTTACAGCTTGTCGAGGTTCGCCTTCATTCGATGTGCCACGTATTTTATTAATGAATTCGCTGCGGATGGGGTAGGCGGGTTTGGGGCTATAGTTTAAGATTTACAGCTTGTCGAGTTTCGGCTTCATTCGATGTGCCCCGTATTTTATTATGAAACTTGCTGCACGTAGGGTAGGCGGAATTGGGGCTTTAGTTATAGATTTATAGCTTGTCGAGGTTCGCCTTCATTCGATGTGCCACGTATTTTATTAATGAATTCGCTGCGGATGGGGTAGGTGGGTTTAAGGCTTTAGTTTTAGATTTACAGCTTGTCGAGGTTCGCCTTCATTCGATGTGCCACGTATTTTATTAATGAATTCGCTGCGGATGGGGTAGGCGGGTTTGGGGCTATAGTTTAAGATTTACAGCTTGTCGAGGTTCGCCTTCATTCGATGTGCCACGTATTTTATTAATGGATTCGCTGCGCGCGGGGTAGGTGGGTTTAAGGCTTTAGTTTTAGATTTACAGCTTGTCGAGGTTCGGCTTCATTCGATGTGCCCCGTATTTTATTATTGAACTTGCTGCGCGTACTGTAAGTAGGTTTGGATGTTTTAGTTTTCGATTCGCAGCTTGTCGGTGTACGCCTTCCTTCGATGTGCCCCGTATTTTATTGTCGAACTCGCTGCGCGTGGGGTAAGTTGGTTTTGAAGATGTAGTTTTAGATTTACAGCTTGTCGAGGTTCGCCTTCATTCGATGTGCCACGTATTTTATTAATGAATTCGCTGCGGATGGGGTAGGCGGGTTTGGGGCTATAGTTTAAGATTTACAGCTTGTCGAGTTTCGGCTTCATTCGATGTGCCCCGTATTTTATTATGAAACTTGCTGCACGTAGGGTAGGCGGAATTGGGGCTTTAGTTATAGCTTTACAGCATGTCGAGGTTCGCCTTCATTCGATGTGCCACGTATTTTATTAATGAATTCGCTGCGGATGGGGTAGGTGCGTTTAAGGCTTTAGTTTTAGATTTACAGCATGTCGAGGTTCGCCTTCATTCGATGTGCCACGTATTTTATTAATGCATTCGCTGCGCGTTGGGTAAGTAGGTTTGGAAGTTTTAGTTTTCGATTTACAGCTTGTCGAGGTTCACCTTCATTCGATGTGCCACGTATTTTATTAAAGGAGTAGCTGCGCGTGGGGTAAGTAGGTTTGGAAGCTTTAGTATTCAATTTACAGCTTGTCGGTGTACGCCTTCCTTTTATGTACCCCGTATATTATTGTCGAACTCTCTGCGCGTGGAGTAAGTTAGTTTTAAAGATTAAGTTTTCGATTTGCAGCTTGTCGAGGTTCGCCTTCCTTCGATGTGCCACGTATTTTATTAATGGAGTCGCTGCGTATGGGGTAGGCGGGTTTGGGGCTATAGTTTAAGATTTACAGCTTGTCGAGTTTCGGCTTCATTCGATGTGCCCCGTATTTTATTATGAAACTTGCTGCACGTAGGGTAGGAGGAATTGGGGCTTTAGTTATAGATTTACAGCATGTCGAGGTTCGCCTTCATTAGATGTGCCACGTATTTTATTAATGGAGTCGCTGCGCGTGGGGTAAGTAGGTTTGGATGTTTTAGTTTTCGATTCGTAGCTTGTCGGTGTACGCCTTCCTTCGATGTGCCCCGTATTTTATTGACGAACTCGCTGCGCGTGGGGTAAGTTGGTTTTGAAGATGTTGTTTTAGATTTACAGCTTGTCGAGGTTCGCCTTCATTCGATGTGCCACGTATTTTATTAATGAATTCGCTGCGGATGGGGTAGGCGGGTTTGGGGCTATAGTTTAAGATTTACAGCTTGTCGAGTTTCGGCTTCATTCGATGTGCCCCGTATTTTATTATGAAACTTGCTGCACGTAGGGTAGGCGGAATTGGGGCTTTAGTTATAGATTTACAGAATGTCGAGGTTCGCCTTCATTCGATGTGCCACGTATTTTATTAATGGAGTCGCTGCGCGAGGGGTAAGTAGGTTTGGAAGCTTTAGTTTTAGATTTACAGCTTGTCGAGTTTCGCCTTGATTCGATGTGCCCCGTATTTTATTATTGAACTTGCTGCGCGTACTGTAAGTAGGTTTGGATGTTTTAGTTTTCGATTCGCAGCTTGTCGGTGTACGCCTTCCTTCGATGTGCCCCGTATTTTATTGTCGAACTCGCTGCGCGTGGGGTAAGTTGGTTTTGAAGATGTAGTTTTAGATTTACAGCTTGTCGAGGTTCGCCTTCATTCGATGTGCCACGTATTTTATTAATGAATTCGCTGCGGATGGGGTAGGCGGGTTTGGGGCTATAGTTTAAGATTTACAGATTTAGTTTTAAAGATTTAGTATTAGATTTACAGCATTTTGATATACGCCTTCCTCTGATGTGCCCCATATTTTATTATTGAATTTGCTGCGCGTAGGGTAAGTAGGTTTGGAAGTTTTAGTTTTCGATTTGCAGCTTTTCGGTGTACGCCTTCCTTCGATGTGCCCCGTATTTTATTGTCGAACTCGCTGCGCGTGGGGTAAGTTGGTTTTGAAGATGTAGTTTTAGATTTACAGCTTGTCGAGGTTCGCCTTCATTCGATGTGCCACGTATTTTATTAATGAATTGGCTGCGGATGGGGTAGGCGGGTTTGGGGCTATAGTTTAAGATTTACAGCTTGTCGAGTTTCGGCTTCATTCGATGTGCCCCGTATTTTATTATTAAACTTGCTGCACGTAGGGTAGGCGGAATTGGGGCTTTAGTTATAGATTTACAGCATGTCGAGGTTCGCCTTCATTCGATGTGCCACGTATTTTATTAATGAATTCGCTGCGGATGGGGTAGGTGCGTTTAAGGCTTTAGTTTTAGATTTACAGCTTGTCGAGGTTCGCCTTCATTCGATGTGCCCCGTATTTTATTATTGAACTTGCTGCGCGTACTGTAAATAGGTTTGGATGTTTTACTTTTCGATTCGTAGCTTGTCTGTGTACGCCTTCCTTCGATGTGCCCCGTATTTTATTGACGAACTCGCTGCGCGTGGGGTAAGTTGGTTTTGAAGATGTAGTTTTAGATTTACAGCTTGTCGAGGTTCGCCTTCATTCGATGTGCCACGTATTTTATTAATGAATTCGCTGCGGATGGGGTAGGCGGGTTTGGGGCTATAGTTTAAGATTTACAGCTTGTAGAGTTTCGGCTTCATTCGATGTGCCCCGTATTTTATTATGAAACTTGCTGCACGTAGGGTAGGCGGAATTGGAGCTTTAGTTATAGATTTACAGCATGTCGAGGTTCGCCTTCATTCGATGTGCCACGTATTTTATTAATGAATTCGCTGCAGATAGGGTAGGTGGGTTTAAGGCTTTAGTTTTAGATTTACAGCATGTCGAGGTTCGCCTTCATTCGATGTGCCACGTATTTTATTAATGAATTCGCTGCGCGTTGGGTAAGTAGGTTTGGAAGTTTTAGTTTTCGATTTACAGCTTGTCGAGGTTCGCCTTCATTCGATGTGCCACGTATTTTATTAAAGGAGTCGCTGCGTATGGGGTAGGCGGGTTTGGGGCTATAGTTTAAGATTTACAGCTTGTCGAGTTTCGGCTTCATTCGATGTGCCCCGTATTTTATTATGAAACTTGCTGCACGTAGGGTAGGAGGAATTGGGGCTTTAGTTATAGATTTACAGCATGTCGAGGTTCGCCTTCATTAGATGTGCCACGTATTTTATTAATGGAGTCGCTGCGCGTGGGGTAAGTAGGTTTGGAAGCTTTAGTTTTAGATTTACAGCTTGTCGAGTTTCGCCTTGATTCGATGTGCCCCGTATTTTATTATTGAACTTGCTGCGCGTACTGTAAGTAGGTTTGGATGTTTTAGTTTTCGATTCGCAGCTTGTCGGTGTACGCCTTCCTTCGATGTGCCCCGTATTTTATTGTCGAACTCGCTGCGCGTGGGGTAAGTTGGTTTTGAAGATGTAGTTTTAGATTTACAGCTTGTCGAGGTTCGCCTTCATTCGATGTGCCACGTATTTTATTAATGAATTCGCTGCGGATGGGGTAGGCGGGTTTGGGGCTATAGTTTAAGATTTACAGATTTAGTCTTAAAGATTTAGTTTTAGATTTACAGCATTTCGATATAGGCCTTCCTCTGATGTGACCCGTATTTTATTATTGAACTTGCTGCGCGTGGGGTAAGTAGGTTTGGAAGCTTTAGTTTTAGATTTACAGCTTTTCGGTGTACGCCTTCCTTCGATGTGCCCGTATTTTATTGTCGAACTCGCTGCGCGTGGGGTAAGTTGGTTTTGAAGATGTAGTTTTAGATTTACAGCTTGTCGAGGTTCGCCTTCCTTCGATGTGCCACGTATTTTATTAATGGAGTCGCTGCGGATGGGGTAGGCGGGTTTGAAGATGTAGTTTTAGATTTACAGCTTGTCGAGGTTCGCCTTCATTCGATGTGCCACGTATTTTATTAATGAATTCGCTGCGGATGGGGTAGGCGGGTTTGGGGCTATAGTTTAAGATTTACAGCTTGTCGAGTTTCGGCTTCATTCGATGTGCCCCGTATTTTATTATGAAACTTGCTGCACGTAGGGTAGGCGGAATTGGGGCTTTAGTTATAGATTTACAGCATGTCGAGGTTCGCCTTCATTCGATGTGCCACGTATTTTATTAATGAATTCGCTGCGGATGGGGTAGGTGGGTTTAAGGCTTTAGTTTTATATTTACAGCTTGTCGAGGTTCGCCTTCATTCGATGTGCCACGTATTTTATTAATGAATTCGCTGCGGATGGGGTAGGTGGGTTTAAGGCTTTAGTTTTATATTTACAGCTTGTCGAGGTTCGCCTTCATTCGATGTGCCACGTATTTTATTAATGAATTCGCTGCGCGTGGGGTAAGTAGATTTGGAAGCTTTATTTTTCGTTTTACAGCTTGTCGGTGTACGCCTTCCTTCGATGTGCCCCGTATTTTATTGTCGAACTCGCTGCGCGTGGGGTAAGTTGGTTTTGAAGATGTAGTTTTAGATTTACAGCTTGTCGAGGTTCGCCTTCATTCGATGTGCCACGTATTTTATTAATGAATTCGCTGCGGATGGGGTAGGCGGGTTTGGGGCTATAGTTTAAGATTTACAGATTTAGTCTTAAAGATTTAGTTTTAGATTTACAGCATTTCGATATAGGCCTTCCTCTGATGTGACCCGTATTTTATTATTGAACTTGCTGCGCGTGGGGTAAGTAGGTTTGGAAGCTTTAGTTTTAGATTTACAGCTTTTCGGTGTACGCCTTCCTTCGATGTGCCCGTATTTTATTGTCGAACTCGCTGCGCGTGGGGTAAGTTGGTTTTGAAGATGTAGTTTTAGATTTACAGCTTGTCGAGGTTCGCCTTCATTCGATGTGCCACGTATTTTATTAATGAATTCGCTGCGGATGGGGTAGGCGGGTTTGGGGCTATAGTTTAAGATTTACAGATTTAGTTTTAAAGATTTAGTATTAGATTTACAGCATTTTGATATACGCCTTCCTCTGATGTGCCTCATATTTTATTATTGAACTTGCTGCGCGTAGGGTAAGTAGGTTTGGACGTTTTAATTTTAGATTTACAGCTTGTCGAGGTTCGCCTTCATTCGATGTGCCACGTATTTTATTTATGGAGTAGCTGCGCGTGGGGTAAGTAGGTTTGGAAGCTTTATTTTATAATTTACAGCTTGTCGGTGTACGCCTTCCTCTGATATGTCCCGTATTTTATTATTGAACTTGCTGCGCGTGGGGTAAGTAGGTTTGGAAGCTTTAGTTTTCATTTTACAGCTTGTCGGTGTACGCCTTCCTTTCATGTACCCCGTATATTATCGTCGAACTCTCTGCGCGTGGAGTAAGTTAGTTTTAAAGATTAAGTTTTCGATTTGCAGCTTGTCGAGGTTCGCCTTCCTTCGATGTGCCACGTATTTTATTAATGGAGTCGCTGCGGATGGGGTAGGCGGGTTTGGGGCTATAGTTTAAGATTTACAGCTTGTCGAGTTTCGGCTTCATTCGATGTGCCCCGTATTTTATTATGAAACTTGCTGCACGTAGGGTAGGCGGAATTGGGGCTTTAGTTATAGATTTACAGCATGTCGAGGTTCGCCTTCATTCGATGTGCCACGTATTTTATTAATGAATTCGCTGCTGATGGGGTAGGTCGGTTAAAGGCTTTAGTTTTAGATTTACAGCTTGTCGAGGTTCGCCTTCATTCGATGTGCCACGTATTTTATTAATGAATTCGCTGCGCGTGGGGTAAGTAGGTTTGGAAGCTTTATTTTTCGTTTTACAGCTTGTCGGTGTACGGCTTCCTTCGATGTGCCCCGTATTTTGTTGTCGAACTCGCTGCTCGTGGGGTAAGTTGGTTTTGAAGATGTAGTTTTAGATTTACAGCTTGTCGAGGTTCGCCTTCATTCGATGTGCCACGTATTTTATTAATGAATTCGCTGCGGATGGGGTAGGCGGGTTTGGGGCTATAGTTTAAGATTTACAGCTTGTCGAGTTTCGGCTTCATTCGATGTGCCCCGTATTTTATTATGAATCTTGCTGCACGTAGGGTAGGCGGAATTGGGGCTTTAGTTATAGATTTACAGCATGTCGAGGTTCGCCTTCATTCGATGTGCCACGTATTTTATTAATGAATTCGCTGCGGATGGGGTAGGTGGGTTTAAGGCTTTAGTTTTAGATTTACAGCTTGTCGAGGTTCGCCTTCATTCGATGTGCCACGTATTTTATTAATGAATTCGCTGCGGATGGGGTAGGCGGGTTTGGGGCTATAGTTTAAGATTTACAGCTTGTCGAGTTTCGGCTTCATTCGATGTGCCCCGTATTTTATTATGAAACTTGCTGCACGTAGGGTAGGCGGAATTGGGGCTTTAGTTATAGATTTATAGCATGTCGAGGTTCGCCTTCATTCGATGTGCCACGTATTTTATTAATGGAGTAGCTGCGCGTGGGGTAAGTAGGTTTGGAAGCTTTATTTTATAATTTACAGCTTGTCGGTGTACGCCTTCCTCTGATATGTCCCGTATTTTATTATTGAACTTGCTGCGAGTGCGGTAAGTAGGTTTGGAAGCTTTAGTTTTCATTTTACAGCTTGTCGGTGTACGCCTTCCTTTCATGTACCCCGTATATTATTGTCGAACTCTCTGCGCGTGGAGTAAGTTAGTGTTAAAGATTAAGTTTTCGATTTGCAGCTTGTCGAGGTTCGCCTTCCTTCGATGTGCCACGTATTTTATTAATGGAGTCGCTGCGGATGGGGTAGGCGGGTTTGAAGATGTAGTTTTAGATTTACAGCTTGTCGAGGTTCGCCTTCATTCGATGTGCCACGTATTTTATTATGAAACTTGCTGCACGTAGGGTAGGCGGAATTGGGGCTTTAGTTATAGATTTATAGCATGTCGAGGTTCGCCTTCATTCGATGTGCCACGTATTTTATTCATGAATTCGCTGCGGATGGGGTAGGCGGGTTTGGGGCTATAGTTTAAGATTTACAGATTTAGTATTAAAGATTTAGTATTAGATTTACAGCATTTTGATATACGCCTTCCTCTGATGTGCCTCATATTTTATTATTGAACTTGCTGCGCGTAGGGTAAGTAGGTTTGGACGTTTTAATTTTAGATTTACAGCTTGTCGAGGTTCGCCTTCCTTCGATGTGCCACGTATTTTATTAATGGAGTCGCTGCGGATGGGGTAGGCGGGTTTGAAGATGTAGTTTTAGATTTACAGCTTGTCGAGGTTCGCCTTCATTCGATGTGCCACGTATTTTATTAATGAATTCGCTGCGGATGGGGTAGGCGGGTTTGGGGCTATAGTTTAAGATTTACAGCTTGTCGAGTTTCGGCTTCATTCGATGTGCCCCGTATTTTATTATGAAACTTGCTGCACGTAGGGTAGGCGGAATTGGGGCTTTAGTTATAGATTTACAGCATGTCGAGGTTCGCCTTCATTCGATGTGCCACGTATTTTATTAATGAATTCGCTGCGGATGGGGTAGGTGGGTTTAAGGCTTTAGTTTTAGATTTACAGCTTGTCGAGGTTCGCCTTCATTCGATGTGACCCGTATTTTATTATTGAACTTGCTGCGCGTGGGGTAAGTAGGTTTGGAAGCTTTAGTTTTAGATTTACAGCTTGTCGGTGTACGCCTTCCTTCGATGTGCCCGTATTTTATTGTCGAACTCGCTGCGCGTGGGGTAAGTTGGTTTTGAAGATGTAGTTTTAGATTTACAGCTTGTCGAGGTTCGCCTTCATTCGATGTGCCACGTATTTTATTAATGAATTCGCTGCGGATGGGGTAGGCGGGTTTGGGGCTATAGTTTAAGATTTACAGATTTAGTTTTAAAGATTTAGTATTAGATTTACAGCATTTTGATATACGCCTTCCTCTGATGTGCCTCATATTTTATTATTGAACTTGCTGCGCGTAGGGTAAGTAGGTTTGGACGTTTTAATTTTAGATTTACAGCTTGTCGAGGTTCGCCTTCATTCGATGTGCCACGTATTTTATTAATGGAGTAGCTGCGCGTGGGGTAAGTAGGTTTGGAAGCTTTATTTTATAATTTACAGCTTGTCGGTGTACGCCTTCCTCTGATATGTCCCGTATTTTATTATTGAACTTGCTGCGCGTGGGGTAAGTAGGTTTGGAAGCTTTAGTTTTCATTTTACAGCTTGTCGGTGTACGCCTTCCTTTCATGTACCCCGTATATTATCGTCGAACTCTCTGCGCGTGGAGTAAGTTAGTTTTAAAGATTAAGTTTTCGATTTGCAGCTTGTCGAGGTTCGCCTTCCTTCGATGTGCCACGTATTTTATTAATGGAGTCGCTGCGGATGGGGTAGGCGGGTTTGAAGATGTAGTTTTAGATTTACAGCTTGTCGAGGTTCGCCTTCATTCGATGTGCCACGTATTTTATTAATGGAGTAGCTGCGCGTGGGGTAAGTAGGTTTGGAAGCTTTATTTTATAATTTACAGCTTGTCGGTGTACGCCTTCCTCTGATATGTCCCGTATTTTATTATTGAACTTGCTGCGCGTGGGGTAAGTAGGTTTGCAAGCTACGAATCGAAAACTAAAACATCTAAACCTACTTACAGTACGCGCAGCAAGTTCAATAATAAAATACGGGGCACATCAGAGGAAGGCGTATATCAAAATGCTGTAAATCTAATACTAAATCTTTAAAACTAAATCTGTAAATCTTAAACTATAGCCCCGAACCCGCCTACCCCATCCGCAGCGAATTCATTAATAAAATACGTGGCACATCGAATGAAGGCGAACCTCGACAAGCTGTAAATCTAAAACTAAGGCTTCCAAACCTACTTACCCCACGCGCAGCGACTCCATTAATAAAATACGTGGCACATCGAATGAAGGCGAACCTCGACATGCTGTCAATCTATAACTAAAGCCCCAATTCCGCCTACCCTACGTGCAGCAAGTTTACTAATAAAATACGGGGCACATCGAATGAAGCCGAAACTCGACAAGCTGTAAATCTTAAACTATAGCCCCAAACCCGCCTACCCCATCCGCAGCGACTCCATTAATAAAATACGTGGCACATCGAATGAAGGCGAACCTCGACAAGCTGTAAATCTAAAACTACATCTTCAAAACCAACTTACCCCACGCGCAGCGAGTTTGACAATAAAATACGGGGCACATCGAAGGAAGGCGTACACCGACAAGCTGTAAAACGAAAAATAAAGCTTCCAAACCTACTTACCTCACGCGCAGCGAATTCATTAATAAACTACGTGGCACATCGAATGAAGGCGAACCTCGACAAGCTGTAATTCTAAAACTAAAGCCTTAAACCCACCTACCCCATCCGCAGCGAATTCATTAATAAAATACGTGGCACATCGAATGAAGGCGAACCTCGACAAGCTGTAAATCTAAAACTACATCTTCAAAACCAACTTACCACCCGCGCAGCGAGTTCGACAATAAAATACAGGGCAGATCGAATGAAGGCGAACCTCGACAAGCTGTAAATCTAAAAATAAAGCTTCCAAACCTACTTACCCCACGCGCAGCAAGTTCAATAATAAAATACGGGGCACATCAGAGGAAGGCCTATATCGAAATGCTGTAAATCTAAAACTAAATCTTTAAGACTAAATCTGTAAATCTTAAACTATAGCCCCAAACCCGCCTACCCCATTCGCAGCGAATTCATTAATAAGATACGTGGCACATCGAATGAAGGCGAACCTGGACATGCTGTAAATCTATAACTAAAGCCCCAATTCCGCCTACCCTACGTGCAGCAAGATTCATAATAAAATACGGGGCACATCGAATGAAGCCGAAACTCGACAAGCTGTAAATCTTAAACTATAGCCCCAAACCCACTTACCCCATCCGTAGTGAAATCATTAATAAAATACGTGGCACATCGAATGAAGGCGAACCTCGACAAGCTGTAAATCTAAAACTAAAGCTTCCAAACCTACTGACCCCACGCGCAGCAAGTTCAATAATAAAATACGGGTCACATCAGAGGAAGGCCTATATCGAAATGCTGTAAATCTAAAACTAAATCTTTAAGACTAAATCTGTAAATCTTAAACTAAATCTTTAAGACTAAATCTGTAAATCTTAAACTATAGCCCCAAACCCGCCTACCCCATTCGCAGCGAATTCATTAATAAAATACGTGGCACATCGAATGAAGGCGAACCTGGACATGCTGTAAATCTATAACTAAAGCCCCAATTCCGCCTACCCTACGTGCAGCAAGTTTCATAATAAAATACGGGGCACATCGAATGAAGCCGAAACTCGACAAGCTGTAAATCTTAAACTATAGCCCCAAACCCACTTACCCCATCCGTAGTGAAATCATTAATAAAATACGTGGCACATCGAATGAAGGCGAACCTTGACAAGCTGTAAATCTAAAACTAAAGCTTCCAAACCTACTTACCCCACGCGCAGCGAATTCATTAATAAAATACGTGGCACATCGAATGAAGGCGAACCTCGACATGCTGTAAATCTAAAACTAAAGCCTTAAACCCACCTACCCCATCCGCAGCGAATACATTAATAAAATACGTGGCACATCGAATGAAGGCGAACCTCGACATGCTGTAAATCTATAACTAAAGCCCCAATTCCGCCTACCCTACCTGCAGCAAGTTTCATAATAAAATCCGGGGCACATCGAATGAAGCCGAAACTCGACAAGCTACGAATCGAAAACTAAAACATCTAAACCTACTTACAGTACGCGCAGCAAGTTCAATAATAAAATACGTGGCACATCGAATGAAGGCGTAGGTCGACAAGCTGTAAATCTAAAACTACATCTTCAAAACCAACTTACCCCACGCGCAGCGAGTTCGACAATAAAATACGGGGCACATCGAAGGAAGGCGTACACCGACAAGCTGCGAATCGAAAACTAAAACATCCAAACCTACTTACAGTACGCGCAGCAAGTTCAATAATAAAATACGGGGCACATCAGAGGAAGGCGTATATCAAAATGCTGTAAATCTAATACTAAATCTTTAAAACTAAATCTGTAAATCTTAAACTATAGCCCCGAACCCGCCTACCCCATCCGCAGCGAATTCATTAATAAAATACGTGGCACATCGAATGAAGGCGAACCTCGACATGCTGTCAATCTATAACTAAAGCCCCAATTCCGCCTACCCTACGTGCAGCAAGTTTACTAATAAAATACGGGGCACATCGAATGAAGCCGAAACTCGACAAGCTGTAAATCTTAAACTATAGCCCCAAACCCGCCTACCCCATCCGCAGCGACTCCATTAATAAAATACGTGGCACATCGAATGAAGGCGAACCTCGACAAGCTGTAAATCTAAAACTACATCTTCAAAAGCAACTTACCCCACGCGCAGCGAGTTTGACAATAAAATACGGGGCACATCGAAGGAAGGCGTACACCGACAAGCTGTAAAACGAAAAATAAAGCTTCCAAACCTACTTACCCCACGCGCAGCGAATTCATTAATAAACTACGTGGCACATCGAATGAAGGCGAACCTCGACAAGCTGTAATTCTAAAACTAAAGCCTTAAACCCACCTACCCCATCCGCAGCGAATTCATTAATAAAATACGTGGCACATCGAAGGAAGGCGTACACCGACAAGCTGCGAATCGAGAACTAAAACATCCAAACCTACTTACCCTACGCGCAGCAAGTTCAATAGTAAAATATGGGGCACATCAGAGGAAGGCGTGTATCAAAATGCTGTAAATCTAATACTAAATCTTTAAAACCAAATCTGTAAATCTTAAACTATAGCCCCAAACCCGCCTACCCCATCCGCAGCGAATTCATTAATAAAATACGTGGCACATCGAATGAAGGCGAACCTCGACAAGCTGTAAATCTAAAACAACATCTTCAAAACCAACTTACCCCACGCGCAGCGAGTTCGACAATAAAATACGGGGCACATCAGATGAAGGCGTATATAAAAATGCTGTAAATCTAATACTAAATCTTTAAAACTAAATCTGTAAATCTAAAATTAAAGCCTTAAACCCACTTACCCCATCCGTAGTGAAATCATTAATAAAATACGTGGCACATCGAATGAAGGCGAACCTCGACAAGCTGTAAATCTAAAAATAAAGCTTCCAAACCTACTTACCCCACGCGCAGCAAGTTCAATAATAAAATACGGGGCACATCAGAGGAAGGCCTATATCGAAATGCTGTAAATCTAAAACTAAATCTTTAAGACTAAATCTGTAAATCTTAAACTATAGCCCCAAACCCGCCTACCCCATTCGCAGCGAATTCATTAATAAGATACGTGGCACATCGAATGAAGGCGAACCTGGACATGCTGTAAATCTATAACTAAAGCCCCAATTCCGCCTACCCTACGTGCAGCAAGATTCATAATAAAATACGGGGCACATCGAATGAAGCCGAAACTCGACAAGCTGTAAATCTTAAACTATAGCCCCAAACCCACTTACCCCATCCGTAGTGAAATCATTAATAAAATACGTGGCACATCGAATGAAGGCGAACCTCGACAAGCTGTAAATCTAAAACTAAAGCTTCCAAACCTACTGACCCCACGCGCAGCAAGTTCAATAATAAAATACGGGTCACATCAGAGGAAGGCGTATATCGAAATGCTGTAAATCTAAAACTAAATCTTTAAGACTAAATCTGTAAATCTTAAACTAAATCTTTAAGACTAAATCCGTAAATCTTAAACTATAGCCCCAAACCCGCCTAACCCATTCGCAGCGAATTCATTAATAAAATACGTGGCACATCGAATGAAGGCGAACCTGGACATGCTGTAAATCTATAACTAAAGCCCCAATTCCGCCTACCCTACGTGCAGCAAGTTTCATAATAAAATACGGGGCACGTCGAATGAAGCCGAAACTCGACAAGCTGTAAATCTTAAACTATAGCCCCAAACCCACTTACCCCATCCGTAGTGAAATCATTAATAAAATACGTGGCACATCGAATGAAGGCGAACCTTGACAAGCTGTAAATCTAAAACTAAAGCTTCCAAACCTACTTACCCCACGCGCAGCGAATTCATTAATAAAATACGTGGCACATCGAATGAAGGCGAACCTCGACATGCTGTAAATCTAAAACTAAAGCCTTAAACCCACCTACCCCATCCGCAGCGAATACATTAATAAAATACGTGGCACATCGAATGAAGGCGAACCTCGACATGCTGTAAATCTATAACTAAAGCCCCAATTCCGCCTACCCTACCTGCAGCAAGTTTCATAATAAAATCCGGGGCACATCGAATGAAGCCGAAACTCGACAAGCTACGAATCGAAAACTAAAACATCTAAACCTACTTACAGTACGCGCAGCAAGTTCAATAATAAAATACGGGGCACATCGAATGAAGGCGAACCTCGACAAGCTGTAAATCTAAAACTAAAGCTTCCAAACCTACTTACCCCACGCGCAGCAAGTTCAATAATAAAATACGTGGCACATCGAATGAAGGCGTAGGTCGACAAGCTGTAAATCTAAAACTACATCTTCAAAACCAACTTACCCCACGCGCAGCGAGTTCGACAATAAAATACGGGGCACATCGAAGGAAGGCGTACACCGACAAGCTGCGAATCGAAAACTAAAACATCCAAACCTACTTACAGTACGCGCAGCAAGTTCAATAATAAAATACGGGGCACATCAGAGGAAGGCGTATATCAAAATGCTGTAAATCTAATACTAAATCTTTAAAACTAAATCTGTAAATCTTAAACTATAGCCCCGAACCCGCCTACCCCATCCGCAGCGAATTCATTAATAAAATACGTGGCACATCGAATGAAGGCGAACCTCGACAAGCTGTAAATCTAAAACTAAAGCTTCCAAACCTACTTACCCCACGCGCAGCGAATTCATTAATAAACTACGTGGCACATCGAATGAAGGCGAACCTCGACAAGCTGTAATTCTAAAACTAAAGCCTTAAACCCACCTACCCCATCCGCAGCGAATTCATTAATAAAATACGTGGCACATCGAATGAAGGCGAACCTCGACATGCTGTAAATCTATAACTAAAGCCCCAATTCCGCCTACCCTACGTGCAGCAAGTTTCATAATAAAATACGGGGCACATCGAATGAAGCCGAAACTCGACAAGCTGTAAATCTTAAACTATAGCCCCAAACCCACTTACCCCATCCGTAGTGAAATCATTAATAAAATACGTGGCACATCGAATGAAGGCGAACCTCGACAAGCTGTAAATCTAAAACTAAAGCTTCCAAACCTACTGACCCCACGCGCAGCAAGTTCAATAATAAAATACGGGTCACATCAGAGGAAGGCCTATATCGAAATGCTGTAAATCTAAAACTAAATCTTTAAGACTAAATCTGTAAATCTTAAACTAAATCTTTAAGACTAAATCTGTAAATCTTAAACTATAGCCCCAAACCCGCCTACCCCATTCGCAGCGAATTCATTAATAAAATACGTGGCACATCGAATGAAGGCGAACCTGGACATGCTGTAAATCTATAACTAAAGCCCCAATTCCGCCTACCCTACGTGCAGCAAGTTTCATAATAAAATACGGGGCACATCGAATGAAGCCGAAACTCGACAAGCTGTAAATCTTAAACTATAGCCCCAAACCCACTTACCCCATCCGTAGTGAAATCATTAATAAAATACGTGGCACATCGAATGAAGGCGAACCTTGACAAGCTGTAAATCTAAAACTAAAGCTTCCAAACCTACTTACCCCACGCGCAGCGAATTCATTAATAAAATACGTGGCACATCGAATGAAGGCGAACCTCGACATGCTGTAAATCTAAAACTAAAGCCTTAAACCCACCTACCCCATCCGCAGCGAATACATTAATAAAATACGTGGCACATCGAATGAAGGCGAACCTCGACATGCTGTAAATCTATAACTAAAGCCCCAATTCCGCCTACCCTACCTGCAGCAAGTTTCATAATAAAATCCGGGGCACATCGAATGAAGCCGAAACTCGACAAGCTACGAATCGAAAACTAAAACATCTAAACCTACTTACAGTACGCGCAGCAAGTTCAATAATAAAATACGTGGCACATCGAATGAAGGCGTAGGTCGACAAGCTGTAAATCTAAAACTACATCTTCAAAACCAACTTACCCCACGCGCAGCGAGTTCGACAATAAAATACGGGGCACATCGAAGGAAGGCGTACACCGACAAGCTGCGAATCGAAAACTAAAACATCCAAACCTACTTACAGTACGCGCAGCAAGTTCAATAATAAAATACGGGGCACATCAGAGGAAGGCGTATATCAAAATGCTGTAAATCTAATACTAAATCTTTAAAACTAAATCTGTAAATCTTAAACTATAGCCCCGAACCCGCCTACCCCATCCGCAGCGAATTCATTAATAAAATACGTGGCACATCGAATGAAGGCGAACCTCGACATGCTGTCAATCTATAACTAAAGCCCCAATTCCGCCTACCCTACGTGCAGCAAGTTTACTAATAAAATACGGGGCACATCGAATGAAGCCGAAACTCGACAAGCTGTAAATCTTAAACTATAGCCCCAAACCCGCCTACCCCATCCGCAGCGACTCCATTAATAAAATACGTGGCACATCGAATGAAGGCGAACCTCGACAAGCTGTAAATCTAAAACTACATCTTCAAAAGCAACTTACCCCACGCGCAGCGAGTTTGACAATAAAATACGGGGCACATCGAAGGAAGGCGTACACCGACAAGCTGTAAAACGAAAAATAAAGCTTCCAAACCTACTTACCCCACGCGCAGCGAATTCATTAATAAACTACGTGGCACATCGAATGAAGGCGAACCTCGACAAGCTGTAATTCTAAAACTAAAGCCTTAAACCCACCTACCCCATCCGCAGCGAATTCATTAATAAAATACGTGGCACATCGAAGGAAGGCGTACACCGACAAGCTGCGAATCGAGAACTAAAACATCCAAACCTACTTACCCTACGCGCAGCAAGTTCAATAGTAAAATATGGGGCACATCAGAGGAAGGCGTGTATCAAAATGCTGTAAATCTAATACTAAATCTTTAAAACCAAATCTGTAAATCTTAAACTATAGCCCCAAACCCGCCTACCCCATCCGCAGCGAATTCATTAATAAAATACGTGGCACATCGAATGAAGGCGAACCTCGACAAGCTGTAAATCTAAAACAACATCTTCAAAACCAACTTACCCCACGCGCAGCGAGTTCGACAATAAAATACGGGGCACATCAGATGAAGGCGTATATAAAAATGCTGTAAATCTAATACTAAATCTTTAAAACTAAATCTGTAAATCTAAAATTAAAGCCTTAAACCCACTTACCCCATCCGTAGTGAAATCATTAATAAAATACGTGGCACATCGAATGAAGGCGAACCTCGACAAGCTGTAAATCTAAAAATAAAGCTTCCAAACCTACTTACCCCACGCGCAGCAAGTTCAATAATAAAATACGGGGCACATCAGAGGAAGGCCTATATCGAAATGCTGTAAATCTAAAACTAAATCTTTAAGACTAAATCTGTAAATCTTAAACTATAGCCCCAAACCCGCCTACCCCATTCGCAGCGAATTCATTAATAAGATACGTGGCACATCGAATGAAGGCGAACCTGGACATGCTGTAAATCTATAACTAAAGCCCCAATTCCGCCTACCCTACGTGCAGCAAGATTCATAATAAAATACGGGGCACATCGAATGAAGCCGAAACTCGACAAGCTGTAAATCTTAAACTATAGCCCCAAACCCACTTACCCCATCCGTAGTGAAATCATTAATAAAATACGTGGCACATCGAATGAAGGCGAACCTCGACAAGCTGTAAATCTAAAACTAAAGCTTCCAAACCTACTGACCCCACGCGCAGCAAGTTCAATAATAAAATACGGGTCACATCAGAGGAAGGCGTATATCGAAATGCTGTAAATCTAAAACTAAATCTTTAAGACTAAATCTGTAAATCTTAAACTAAATCTTTAAGACTAAATCCGTAAATCTTAAACTATAGCCCCAAACCCGCCTAACCCATTCGCAGCGAATTCATTAATAAAATACGTGGCACATCGAATGAAGGCGAACCTGGACATGCTGTAAATCTATAACTAAAGCCCCAATTCCGCCTACCCTACGTGCAGCAAGTTTCATAATAAAATACGGGGCACGTCGAATGAAGCCGAAACTCGACAAGCTGTAAATCTTAAACTATAGCCCCAAACCCACTTACCCCATCCGTAGTGAAATCATTAATAAAATACGTGGCACATCGAATGAAGGCGAACCTTGACAAGCTGTAAATCTAAAACTAAAGCTTCCAAACCTACTTACCCCACGCGCAGCGAATTCATTAATAAAATACGTGGCACATCGAATGAAGGCGAACCTCGACATGCTGTAAATCTAAAACTAAAGCCTTAAACCCACCTACCCCATCCGCAGCGAATACATTAATAAAATACGTGGCACATCGAATGAAGGCGAACCTCGACATGCTGTAAATCTATAACTAAAGCCCCAATTCCGCCTACCCTACCTGCAGCAAGTTTCATAATAAAATCCGGGGCACATCGAATGAAGCCGAAACTCGACAAGCTACGAATCGAAAACTAAAACATCTAAACCTACTTACAGTACGCGCAGCAAGTTCAATAATAAAATACGGGGCACATCGAATGAAGGCGAACCTCGACAAGCTGTAAATCTAAAACTAAAGCTTCCAAACCTACTTACCCCACGCGCAGCAAGTTCAATAATAAAATACGTGGCACATCGAATGAAGGCGTAGGTCGACAAGCTGTAAATCTAAAACTACATCTTCAAAACCAACTTACCCCACGCGCAGCGAGTTCGACAATAAAATACGGGGCACATCGAAGGAAGGCGTACACCGACAAGCTGCGAATCGAAAACTAAAACATCCAAACCTACTTACAGTACGCGCAGCAAGTTCAATAATAAAATACGGGGCACATCAGAGGAAGGCGTATATCAAAATGCTGTAAATCTAATACTAAATCTTTAAAACTAAATCTGTAAATCTTAAACTATAGCCCCGAACCCGCCTACCCCATCCGCAGCGAATTCATTAATAAAATACGTGGCACATCGAATGAAGGCGAACCTCGACAAGCTGTAAATCTAAAACTAAAGCTTCCAAACCTACTTACCCCACGCGCAGCGAATTCATTAATAAACTACGTGGCACATCGAATGAAGGCGAACCTCGACAAGCTGTAATTCTAAAACTAAAGCCTTAAACCCACCTACCCCATCCGCAGCGAATTCATTAATAAAATACGTGGCACATCGAATGAAGGCGAACCTCGACATGCTGTAAATCTATAACTAAAGCCCCAATTCCGCCTACCCTACGTGCAGCAAGTTTCATAATAAAATACGGGGCACATCGAATGAAGCCGAAACTCGACAAGCTGTAAATCTTAAACTATAGCCCCAAACCCACTTACCCCATCCGTAGTGAAATCATTAATAAAATACGTGGCACATCGAATGAAGGCGAACCTTGACAAGCTGTAAATCTAAAACTAAAGCTTCCAAACCTACTTACCCCACGCGCAGCGAATTCATTAATAAAATACGTGGCACATCGAATGAAGGCGAACCTCGACATGCTGTAAATCTAAAACTAAAGCCTTAAACCCACCTACCCCATCCGCAGCGAATACATTAATAAAATACGTGGCACATCGAATGAAGGCGAACCTCGACATGCTGTAAATCTATAACTAAAGCCCCAATTCCGCCTACCCTACCTGCAGCAAGTTTCATAATAAAATCCGGGGCACATCGAATGAAGCCGAAACTCGACAAGCTACGAATCGAAAACTAAAACATCTAAACCTACTTACAGTACGCGCAGCAAGTTCAATAATAAAATACGGGGCACATCGAATGAAGGCGAACCTCGACAAGCTGTAAATCTAAAACTAAAGCTTCCAAACCTACTTACCCCACGCGCAGCAAGTTCAATAATAAAATACGTGGCACATCGAATGAAGGCGTAGGTCGACAAGCTGTAAATCTAAAACTACATCTTCAAAACCAACTTACCCCACGCGCAGCGAGTTCGACAATAAAATACGGGGCACATCGAAGGAAGGCGTACACCGACAAGCTGCGAATCGAAAACTAAAACATCCAAACCTACTTACAGTACGCGCAGCAAGTTCAATAATAAAATACGGGGCACATCAGAGGAAGGCGTATATCAAAATGCTGTAAATCTAATACTAAATCTTTAAAACTAAATCTGTAAATCTTAAACTATAGCCCCGAACCCGCCTACCCCATCCGCAGCGAATTCATTAATAAAATACGTGGCACATCGAATGAAGGCGAACCTCGACAAGCTGTAAATCTAAAACTAAAGCTTCCAAACCTACTTACCCCACGCGCAGCGACTCCATTAATAAAATACGTGGCACATCGAATGAAGGCGAACCTCGACATGCTGTCAATCTATAACTAAAGCCCCAATTCCGCCTACCCTACGTGCAGCAAGTTTACTAATAAAATACGGGGCACATCGAATGAAGCCGAAACTCGACAAGCTGTAAATCTTAAACTATAGCCCCAAACCCGCCTACCCCATCCGCAGCGACTCCATTAATAAAATACGTGGCACATCGAATGAAGGCGAACCTCGACAAGCTGTAAATCTAAAACTACATCTTCAAAACCAACTTACCCCACGCGCAGCGAGTTTGACAATAAAATACGGGGCACATCGAAGGAAGGCGTACACCGACAAGCTGTAAAACGAAAAATAAAGCTTCCAAACCTACTTACCCCACGCGCAGCGAATTCATTAATAAACTACGTGGCACATCGAATGAAGGCGAACCTCGACAAGCTGTAATTCTAAAACTAAAGCCTTAAACCCACCTACCCCATCCGCAGCGAATTCATTAATAAAATACGTGGCACATCGAATGAAGGCGAACCTCGACAAGCTGTAAATCTAAAACTACATCTTCAAAACCAACTTACCACCCGCGCAGCGAGTTCGACAATAAAATACAGGGCACATCGAAGGAAGGCGTACACCGACAAGCTGCGAATCGAGAACTAAAACATGCAAACCTACTTACCCTACGCGCAGCAAGTTCAATAGTAAAATATGGGGCACATCAGAGGAAGGCGTGTATCAAAATGCTGTAAATCTAATACTAAATCTTTAAAACCAAATCTGTAAATCTTAAACTATAGCCCCAAACCCGCCTACCCCATCCGCAGCGAATTCATTAATAAAATACGTGGCACATCGAATGAAGCCGAACCTCGACAAGCTGTAAATCTAAAACAACATCTTCAAAACCAACTTACCCCACGCGCAGCGAGTTCGACAATAAAATACGGGGCACATCTAATGAAGGCGAAACTCGACAAGCTTTAAATCTTAAACTATAGCCCCAAACCCACTTACCCCATCCGTAGTGAAATCATTAATAAAATACGTGGCACATCGAATGAAGGCGAACCTCGACATGCTGTCAATCTATAACTAAAGCCCCAATTCCGCCTACCCTACGTGCAGCAAGTTTACTAATAAAATACGGGGCACATCGAATGAAGCCGAAACTCGACAAGCTGTAAATCTTAAACTATAGCCCCAAACCCGCCTACCCCATCCGCAGCGACTCCATTAATAAAATACGTGGCACATCGAATGAAGGCGAACCTCGACAAGCTGTAAATCTAAAACTACATCTTCAAAACCAACTTACCCCACGCGCAGCGAGTTTGACAATAAAATACGGGGCACATCGAAGGAAGGCGTACACCGACAAGCTGTAAAACGAAAAATAAAGCTTCCAAACCTACTTACCCCACGCGCAGCGAATTCATTAATAAACTACGTGGCACATCGAATGAAGGCGAACCTCGACAAGCTGTAATTCTAAAACTAAAGCCTTAAACCCACCTACCCCATCCGCAGCGAATTCATTAATAAAATACGTGGCACATCGAATGAAGGCGAACCTCGACAAGCTGTAAATCTAAAACTACATCTTCAAAACCAACTTACCACCCGCGCAGCGAGTTCGACAATAAAATACAGGGCACATCGAAGGAAGGCGTACACCGACAAGCTGCGAATCGAGAACTAAAACATCCAAACCTACTTACCCTACGCGCAGCAAGTTCAATAGTAAAATATGGGGCACATCAGAGGAAGGCGTGTATCAAAATGCTGTAAATCTAATACTAAATCTTTAAAACCAAATCTGTAAATCTTAAACTATAGCCCCAAACCCGCCTACCCCATCCGCAGCGAATTCATTAATAAAATACGTGGCACATCGAATGAAGGCGAACCTCGACAAGCTGTAAATCTAAAACAACATCTTCAAAACCAACTTACCCCACGCGCAGCGAGTTCGACAATAAAATACGGGGCACATCGAATGAAGCCGAAACTCGACAAGCTGTAAATCTTAAACTATAGCCCCAAACCCACTTACCCCATCCGTAGTGAAATCATTAATAAAATACGTGGCACATCGAATGAAGGCGAAACTTGACAAGCTGTAAATCTAAAACTAAAGCTTCCAAACCTACTTACCCCACGCGCAGCGAATTCATTAATAAAATACGTGGCACATCGAATGAAGGCGAACCTCGACATGCTGTAAATCTAAAACTAAAGCCTTAAACCCACCTACCCCATCCGCAGCGAATACATTAATAAAATACGTGGCACATCGAATGAAGGCGAACCTCGACATGCTGTAAATCTATAACTAAAGCCCCAATTCCGCCTACCCTACCTGCAGCAAGTTTCATAATAAAATCCGGGGCACATCGAATGAAGCCGAAACTCGACAAGCTACGAATCGAAAACTAAAACATCTAAACCTACTTACAGTACGCGCAGCAAGTTCAATAATAAAATACGGGGCACATCGAATGAAGGCGAACCTCGACAAGCTGTAAATCTAAAACTAAAGCTTCCAAACCTACTTACCCCACGCGCAGCAAGTTCAATAATAAAATACGTGGCACATCGAATGAAGGCGTAGGTCGACAAGCTGTAAATCTAAAACTACATCTTCAAAACCAACTTACCCCACGCGCAGCGAGTTCGACAATAAAATACGGGGCACATCGAAGGAAGGCGTACACCGACAAGCTGCGAATCGAAAACTAAAACATCCAAACCTACTTACAGTACGCGCAGCAAGTTCAATAATAAAATACGGGGCACATCAGAGGAAGGCGTATATCAAAATGCTGTAAATCTAATACTAAATCTTTAAAACTAAATCTGTAAATCTTAAACTATAGCCCCGAACCCGCCTACCCCATCCGCAGCGAATTCATTAATAAAATACGTGGCACATCGAATGAAGGCGAACCTCGACAAGCTGTAAATCTAAAACTAAAGCTTCCAAACCTACTTACCCCACGCGCAGCGACTCCATTAATAAAATACGTGGCACATCGAATGAAGGCGAACCTCGACATGCTGTCAATCTATAACTAAAGCCCCAATTCCGCCTACCCTACGTGCAGCAAGTTTACTAATAAAATACGGGGCACATCGAATGAAGCCGAAACTCGACAAGCTGTAAATCTTAAACTATAGCCCCAAACCCGCCTACCCCATCCGCAGCGACTCCATTAATAAAATACGTGGCACATCGAATGAAGGCGAACCTCGACAAGCTGTAAATCTAAAACTACATCTTCAAAACCAACTTACCCCACGCGCAGCGAGTTTGACAATAAAATACGGGGCACATCGAAGGAAGGCGTACACCGACAAGCTGTAAAACGAAAAATAAAGCTTCCAAACCTACTTACCCCACGCGCAGCGAATTCATTAATAAACTACGTGGCACATCGAATGAAGGCAAACCTCGACAAGCTGTAATTCTAAAACTAAAGCCTTAAACCCACCTACCCCATCCGCAGCGAATTCATTAATAAAATACGTGGCACATCGAATGAAGGCGAACCTCGACATGCTGTAAATCTATAACTAAAGCCCCAATTCCGCCTACCCTACCTGCAGCAAGTTTCATAATAAAATCCGGGGCACATCGAATGAAGCCGAAACTCGACAAGCTACGAATCGAAAACTAAAACATCTAAACCTACTTACAGTACGCGCAGCAAGTTCAATAATAAAATACGGGGCACATCGAATGAAGGCGAACCTCGACAAGCTGTAAATCTAAAACTAAAGCTTCCAAACCTACTTACCCCACGCGCAGCAAGTTCAATAATAAAATACGTGGCACATCGAATGAAGGCGTAGGTCGACAAGCTGTAAATCTAAAACTACATCTTCAAAACCAACTTACCCCACGCGCAGCGAGTTCGACAATAAAATACGGGGCACATCGAAGGAAGGCGTACACCGACAAGCTGCGAATCGAAAACTAAAACATCCAAACCTACTTACAGTACGCGCAGCAAGTTCAATAATAAAATACGGGGCACATCAGAGGAAGGCGTATATCAAAATGCTGTAAATCTAATACTAAATCTTTAAAACTAAATCTGTAAATCTTAAACTATAGCCCCGAACCCGCCTACCCCATCCGCAGCGAATTCATTAATAAAATACGTGGCACATCGAATGAAGGCGAACCTCGACAAGCTGTAAATCTAAAACTAAAGCTTCCAAACCTACTTACCCCACGCGCAGCGACTCCATTAATAAAATACGTGGCACATCGAATGAAGGCGAACCTCGACATGCTGTCAATCTATAACTAAAGCCCCAATTCCGCCTACCCTACGTGCAGCAAGTTTACTAATAAAATACGGGGCACATCGAATGAAGCCGAAACTCGACAAGCTGTAAATCTTAAACTATAGCCCCAAACCCGCCTACCCCATCCGCAGCGACTCCATTAATAAAATACGTGGCACATCGAATGAAGGCGAACCTCGACAAGCTGTAAATCTAAAACTACATCTTCAAAACCAACTTACCCCACGCGCAGCGAGTTTGACAATAAAATACGGGGCACATCGAAGGAAGGCGTACACCGACAAGCTGTAAAACGAAAAATAAAGCTTCCAAACCTACTTACCCCACGCGCAGCGAATTCATTAATAAACTACGTGGCACATCGAATGAAGGCGAACCTCGACAAGCTGTAATTCTAAAACTAAAGCCTTAAACCCACCTACCCCATCCGCAGCGAATTCATTAATAAAATACGTTGCACATCGAATGAAGGCGAACCTCGACAAGCTGTAAATCTAAAACTACATCTTCAAAACCAACTTACCACCCGCGCAGCGAGTTCGACAATAAAATACAGGGCACATCGAAGGAAGGCGTACACCGACAAGCTGCGAATCGAGAACTAAAACATCCAAACCTACTTACCCTACGCGCAGCAAGTTCAATAGTAAAATATGGGGCACATCAGAGGAAGGCGTGTATCAAAATGCTGTAAATCTAATACTAAATCTTTAAAACCAAATCTGTAAATCTTAAACTATAGCCCCAAACCCGCCTACCCCATCCGCAGCGAATTCATTAATAAAATACGTGGCACATCGAATGAAGGCGAACCTCGACAAGCTGTAAATCTAAAACAACATCTTCAAAACCAACTTACCCCACGCGCAGCGAGTTCGACAATAAAATACGGGGCACATCTAATGAAGGCGAACCTCGACATGCTGTAAATCTATAACTAAAGCCCCAATTCCTCCTACCCTACGTGCAGCAAGTTTCATAATAAAATACGGGGCACATCGAATGAAGCCGAAACTCGACAAGCTGTAAATCTTAAACTATAGCCCCAAACCCGCCTACCCCATCCGCAGCGACTCCATTAATAAAATACGTGGCACATCGAAGGAAGGCGAACCTCGACAAGCTGCAAATCGAAAACTTAATCTTTAAAACTAACTTACTCCACGCGCAGAGAGTTCGACAATAATATACGGGGTACATAAAAGGAAGGCGTACACCGACAAGCTGTAAATTGAAAACTAAAGCTTCCAAACCTACTTACCCCACGCGCAGCGACTCCATTAATAAAATACGTGGCACATCGAATGAAGGCGAACCTCGACATGCTGTCAATCTATAACTAAAGCCCCAATTCCGCCTACCCTACGTGCAGCAAGTTTACTAATAAAATACGGGGCACATCGAATGAAGCCGAAACTCGACAAGCTGTAAATCTTAAACTATAGCCCCAAACCCGCCTACCCCATCCGCAGCGACTCCATTAATAAAATACGTGGCACATCGAATGAAGGCGAACCTCGACAAGCTGTAAATCTAAAACTACATCTTCAAAACCAACTTACCCCACGCGCAGCGAGTTTGACAATAAAATACGGGGCACATCGAAGGAAGGCGTACACCGACAAGCTGTAAAACGAAAAATAAAGCTTCCAAACCTACTTACCCCACGCGCAGCGAATTCATTAATAAACTACGTGGCACATCGAATGAAGGCGAACCTCGACAAGCTGTAATTCTAAAACTAAAGCCTTAAACCCACCTACCCCATCCGCAGCGAATTCATTAATAAAATACGTGGCACATCGAATGAAGGCGAACCTCGACAAGCTGTAAATCTAAAACTACATCTTCAAAACCAACTTACCACCCGCGCAGCGAGTTCGACAATAAAATACGGGGCACATCGAAGGAAGGCGTACACCGACAAGCTGTAAAACGAAAAATAAAGCTTCCAAACCTACTTACCCCACGCGCAGCGAATTCATTAACAAAATACGTGGCACATCGAATGAAGGCGAACCTCGACAAGCTGTAAATCTAAAACTAAAGCCTTTAACCCACCTACCCCATCAGCAGCGAATTCATTAATAAAATACGTGGCACATCGAATGAAGGCGAACCTCGACATGCTGTAAATCTATAACTAAAGCCCCAATTCCGCCTACCCTACGTGCAGCAAGTTTCATAATAAAATACGGGGCACATCGAATGAAGCCGAAACTCGACAAGCTGTAAATCTAAAACTACATCTTCAAAACCAACTTACCCCACGAGCAGCGAGTTCGACAACAAAATACGGGGCACATCGAAGGAAGGCGTACACCGACAAGCTGTAAAACGAAAAATAAAGCTTCCAAACCTACTTACCCCACGCGCAGCGAATTCATTAATAAAATACGTGGCACATCGAATGAAGGCGAACCTCGACAAGCTGTAAATCTAAAACTAAAGCCTTTAACCCACCTACCCCATCAGCAGCGAATTCATTAATAAAATACGTGGCACATCGAATGAAGGCGAACCTCGACATGCTGTAAATCTATAACTAAAGCCCCAATTCCGCCTACCCTACGTGCAGCAAGTTTCATAATAAAATACGGGGCACATCGAATGAAGCCGAAACTCGACAAGCCGTAAATCTTAAACTATAGCCCCAAACCCGCCTACCCCATCCGCAGCGAATTCATTAATAAAATACGTGGCACATCGAATGAAGGCGAACCTCGACAAGCTGTAAATCTAAAACTACATCTTCAAACCCGCCTACCCCATCCGCAGCGACTCCATTAATAAAATACGTGGCACATCGAATGAAGGCGAACCTCGACAAGCTGTAAATCTAAAACTACATCTTCAAAACCAACTTACCCCACGCGCAGCGAGTTCGACAATAAAATACGGGGCACATCGAAGGAAGGCGTACACCGACAAGCTGTAAAACGAAAAATGAAGCTTCCAAATCTACTTACCCCACGCGCAGCGAATTCATTAATAAAATACGTGGCACATCGAATGAAGGCGAACCTCGACAAGCTGTAAATCTAAAACTAAAGCCCCAATTCCGCCTACCCTACGTGCAGCAAGTTTCATAATAAAATACGGGGCACATCGAATGAAGCCGAATCTCGACAAGCTGTAAATCTTAAACTATAGCCCCAAACCCGCCTACCCCATCCGCAGCGAATTCAATAATAAAATACGTGGCACATCGAATGAAGGCGAACCTCGACAAGCTGTAAATCTAAAACTACATCTTCAAAACCAACTTACCCCACGCGCAGCGAGTTCGTCAATAAAATACGGGGCACATCGAAGGAAGGCGTACACCGACAAGCTACGAATCGAAAACTAAAACATCCAAACCTACTTACAGTACGCGCAGCAAGTTCAATAATAAAATACGGGGCACATCGAATGAAGGCGAACCTCGATAAGCTGTAAATCTAAAACTAAAGCTTCCAAACCTACTTACCCCACGCGCAGCGACTCCATTAATAAAATACGTGGCACATCTAATGAAGGCGAACCTCGACAAGCTGTAAATCGAAAACTAAAACTTCCCAACCTACTTACCCTACGCGCAGCGAATTCATTAATAAAATACGTGGCACATCGAATGAAGGCGAACCTCGACATGCTGTAAATCTAAAACTAAAGGCTTAAACCCACCTACCCTATCCGCAGCGAATTCATTAATAAAATACGTGGCACATCGAATGAAGGCGAACCTCGACATGCTGTAAATCTATAACTAAAGCCCCAATTCCGCCTACCCTACGTGCAGCAAGTTTCATAATAAAATACGGGGCACATCGAATGAAGCCGAAACTCGACAAGCTGTAAATCTTAAACTATAGCCCCAAACCCGCCTACCCCATACGCAGCGACTCCTTTAATAAAATACGTGGCACATCGAATGAAGGCGAACCTCGACAAGCTGTAAATCGAAAACTAAAACTTCCCAACCTACTTACCCTACGCGCAGCGAATTCATTAATAAAATACGTGGCACATCGAATGAAGGCGAACCTCGACATGCTGTAAATCTAAAACTAAAGGCTTAAACCCACCTACCCTATCCGCAGCGAATTCATTAATAAAATACGTGGCACATCGAATGAAGGCGAACCTCGACATGCTGTAAATCTATAACTAAAGCCCCAATTCCGCCTACCCTACGTGCAGCAAGTTTCATAATAAAATACGGGGCACATCGAATGAAGCCGAAACTCGACAAGCTGTAAATCTTAAACTATAGCCCCAAACCCGCCTACCCCATCCGCAGCGAATTCATTAATAAAATACGTGGCACATCGAATGAAGGCGAACCTCGACAAGCTGTAAATCTAAAACTACATCTTCAAAACCAACTTACCCTACGCGCAGCGAGTTCGTCAATAAAATACGGGGCACATCGAAGGAAGGCGTACACCGACAAGCTGTAAATCGAAAACTAAAACCTTAAACGCACCTACCCCATCCGCAGCGAATTCATTAATAAAATACGTGGCACATCGAATGAAGGCGAACCTCGACATGCTGTAAATCTATAACTAAAGCCCCAATTCCGCCTACCCTACGTGCAGCAAGTTTCATAATAAAATACGGGGCACATCGAATGAAGCCGAAACTCGACAAGCTGTAAATCTTAAACTATAGCCCCAAACCCGCCTACCCCATCCGCAGCGAATTCATTAATAAAATACGTGGCACATCGAATGAAGGCGAACCTCGACAAGCTGTAAATCTAAAACTACATCTTCAAAACCTACTTACCCCACGCGCAGCGACTCCATTAATAAAATACGTGGCACATCTAATGAAGGCGAACCTCGACATGCTGTAAATCTATAACTAAAGCCCCAATTCCTCCTACCCTACGTGTAGCAAGTTTCATAATAAAATACGGGGCACATCGAATGAAGCCGAAACTCGACAAGCTGTAAATCTTAAACTATAGCCCCAAACTCGCCTACCCCATACGCAGCGACTCCTTTAATAAAATACGTGGCACATCGAATGAAGGCGAACCTCGACAAGCTGTAAATCGAAAACTAAAACTTCCAAACCTACTTACCCAACGCGCAGCGAATTCATTAATAAAATACGTGGCACATCGAATGAAGGCGAACCTCGACATGCTGTAAATCTAAAACTAAAGCCTTAAACCCACCTACCCCATCCGCAGCGAATTCATTAATAAAATACGTGGCACATCGAATGAAGGCGAACCTCGACAAGCTGTAAATCTAAAACTACATCTTCAAAACCTACTTACCCCACGCGCAGCGACTCCATTAATAAAATACGTGGCACATCTAATGAAGGCGAACCTCGACATGCTGTAAATCTATAACTAAAGCCCCAATTCCTCCTACCCTACGTGTAGCAAGTTTCATAATAAAATACGGGGCACATCGAATGAAGCCGAAACTCGACAAGCTGTAAATCTTAAACTATAGCCCCAAACTCGCCTACCCCATACGCAGCGACTCCTTTAATAAAATACGTGGCACATCGAATGAAGGCGAACCTCGACAAGCTGTAAATCGAAAACTAAAACTTCCAAACCTACTTACCCAACGCGCAGCGAATTCATTAATAAAATACGTGGCACATCGAATGAAGGCGAACCTCGACATGCTGTAAATCTAAAACTAAAGCCTTAAACCCACCTACCCTATCCGCAGCGAATTCATTAATAAAATACGTGGCACATCGAATGAAGGCGAACCTCGACATGCTATAAATCTATAACTAAAGCCCCAATTCCGCCTACCCTACGTGCAGCAAGTTTCATAATAAAATACGGGGCACATCGAATGAAGCCGAAACTCGACAAGCTGTAAATCTTAAACTATAGCCCCAAACCCGCCTACCCCATCCGCAGCGAATTCATTAATAAAATACGTGGCACATCGAATGAAGGCGAACCTCGACAAGCTGTAAATCTAAAACTAAAGCCTTAAACCCACCTACCCCATCCGCAGCGAATTCATTAATAAAATACGTGGCACATCGAATGAAGGCGAACCTCGACATGCTGTAAATCTATAACTAAAGCCCCAATTCCGCCTACCCTACGTGCAGCAAGATTCATAATAAAATACGGGGCACATCGAATGAAGCCGAAACTCGACAAGCTGTAAATCTTAAACTATAGCCCCAAACCCGCCTACCCCATCCGCAGCGAATTCATTAATAAAATACGTGGCACATCGAATAAAGGCGAACCTCGACAAGCTGTAAATCTAAAACTACATCTTCAAACCCGCCTACCCCATCCGCAGCGACTCCATTAATAAAATACGTGGCACATCGAAGGAAGGCGAACCTCGACAAGCTGCATATCGAAAACTTGATCTTTAAAACTAACTTACTCCACGGCAGAGAGTTCGACAATAATATACGGGGTACATAAAAGGAAGGCGTACACCGACAAGCTGTAAATTGAAAACTAAAGCTTCCAAACCTACTTACCCCACGCGCAGCTTTGGGGCAGGAATTGGGGCTTTAGTTATAGATTTACAGCATGTCGAGGTTCGCCTTCATTTGATGTGCCACGTATTTTATTAATGAATTCGCTGCGGATGGGGTAGGTGGGTTTAAGGCTTTAGTTTTAGATTTACAGCTTGTCGAGGTTCGCCTTCATTCGATGTGCCACGTATTTTATTAATGAATTCGCTGCGGATGGGGTAGGCGGGTTTGGGGCTATAGTTTAAGATTTACAGCTTGTCGAGTTTCGGCTTCATTCGATGTGCCCCGGATTTTATTATGAAACTTGCTGCACGTAGGGTAGGCGGAATTGGGGCTTTAGTTATAGATTTATAGCATGTCGAGGTTCGCCTTCATTCGATGTGCCACGTATTTTATTAATGGAGTAGCTGCGCGTGGGGTAAGTAGGTTTGGAAGCTTTATTTTATAATTTACAGCTTGTCGGTGTACGCCTTCCTCTGATATGTCCCGTATTTTATTATTGAACTTGCTGCGAGTGCGGTAAGTAGGTTTGGAAGCTTTAGTTTTCATTTTACAGCTTGTCGGTGTACGCCTTCCTTTCATGTACCCCGTATATTATTGTCGAACTCTCTGCGCGTGGAGTAAGTTAGTGTTAAAGATTAAGTTTTCGATTTGCAGCTTGTCGAGGTTCGCCTTCCTTCGATGTGCCACGTATTTTATTAATGGAGTCGCTGCGGATGGGGTAGGCGGGTTTGAAGATGTAGTTTTAGATTTACAGCTTGTCGAGGTTCGCCTTCATTCGATGTGCCACGTATTTTATTAATGAATTCGCTGCGCGTGGGGTAAGTAGGTTTGGAAGCTTTAGTTTTAGATTTACAGCTTGTCAAGGTTCGCCTTCATTCGATGTGCCACGTATTTTATTAATGATTTCACTACGGATGGGGTAAGTGGGTTTGGGGCTATAGTTTAAGATTTACAGCTTGTCGAGTTTCGGCTTCATTCGATGTGCCCCGTATTTTATTATGAAACTTGCTGCACGTAGGGTAGGCGGAATTGGGGCTTTAGTTATAGATTTACAGCATGTCCAGGTTCGCCTTCATTCGATGTGCCACGTATTTTATTAATGAATTCGCTGCGAATGGGGTAGGCGGGTTTGGGGCTATAGTTTAAGATTTACAGATTTAGTCTTAAAGATTTAGTTTAAGATTTACAGATTTAGTCTTAAAGATTTAGTTTTAGATTTACAGCATTTCGATATAGGCCTTCCTCTGATGTGACCCGTATTTTATTATTGAACTTGCTGCGCGTGGGGTCAGTAGGTTTGGAAGCTTTATTAATGAATTCGCTGCGAATGGGGTAGGCGGGTTTTGGGCTATAGTTTAAGATTTACAGATTTAGTCTTAAAGATTTAGTTTTAGATTTACAGCATTTCGATATAGGCCTTCCTCTGATGTGCCCCGTATTTTATTATTGAACTTGCTGCGCGTGGGGTAAGTAGGTTTGGAAGCTTTATTTTTAGATTTACAGCTTGTCGAGGTTCGCCTTCATTCGATGTGCCACGTATTTTATTAATGATTTCACTACGGATGGGGTAAGTGGGTTTAAGGCTTTAATTTTAGATTTACAGATTTAGTTTTAAAGATTTAGTATTAGATTTACAGCATTTTTATATACGCCTTCATCTGATGTGCCCCGTATTTTATTGTCGAACTCGCTGCGCGTGGGGTAAGTTGGTTTTGAAGATGTTGTTTTAGATTTACAGCTTGTCGAGGTTCGCCTTCATTCGATGTGCCACGTATTTTATTAATGAATTCGCTGCGGATGGGGTAGGCGGGTTTGGGGCTATAGTTTAAGATTTACAGATTTGGTTTTAAAGATTTAGTATTAGATTTACAGCATTTTGATACACGCCTTCCTCTGATGTGCCCCATATTTTACTATTGAACTTGCTGCGCGTAGGGTAAATAGGTTTGGATGTTTTAGTTCTCGATTCGCAGCTTGTCGGTGTACGCCTTCCTTCGATGTGCCCTGTATTTTATTGTCGAACTCGCTGCGCGGGTGGTAAGTTGGTTTTGAAGATGTAGTTTTAGATTTACAGCTTGTCGAGGTTCGCCTTCATTCGATGTGCCACGTATTTTATTAATGAATTCGCTGCGGATGGGGTAGGTGGGTTTAAGGCTTTAGTTTTAGAATTACAGCTTGTCGAGGTTCGCCTTCATTCGATGTGCCACGTAGTTTATTAATGAATTCGCTGCGCGTGGGGTAAGTAGGTTTGGAAGCTTTATTTTTCGTTTTACAGCTTGTCGGTGTACGCCTTCCTTCGATGTGCCCCGTATTTTATTGTCAAACTCGCTGCGCGTGGGGTAAGTTGGTTTTGAAGATGTAGTTTTAGATTTACAGCTTGTCGAGGTTCGCCTTCATTCGATGTGCCACGTATTTTATTAATGGAGTCGCTGCGGATGGGGTAGGCGGGTTTGGGGCTTTAGTTTTAGATTTACAGCTTGTCGAGTTTCGGCTTCATTCGATGTGCCCCGTATTTTATTAGTAAACTTGCTGCACGTAGGGTAGGCGGAATTGGGGCTTTAGTTATAGATTGACAGCATGTCGAGGTTCGCCTTCATTCGATGTGCCACGTATTTTATTAATGGAGTCGCTGCGCGTGGGGTAAGTAGGTTTGGAAGCTTTAGTTTTAGATTTACAGCTTGTCGAGGTTCGCCTTCATTCGATGTGCCACGTATTTTATTAATGAATTCGCTGCGGATGGGGTAGGCGGGTTCGGGGCTATAGTTTAAGATTTACAGATTTAGTTTTAAAGATTTAGTTTTAGATTTACAGCATTTCGAAATAGGCCTTCCTCTGATGTGACCCGTATTTTATTATTGAACTTGCTGCGCGTGGGGTCAGTAGGTTTGGAAGCTTTATTAATGAATTCGCTGCGAATGGGGTAGGCGGGTTTGGGGCTATAGTTTAAGATTTACAGATTTAGTCTTAAAGATTTAGTTTTAGATTTACAGCATTTCGATATAGGCCTTCCTCTGATGTGCCCCGTATTTTATTATTGAACTTGCTGCGCGTGGGGTAAGTAGGTTTGGAAGCTTTATTTTTAGATTTACAGCTTGTCGAGGTTCGCCTTCATTCGATGTGCCACGTATTTTATTAATGATTTCACTACGGATGGGGTAAGTGGGTTTAAGGCTTTAATTTTAGATTTACAGATTTAGTTTTAAAGATTTAGTATTAGATTTACAGCATTTTTATATACGCCTTCATCTGATGTGCCCCGTATTTTATTGTCGAACTCGCTGCGCGTGGGGTAAGTTGGTTTTGAAGATGTTGTTTTAGATTTACAGCTTGTCGAGGTTCGCCTTCATTCGATGTGCCACGTATTTTATTAATGAATTCGCTGCGGATGGGGTAGGCGGGTTTTTGGCTATAGTTTAAGATTTACAGATTTGGTTTTAAAGATTTAGTATTAGATTTACAGCATTTTGATACACGCCTTCCTCTGATGTGCCCCATATTTTACTATTGAACTTGCTGCGCGTAGGGTAAATAGGTTTGGATGTTTTAGTTCTCGATTCGCAGCTTGTCGGTGTACGCCTTCCTTCGATGTGCCCTGTATTTTATTGTCGAACTCGCTGCGCGGGTGGTAAGTTGGTTTTGAAGATGTAGTTTTAGATTTACAGCTTGTCGAGGTTCGCCTTCATTCGATGTGCCACGTATTTTATTAATGAATTCGCTGCGGATGGGGTAGGTGGGTTTAAGGCTTTAGTTTTAGAATTACAGCTTGTCGAGGTTCGCCTTCATTCGATGTGCCACGTAGTTTATTAATGAATTCGCTGCGCGTGGGGTAAGTAGGTTTGGAAGCTTTATTTTTCGTTTTACAGCTTGTCGGTGTACGCCTTCCTTCGATGTGCCCCGTATTTTATTGTCAAACTCGCTGCGCGTGGGGTAAGTTGGTTTTGAAGATGTAGTTTTAGATTTACAGCTTGTCGAGGTTCGCCTTCATTCGATGTGCCACGTATTTTATTAATGGAGTCGCTGCGGATGGGGTAGGCGGGTTTGGGGCTATAGTTTAAGATTTACAGCTTGTCGAGTTTCGGCTTCATTCGATGTGCCCCGTATTTTATTAGTAAACTTGCTGCACGTAGGGTAGGCGGAATTGGGGCTTTAGTTATAGATTGACAGCATGTCGAGGTTCGCCTTCATTCGATGTGCCACGTATTTTATTAATGGAGTCGCTGCGCGTGGGGTAAGTAGGTTTGGAAGCTTTAGTTTTAGATTTACAGCTTGTCGAGGTTCGCCTTCATTCGATGTGCCACGTATTTTATTAATGAATTCGCTGCGGATGGGGTAGGCGGGTTCGGGGCTATAGTTTAAGATTTACAGATTTAGTTTTAAAGATTTAGTATTAGATTTACAGCATTTTGATATACGCCTTCCTCTGATGTGCCCTGTATTTTATTATTGAACTTGCTGCGCGTAGGGTAAGTAGGTTTGCATGTTTTAGTTCTCGATTCGCAGCTTGTCGGTGTACGCCTTCCTTCGATGTGCCCTGTATTTTATTGTCGAACTCGCTGCGCGGGTGGTAAGTTGGTTTTGAAGATGTAGTTTTAGATTTACAGCTTGTCGACCTACGCCTTCATTCGATGTGCCACGTATTTTATTATTGAACTTGCTGCGCGTGGGGTAAGTAGGTTTGGAAGCTTTAGTTTTAGATTTACAGCTTGTCGAGGTTCGCCTTCATTCGATGTGCCCCGTATTTTATTATTGAACTTGCTGCGCGTACTGTAAGTAGGTTTAGATGTTTTAGTTTTCGATTCGTAGCTTGTCGAGTTTCGGCTTCATTCGATGTGCCCCGGATTTTATTATGAAACTTGCTGCAGGTAGGGTAGGCGGAATTGGGGCTTTAGTTATAGATTTACAGCATGTCGAGGTTCGCCTTCATTCGATGTGCCACGTATTTTATTAATGTATTCGCTGCGGATGGGGTAGGTGGGTTTAAGGCTTTAGTTTTAGATTTACAGCATGTCGAGGTTCGCCTTCATTCGATGTGCCACGTATTTTATTAATGAATTCGCTGCGCGTGGGGTAAGTAGGTTTGGAAGCTTTAGTTTTAGATTTACAGCTTGTCAAGGTTCGCCTTCATTCGATGTGCCACGTATTTTATTAATGATTTCACTACGGATGGGGTAAGTGGGTTTGGGGCTATAGTTTAAGATTTACAGCTTGTCGAGTTTCGGCTTCATTCGATGTGCCCCGTATTTTATTGTCGAACTCGCTGCGCGTGGGGTAAGTTGGTTTTGAAGATGTTGTTTTAGATTTACAGCTTGTCGAGGTTCGCCTTCATTCGATGTGCCACGTATTTTATTAATGAATTCGCTGCGGATGGGGTAGGTGGGTTTGGGGCTATAGTTTAAGATTTACAGATTTGGTTTTAAAGATTTAGTATTAGATTTACAGCATTTTGATACACGCCTTCCTCTGATGTGCCCCATATTTTACTATTGAACTTGCTGCGCGTAGGGTAAGTAGGTTTGGATGTTTTAGTTCTCGATTCGCAGCTTGTCGGTGTACGCCTTCCTTCGATGTGCCCTGTATTTTATTGTCGAACTCGCTGCGCGGGTGGTAAGTTGGTTTTGAAGATGTAGTTTTAGATTTACAGCTTGTCGAGGTTCGCCTTCATTCGATGTGCCACGTATTTTATTAATGAATTCGCTGCGGATGGGGTAGGTGGGTTTAAGGCTTTAGTTTTAGAATTACAGCTTGTCGAGGTTCGCCTTCATTCGATGTGCCACGTAGTTTATTTATGAATTCGCTGCGCGTGGGGTAAGTAGGTTTGGAAGCTTTATTTTTCGTTTTACAGCTTGTCGGTGTACGCCTTCCTTCGATGTGCCCCGTATTTTATTGTCAAACTCGCTGCGCGTGGGGTAAGTTGGTTTTGAAGATGTAGTTTTAGATTTACAGCTTGTCGAGGTTCGCCTTCATTCGATGTGCCACGTATTTTATTAATGGAGTCGCTGCGGATGGGGTAGGCGGGTTTGGGGCTATAGTTTAAGATTTACAGCTTGTCGAGTTTCGGCTTCATTCGATGTGCCCCGTATTTTATTAGTAAACTTGCTGCACGTAGGGTAGGCGGAATTGGGGCTTTAGTTATAGATTGACAGCATGTCGAGGTTCGCCTTCATTCGATGTGCCACGTATTTTATTAATGATTTCACTACGGATGGGGTAAGTGGGTTTGGGGCTATAGTTTAAGATTTACAGCTTGTCGAGTTTCGCCTTCATTAGATGTGCCCCGTATTTTATTGTCGAACTCGCTGCGCGTGGGGTAAGTTGGTTTTGAAGATGTTGTTTTAGATTTACAGCTTGTCGAGGTTCGGCTTCATTCGATGTGCCACGTATTTTATTAATGAATTCGCTGCGGATGGGGTAGGCGGGTTTGGGGCTATAGTTTAAGATTTACAGATTTGGTTTTAAAGATTTAGTATTAGATTTACAGCATTTTGATACACGCCTTCCTCTGATGTGCCCCATATTTTACTATTGAACTTGCTGCGCGTAGGGTAAGTAGGTTTGCATGTTTTAGTTCTCGATTCGCAGCTTGTCGGTGTACGCCTTCCTTCGATGTGCCCTGTATTTTATTGTCGAACTCGCTGCGCGGGTGGTAAGTTGGTTTTGAAGATGTAGTTTTAGATTTACAGCTTGTCGAGGTTCGCCTTCATTCGATGTGCCACGTATTTTATTAATGAATTCGCTGCGGATGGGGTAGGTGGGTTTAAGGCTTTAGTTTTAGAATTACAGCTTGTCGAGGTTCGCCTTCATTCGATGTGCCACGTAGTTTATTAATGAATTCGCTGCGCGTGGGGTAGGCGGGTTTGGGGCTATAGTTTAAGATTTACAGCTTGTCGAGTTTCGGCTTCATTCGATGTGCCCCGTATTTTATTAGTAAACTTGCTGCACGTAGGGTAGGCGGAATTGGGGCTTTAGTTATAGATTGACAGCATGTCGAGGTTCGCCTTCATTCGATGTGCCACGTATTTTATTAATGGAGTCGCTGCGCGTGGGGTAAGTAGGTTTGGAAGCTTTAGTTTTAGATTTACAGCTTGTCGAGGTTCGCCTTCATTCGATGTGCCACGTATTTTATTAATGAATTCGCTGCGGATGGGGTAGGCGGGTTCGGGGCTATAGTTTAAGATTTACAGATTTAGTTTTAAAGATTTAGTATTAGATTTACAGCATTTTGATATACGCCTTCCTCTGATGTGCCCCGTATTTTATTATTGAACTTGCTGCGCGTACTGTAAGTAGGTTTGGATGTTTTAGTTTTCGATTCGCAGCTTGTCGGTGTACGCCTTCCTTCGATGTGCCCCGTATTTTATTGTCGAACTCGCTGCGCGTGGGGTAAGTTGGTTTTGAAGATGTAGTTTTAGATTTACAGCTTGTCGACCTACGCCTTCATTCGATGTGCCACGTATTTTATTATTGAACTTGCTGCGCGTGGGGTAAGTAGGTTTGGAAGCTTTAGTTTTAGATTTACAGCTTGTCGAGGTTCGCCTTCATTCGATGTGCCCCGTATTTTATTATTGAACTTGCTGCGCGTACTGTAAGTAGGTTTAGATGTTTTAGTTTTCGATTCGTAGCTTGTCGAGTTTCGGCTTCATTCGATGTGCCCCGGATTTTATTATGAAACTTGCTGCAGGTAGGGTAGGCGGAATTGGGGCTTTAGTTATAGATTTACAGCATGTCGAGGTTCGCCTTCATTCGATGTGCCACGTATTTTATTAATGTATTCGCTGCGGATGGGGTAGGTGGGTTTAAGGCTTTAGTTTTAGATTTACAGCATGTCGAGGTTCGCCTTCATTCGATGTGCCACGTATTTTATTAATGAATTCGCTGCGCGTGGGGTAAGTAGGTTTGGAAGCTTTAGTTTTAGATTTACAGCTTGTCAAGGTTCGCCTTCATTCGATGTGCCACGTATTTTATTAATGATTTCACTACGGATGGGGTAAGTGGGTTTGGGGCTATAGTTTAAGATTTACAGCTTGTCGAGGTTCGCCTTCATTCGATGTGCCACGTATTTTATTAATGATTTCACTACGGATGGGGTAAGTGGGTTTAAGGCTTTAATTTTAGATTTACAGATTTAGTTTTAAAGATTTAGTATTAGATTTACAGCATTTTTATATACGCCTTCATCTGATGTGCCCCGTATTTTATTGTCGAACTCGCTGCGCGTGGGGTAAGTTGGTTTTGAAGATGTTGTTTTAGATTTACAGCTTGTCGAGGTTCGCCTTCATTCGATGTGCCAAGTATTTTATTAATGAATTCGCTGCGGATGGGGTAGGCGGGTTTGGGGCTATAGTTTAAGATTTACAGATTTGGTTTTAAAGATTTAGTATTAGATTTACAGCATTTTGATACACGCCTTCCTCTGATGTGCCCCATATTTTACTATTGAACTTGCTGCGCGTAGGGTAAGTAGGTTTGGATGTTTTAGTTCTCGATTCGCAGCTTGTCGGTGTACGCCTTCCTTCGATGTGCCCTGTATTTTATTGTCGAACTCGCTGCGCGGGTGGTAAGTTGGTTTTGAAGATGTAGTTTTAGATTTACAGCTTGTCGAGGTTCGCCTTCATTCGATGTGCCACGTATTTTATTAATGAATTCGCTGCGGATGGGGTAGGTGGGTTTAAGGCTTTAGTTTTAGAATTACAGCTTGTCGAGGTTCGCCTTCATTCGATGTCCCACGTAGTTTATTAATGAATTCGCTGCGCGTGGGGTAAGTAGGTTTGGAAGCTTTATTTTTCGTTTTACAGCTTGTCGGTGTACGCCTTCCTTCGATGTGCCCCGTATTTTATTGTCAAACTCGCTGCGCGTGGGGTAAGTTGGTTTTGAAGATGTAGTTTTAGATTTACAGCTTGTCGAGGTTCGCCTTCATTCGATGTGCCACGTATTTTATTAATGGAGTCGCTGCGGATGGGGTAGGCGGGTTTGGGGCTATAGTTTAAGATTTACAGCTTGTCGAGTTTCGGCTTCATTCGATGTGCCCCGTATTTTATTAGTAAACTTGCTGCACGTAGGGTAGGCGGAATTGGGGCTTTAGTTATAGATTGACAGCATGTCGAGGTTCGCCTTCATTCGATGTGCCACGTATTTTATTAATGATTTCACTACGGATGGGGTAAGTGGGTTTGGGGCTATAGTTTAAGATTTACAGCTTGTCGAGTTTCGCCTTCATTAGATGTGCCCCGTATTTTATTGTCGAACTCGCTGCGCGTGGGGTAAGTTGGTTTTGAAGATGTTGTTTTAGATTTACAGCTTGTCGAGGTTCGGCTTCATTCGATGTGCCACGTATTTTATTAATGAATTCGCTGCGGATGGGGTAGGCGGGTTTGGGGCTATAGTTTAAGATTTACAGATTTGGTTTTAAGATTTAGTATTAGATTTACAGCATTTTGATACACGCCTTCCTCTGATGTGCCCCATATTTTACTATTGAACTTGCTGCGCGTAGGGTAAGTAGGTTTGCATGTTTTAGTTCTCGATTCGCAGCTTGTCGGTGTACGCCTTCCTTCGATGTGCCCTGTATTTTATTGTCGAACTCGCTGCGCGGGTGGTAAGTTGGTTTTGAAGATGTAGTTTTAGATTTACAGCTTGTCGAGGTTCGCCTTCATTCGATGTGCCACGTATTTTATTAATGAATTCGCTGCGGATGGGGTAGGTGGGTTTAAGGCTTTAGTTTTAGAATTACAGCTTGTCGAGGTTCGCCTTCATTCGATGTGCCACGTAGTTTATTAATGAATTCGCTGCGCGTGGGGTAAGTAGGTTTGGAAGCTTTATTTTTCGTTTTACAGCTTGTCGGTGTACGCCTTCCTTCGATGTGCCCCGTATTTTATTGTCAAACTCGCTGCGCGTGGGGTAAGTTGGTTTTGAAGATGTAGTTTTAGATTTACAGCTTGTCGAGGTTCGCCTTCATTCGATGTGCCACGTATTTTATTAATGGAGTCGCTGCGGATGGGGTAGGCGGGTTTGGGGCTATAGTTTAAGATTTACAGCTTGTCGAGTTTCGGCTTCATTCGATGTGCCCCGTATTTTATTAGTAAACTTGCTGCACGTAGGGTAGGCGGAATTGGGGCTTTAGTTATAGATTGACAGCATGTCGAGGTTCGCCTTCATTCGATGTGCCACGTATTTTATTAATGGAGTCGCTGCGCGTGGGGTAAGTAGGTTTGGAAGCTTTAGTTTTAGATTTACAGCTTGTCGAGGTTCGCCTTCATTCGATGTGCCACGTATTTTATTAATGAATTCGCTGCGGATGGGGTAGGCGGGTTCGGGGCTATAGTTTAAGATTTACAGATTTAGTTTTAAAGATTTAGTATTAGATTTACAGCATTTTGATATACGCCTTCCTCTGATGTGCCCTGTATTTTATTATTGAACTTGCTGCGCGTAGGGTAAGTAGGTTTGCATGTTTTAGTTCTCGATTCGCAGCTTGTCGGTGTACGCCTTCCTTCGATGTGCCCTGTATTTTATTGTCGAACTCGCTGCGCGGGTGGTAAGTTGGTTTTGAAGATGTAGTTTTAGATTTACAGCTTGTCGACCTACGCCTTCATTCGATGTGCCACGTATTTTATTATTGAACTTGCTGCGCGTGGGGTAAGTAGGTTTGGAAGCTTTAGTTTTAGATTTACAGCTTGTCGAGGTTCGCCTTCATTCGATGTGCCCGTATTTTATTATTGAACTTGCTGCGCGTACTGTAAGTAGGTTTAGATGTTTTAGTTTTCGATTCGTAGCTTGTCGAGTTTCGGCTTCATTCGATGTGCCCCGGATTTTATTATGAAACTTGCTGCAGGTAGGGTAGGCGGAATTGGGGCTTTAGTTATAGATTTACAGCATGTCGAGGTTCGCCTTCATTCGATGTGCCACGTATTTTATTAATGTATTCGCTGCGGATGGGGTAGGTGGGTTTAAGGCTTTAGTTTTAGATTTACAGCATGTCGAGGTTCGCCTTCATTCGATGTGCCACGTATTTTATTAATGAATTCGCTGCGCGTGGGGTAAGTAGGTTTGGAAGCTTTAGTTTTAGATTTACAGCTTGTCAAGGTTCGCCTTCATTCGATGTGCCACGTATTTTATTAATGATTTCACTACGGATGGGGTAAGTGGGTTTGGGGCTATAGTTTAAGATTTACAGCTTGTCGAGTTTCGGCTTCATTCGATGTGCCCCGTATTTTATTGTCGAACTCGCTGCGCGTGGGGTAAGTTGGTTTTGAAGATGTTGTTTTAGATTTACAGCTTGTCGAGGTTCGCCTTCATTCGATGTGCCACGTATTTTATTAATGAATTCGCTGCGGATGGGGTAGGTGGGTTTGGGGCTATAGTTTAAGATTTACAGATTTGGTTTTAAAGATTTAGTATTAGATTTACAGCATTTTGATACACGCCTTCCTCTGATGTGCCCCATATTTTACTATTGAACTTGCTGCGCGTAGGGTAAGTAGGTTTGGATGTTTTAGTTCTCGATTCGCAGCTTGTCGGTGTACGCCTTCCTTCGATGTGCCCTGTATTTTATTGTCGAACTCGCTGCGCGGGTGGTAAGTTGGTTTTGAAGATGTAGTTTTAGATTTACAGCTTGTCGAGGTTCGCCTTCATTCGATGTGCCACGTATTTTATTAATGAATTCGCTGCGGATGGGGTAGGTGGGTTTAAGGCTTTAGTTTTAGAATTAGAGCTTGTCGAGGTTCGCCTTCATTCGATGTGCCACGTAGTTTATTAATGAATTCGCTGCGCGTGGGGTAAGTAGGTTTGGAAGCTTTATTTTTCGTTTTACAGCTTGTCGGTGTACGCCTTCCTTCGATGTGCCCCGTATTTTATTGTCAAACTCGCTGCGCGTGGGGTAAGTTGGTTTTGAAGATGTAGTTTTAGATTTACAGCTTGTCGAGGTTCGCCTTCATTCGATGTGCCACGTATTTTATTAATGGAGTCGCTGCGGATGGGGTAGGCGGGTTTGGGGCTATAGTTTAAGATTTACAGCTTGTCGAGTTTCGGCTTCATTCGATGTGCCCCGTATTTTATTAGTAAACTTGCTGCACGTAGGGTAGGCGGAATTGGGGCTTTAGTTATAGATTGACAGCATGTCGAGGTTCGCCTTCATTCGATGTGCCACGTATTTTATTAATGATTTCACTACGGATGGGGTAAGTGGGTTTGGGGCTATAGTTTAAGATTTACAGCTTGTCGAGTTTCGCCTTCATTAGATGTGCCCCGTATTTTATTGTCGAACTCGCTGCGCGTGGGGTAAGTTGGTTTTGAAGATGTTGTTTTAGATTTACAGCTTGTCGAGGTTCGGCTTCATTCGATGTGCACGTATTTTATTAATGAATTCGCTGCGGATGGGGTAGGCGGGTTTGGGGCTATAGTTTAAGATTTACAGATTTGGTTTTAAAGATTTAGTATTAGATTTACAGCATTTTGATACACGCCTTCCTCTGATGTGCCCCATATTTTACTATTGAACTTGCTGCGCGTAGGGTAAGTAGGTTTGCATGTTTTAGTTCTCGATTCGCAGCTTGTCGGTGTACGCCTTCCTTCGATGTGCCCTGTATTTTATTGTCGAACTCGCTGCGCGGGTGGTAAGTTGGTTTTGAAGATGTAGTTTTAGATTTACAGCTTGTCGAGGTTCGCCTTCATTCGATGTGCCACGTATTTTATTAATGAATTCGCTGCGGATGGGGTAGGTGGGTTTAAGGCTTTAGTTTTAGAATTACAGCTTGTCGAGGTTCGCCTTCATTCGATGTGCCACGTAGTTTATTAATGAATTCGCTGCGCGTGGGGTAAGTAGGTTTGGAAGCTTTATTTTTCGTTTTACAGCTTGTCGGTGTACGCCTTCCTTCGATGTGCCCCGTATTTTATTGTCAAACTCGCTGCGCGTGGGGTAAGTTGGTTTTGAAGATGTAGTTTTAGATTTACAGCTTGTCGAGGTTCGCCTTCATTCGATGTGCCACGTATTTTATTAATGGAGTCGCTGCGGATGGGGTAGGCGGGTTTGGGGCTATAGTTTAAGATTTACAGCTTGTCGAGTTTCGGCTTCATTCGATGTGCCCCGTATTTTATTAGTAAACTTGCTGCACGTAGGGTAGGCGGAATTGGGGCTTTAGTTATAGATTGACGCATGTCGAGGTTCGCCTTCATTCGATGTGCCACGTATTTTATTAATGGAGTCGCTGCGCGTGGGGTAAGTAGGTTTGGAAGCTTTAGTTTTAGATTTACAGCTTGTCGAGGTTCGCCTTCTTCGATGTGCCACGTATTTTATTAATGATTCGCTGCGGATGGGGTAGGCGGGTTCGGGGCTATAGTTTAAGATTTACAGATTTAGTTTTAAAGATTTAGTATTAGATTTACAGCATTTTGATATACGCCTTCCTCTGATGTGCCCCGTATTTTATTATTGAACTTGCTGCGCGTACTGTAAGTAGGTTTGGATGTTTTAGTTTTCGATTCGCAGCTTGTCGGTGTAGCCTTCCTTCGATGTGCCCCGTATTTATTGTCGAACTCGCTGCGCGTGGGGTAAGTTGGTTTTGAAGATGTAGTTTTAGATTTACAGCTTGTCGACCTACGCCTTCATTCGATGTGCCACGTATTTTATTATTGAACTTGCTGCGCGTGGGGTAAGTAGGTTTGGAAGCTTTAGTTTTAGATTTACAGCTTGTCGAGGTTCGCCTTCATTCGATGTGCCCCGTATTTTATTATTGAACTTGCTGCGCGTACTGTAAGTAGGTTTAGATGTTTTAGTTTTCGATTCGTAGCTTGTCGAGTTTCGGCTTCATTCGATGTGCCCCGGATTTTATTATGAAACTTGCTGCAGGTAGGTAGGCGGAATTGGGGCTTTAGTTATAGATTTACAGCATGTCGAGGTTCGCCTTCATTCGATGTGCCACGTATTTTATTAATGTATTCGCTGCGGATGGGGTAGGTGGGTTAAGGCTTTAGTTTTAGATTTACAGCATGTCGAGGTTCGCCTCATTCGATGTGCCACGTATTTTATTAATGAATTCGCTGCGCGTGGGGTAAGTAGGTTTGGAAGCTTTAGTTTTAGATTTACAGCTTGTCAAGGTTCGCCTTCATTCGATGTGCCACGTATTTTATTAATGATTTCACTACGGATGGGGTAAGTGGGTTTGGGGCTATAGTTTAAGATTTACAGCTTGTCGAGTTTCGGCTTCATTCGATGTGCCCCGTATTTTATTATGAAACTTGCTGCACGTAGGGTAGACGGAATTGGAGCTTTAGTTATAGATTTACAGCATGTCGAGGTTCGCCTTCATTCGATGGGCCACGTATTTTATTAATGAATTCGCTGCGGATGGGGTAGGTGGGTTTAAGGCTTTAGTTTTAGATTTACAGCTTGTCGAGGTTCGCCTTCATTCGATGTACCACGTATTTTATTAATGAATTCGCTGCGCGTGGGGTAAGTAGGTTTGGAAGCTTTATTTTTCGTTTTACAGCTTGTCGGTGTACGCCTTCCTTCGATGTGCCCCGTATTTTATTGTCGAACTCGCTGCGCGTGGGGTAAGTTGGTTTTGAAGATGTAGTTTTAGATTTACAGCTTGTCGAGGTTCGCCTTCATTCGATGTGCCACGTATTTTATTAATGAATTCGCTGCGGATGGGGTAGCGGGTTTGGGCTATAGTTTAAGATTACAGATTTAGTTTTAAAGATTTAGTATTAGATTTACAGCATTTGATACACCCTTCCTCTGATGTGCCCCATATTTTACTATGAACTTGCTGCGCGTAGGGCAAGTAGGTTTGGATGTTTTAGTTCTCGATTCGCAGCTTGTCGGTGTACGCCTTCCTTCGATGTGCCCCGTATTTTATTGTCGAACTCGCTGCGAGTGGGGTAAGTTGGTTTGAAGATGTAGTTTTAGATTTACAGCTTGTCGAGGTTCGCCTTCATTCGATGTGCCACGTATTTTATTAATGAATTCGCTGCGGATGGGGTAGGCGGGTTGGGGGTATAGTTTAAGATTTACAGCTTGTCGAGTTTCGGCTTCATTCGATGTGCCCCGTATTTTATTATGAAACTTGCTGCACGTAGGGTAGGCGGAATTGGGGCTTTAGTTATAGATTTACAGCATGTCGAGGTTCGCCTTCATTCGATGTGCCACGTATTTTATTAATGAATTCGCTGCGGATGGGGTAGGTGGGTTTAAGGCTTTAGTTTTAGATTTACAGCTTGTCGAGGTTCGCCTTCATTCGATGTGCCACGTATTTTATTAATGAATTCGCTGCGCGTGGGGTAAGTAGATTTGGAAGCTTTATTTTTCGTTTTACAGCTTGTCGGTGTACGCCTTCCTTCGATGTGCCCCGTATTTTATTGTCGAACTCGCTGCGCGTGGGGTAAGTTGGTTTTGAAGATGTAGTTTTAGATTTACAGCTTGTCGAGGTTCGCCTTCATTCGATGTGCCACGTATTTTATTAATGAATTCGCTGCGCGTGGGGTAAGTAGGTTTGGAAGCTTTATTTTTCGTTTTACAGCTTGTCGGTGTACGCCTTCCTTCGATGTGCCCCGTATTTTATTGTCGAACTCGCTGCGCGTGGGGTAAGTTGGTTTGAAGATGTAGTTTTAGATTTACAGCTTGTCGAGGTTCGCCTTCATTCGATGTGCCCCGTATTTTATTATGAAACTTGCTGCACGTAGGGTAGGCGGAATTGGGGCTTTAGTTTATAGATTTACAGCATGTCGAGGTTCGCCTTCATTCGATGTGCCACGTATTTTATTATGAATTCGCTGCGATGGGGTAGGTGGGTTTAAGGCTTTAGTTTTAGATTTACAGCTTGTCGAGGTTCGCCTTCATTCGATGTGCCACGTATTTTATTAATGAATTCGCTGCGCGTGGGGTAAGTAGGTTTGGAAGCTTTATTTTTAGTTTTACAGCTTGTCGGTGTACGCCTTCCTTCGATGTGCCCCGTATTTTATTATTGAACTCGCTGCGCGTGGGGTAAGTAGGTTTGGAAGCTGTAGTTTTAGATTTACAGCTTGTCGAGGTTCGCCTTCATTCGATGTGCCACGTATTTTATTAATGAATTCGCTGCGCGTGGGGTAAGTAGGTTTAAGGCTTTAGTTTTAGATTTACAGCTTGTCGAGGTTCGCCTTCATTCGATGTGCCACGTATTTTATTAATGAATTCGCTGCGCGTGGGGTAAGTAGGTTTGGAAGCTTTAGTTTTCATTTTACAGCTTGTCGGTGGCACCCTTCATATTAATAACTCCCGTATTTTTATTATTGAACTTGCTGCGCGTGGGTAGTAGGTTTGGAAGCTTTAAAGTTTTCATTTTACAGCTTGTCGGTGTACGCCTTCCCTTTTATGGCTACCCCGTATAACATTGTCAGACTCTCTGCGCGATAAAGTTAGTTTAGATTAAGTTTTCGATTTACGGCGCAATGAGGTTCGCGCCCTACCGTGTTACCACGTATTTTATTAATGGAGTCGCTGCGGATGCGGTAGGCGGGTTTGAAGTTGCAGCGGATTTGATTTGCAGCTTGTCGAGGTTCGCCTTCATTCGATGTACCGTATTTTTCTTCAGCGGATTTCGCTGCGGATGGGGTAGGCAGGTTTGGCATTTCTCGTTTGAATTTACGAAACATTCGAAGAGTTTTCGGCTTCATTCGATGGTACTTTGTGTTTTATTCGCTGAAACTTTGCTGCACGTAGAATTTGAAATTGGGGCACCACTTATAAATTGCAGCATATCGAGTTTACTTCATTCAGAGTATTACTTGCGTATTTTATTAATGAATTGCTGCCGGATGGGGTAGGTGGGTTTAAAGGCTTTAGTTTTAGATTTACAGCTTGTCGAGGGTTCCGCCTTCGTTACCGATATTACCACGTATTTTATTAATGAATTCGCTGCGCGTGGGTGCAAATAGATTGGAGCATTTTCGTTTTACAGCTTGATACGTTGTACGCCTTCCTTCGATGTGCCCCGTATTGTTTGTTGTCGGAACTCGCTGCGCGTGAAGGGTAAGTTGGTTTTGAAGATGTAGTTTTAGATTTAAGCTTGTCAGGGTTTCGCCTTCATTCGATGTGCCGGAATTTTATTAATGAATTCGCTGCGAGGATGGTAGGTGGTTTGGGCTCACCTCGGATTTAAGATTTACAGATTTGATCAAAGATTTAGTTTTTAGATTTACAACATTTCGATGGAAGCCTTCCTCTGATGTGACCCGTATTTTATTATTGAACTTGCGCGTGGGGTAATAGCGACTTTTAGTTTTTAGATTTACAGCTTTTCGATTGTACACCTTCGCTTTATGTACCCCGTATATTGTCGAACTCTCTGCGCGTGGGAGTAAAGTTAGTTTAAAGATTAAGTTTTCGATTTTACCCGAAAACTTGTCGAAGTTCGCGCTGCTTCGATTAATGCCACGTATTGCGCATTAATGGAGTCGCGCACGGATGCGGTGAAGCGGGTTTAAGATTATAGTTTAAGATTACAGCTTGTCGAGTTTCAGAAGCTGTTCGGTGGCGCTTATTTTAAAGTATGAAACTTAACGTAGAATTGCAGGAGAATTAGGGCTTTAGTTGCTCCGATTTTGCAACATCGAGGATTCGCCTTGCATTTCAAATTATGCCATATTTTTCTATTCGTAGATCGCTGCGCGTAGGTGATGGTTTGCGGAAAACTTTAATTTCCAGATTTACAGCTTGTCGGTGTGCCTTCCTCTCAATCAAGTTCAATAATAAAATATCCTCCTCATCCGGATTTAGTAATGGAAATGCAGGGTACATCGGAGGAAGGCCTATATAAATCCTTCGCCGTCTAAAAACTAAATCTTTAAAACTAGTCTGCCAAATCTCCAAACTATCTTCCACGTATTTTATTTAATGAATTCGCTGCGGATGGGGTAGGTGGGTTTAAGGCTTTAGTTTTAGATTTACAGCTTGTCGAGGTTCGCCTTCATTCGATGTACCACGTATTTTATTACTGAATTCGCTGCGCGTGGGTAAGTAGGTTTGGAAGCTTTATTTTTCGTTTTACAGCTTGTCGGTGTAACGCCTTCCTTCGAATGTGCCCCCGTATTTTTATTGTCGAACTCGCTGCGCGTGGGGTAAGTTGGTTTTTGAAGATGTAGTTTTTAGATTTACAGCTTGTCGAGGTTCGCCTTCATTCGATGTGCCACGTATTTTATTAATGAATTCGCTGCGGATGGGGTAGCGGGTTTGGGGGCTATAGTTTAAGATTTACAGATTTAGTTTTAAAGATTTAGTATTAGATTTACAGCATTTTGATACACGCCTTCCTCTGATGTGCCCCATATTTTACTATTGAACTTGCTGCGCGTAGGGTAAGTAGGTTTGGATGTTTTAGTTTTCGATTCGTAGCTTGTCGGTGAACGCCTTCCTTCGATGTGCCCCGTATTTTATTGTCGAACTCGCTGCGCGTGGGGTAAGTTGGTTTTGAAGATGGTGTTTTAGATTTACAGCTTGTCGAGGTTCGCCTTCATTCGATGTGCCACGTATTTTATTAATGAATTCGCTGCGGATGGGGTAGGCGGGTTTGGGGCTATAGTTTAAGATTTACAGCTTGTCGAGTTTCGGCTTCATTCGATGTGCCCCGTATTTTATTATGAAACTTGCTGCACGTAGGGTAGGCGGAATTTCGGCTTTAGTTATAGATTTACAGCATGTCGAGGTTCGCCTTCATTCGATGGGCCACGTATTTTATTAATGAATTCGCTGCGGATGGGGTAGGTGGGTTTAAGGCTTTAGTTTTAGATTTACAGCTTGTCGAGGTTCGCCTTCATTCGATGTACCACGTATTTTATTACTGAATTCGCTGCGCGTGGGGTAAGTAGGTTTGGAAGCTTTATTTTTCGTTTTACAGCTTGTCGGTGTACGCCTTCCTTCGATGTGCCCCGTATTTTATTGTCGAACTCGCTGCGCGTGGGGTAAGTTGGTTTTGAAGATGTAGTTTTAGATTTACAGCTTGTCGAGGTTCGCCTTCATTCGATGTGCCACGTATTTTATTAATGAATTCGCTGCGGATGGGGTAGGCGGGTTTGGGGCTATAGTTTAAGATTTACAGATTTAGTTTTAAAGATTTAGTATTAGATTTACAGCATTTTGATACACGCCTTCCTCTGATGTGCCCCATATTTTACTATTGAACTTGCTGCGCGTAGGGTAAGTAGGTTTGGATGTTTTAGTTTTCGATTCGTAGCTTGTCGGTGAACGCCTTCCTTCGATGTGCCCCGTATTTTATTGTCGAACTCGCTGCGCGTGGGGTAAGTTGGTTTTGAAGATGGTGTTTTAGATTTACAGCTTGTCGAGGTTCGCCTTCATTCGATGTGCCACGTATTTTATTAATGAATTCGCTGCGGATGGGGTAGGCGGGTTTGGGGCTATAGTTTAAGATTTACAGCTTGTCGAGTTTCGGCTTCATTCGATGTGCCCCGTATTTTATTATGAAACTTGCTGCACGTAGGGTAGGCGGAATTTCGGCTTTACTTATAAATTTACAGCATGTCGAGGTTCGTCGTCATTCGATGTGCCACGTATTTTATTAATGAATTCGCTGCGGATGGGGTAGGCGGGTTTGGGGCTATAGTTTAAGATTTACAGATTTAGTCTTAAAGATTTAGTTTTAGATTTACAGCATTTCGATATACGTCTTCATCTGATGTGCCCCATATTTTATTATTGAACTTGCTGCGCGTAGGGTAAGTAGGTTTGGACGTTTTAATTTTAGATTTACAGATTGTCGAGGTTCGCCTTCATTCGATGTGCCACGTATTTTATTAATGGAGTAGCTGCGCGTGGGGTAAGTAGGTTTGGAAGCTTTATTTTATAATTTACAGCTTGTCGGTGTACGCCTTCCTCTGATATGTCCCGTATTTTATTATTGAACTTGCTGCGCGTGGGGTAAGTAGGTTTGGAAGCTTTAGTTTTCATTTTACAGCTTGTCGGTGTACGCCTTCCTTTTATGTACCCCGTATATTATTGTCGAACTCTCTGCGCGTGGAGTAAGTTAGTTTTAAAGATTAAGTTTTCGATTTGCAGCTTGTCGAGGTTCGCCTTCCTTCGATGTGCCACGTATTTTATTAATGGAGTCGCTGCGGATGGGGTAGGCGGGTTTGAAGATGTAGTTTTAGATTTACAGCTTGTCGAGGATCGCCTTCATTCGATGTGCCACGTATTTTATTAATGAATTCGCTGCGGATGGGGTAGGCGGGTTTGGGGCTATAGTTTAAGATTTACAGATTTAGTTTTAAAGATTTAGTATTAGATTTACAGCATTTTGATACACGCCTTCCTCTGATGTGCCCCATATTTTACTATTGAACTTGCTGCACGTAGGGCAAGTAGGTTTGGATGTTTTAGTTCTCGATTCGCAGCTTGTCGGTGTACGCCTTCCTTCGATGTGCCCCGTATTTTATTGTCGAACTCGCTGCGCGTGGGGTAAGTTGGTTTTGAAGATGTAGTTTTAGATTTACAGCTTGTCGAGGTTCGCCTTCATTCGATGTGCCACGTATTTTATTAATGAATTCGCTGCGGATGGGGTCGGCGGGTTTGGGGCTATAGTTTAAGATTTACAGATTTAGTTTTAAAGATTTAGTTTTAGATTTACAGCATTTCGATATAGGCCTTCCTCTGATGTGCCCCGTATTTTATTATTCAACTTGCTGCGCGTGGGGTAAGTAGGTTTGGAAGCTTTAATTTTAGATTTACAGCTTGTCGAGGTTCGCCTTCATTCGATGTGCCACGTATTTTATTAATGATTTCACTACGGATGGGGTAAGTGGGTTTAAGGCTTTAATTTTAGATTTACAGATTTAGTTTTAAAGATTTAGTATTAGATTTACAGCATTTTTATATACGCCTTCATTTGATGTGCCCCATATTTGATTATTGAACTTGCTGCGCGTAGGGTAAGTAGGTTTGGATGTTTTAGTTTTCGATTCGTAGCTTGTCGGTGTACGCCTTCCTTCGATGTGCCCCGTATTTTATTGTCGAACTCGCTGCGCGTGGGGTAAGTTGGTTTTGAAGATGTGGTTTTAGATTTACAGCTTGTCGAGGTTCGCCTTCATTCGATGTGCCACGTATTTTATTAATGAATTCGCTGCGGATGGGGTAGGCGGGTTTGGGGCTATAGTTTAAGATTTACAGCTTGTCGAGTTTCGGCTTCATTCGATGTGCCCCGTATTTTATTATGAAACTTGCTGCACGTAGGGTAGACGGAATTGGAGCTTTAGTTATAGATTTACAGCATGTCGAGGTTCGCCTTCATTCGATGGGCCACGTATTTTATTAATGAATTCGCTGCGGATGGGGTAGGTGGGTTTAAGGCTTTAGTTTTAGATTTACAGCTTGTCGAGGTTCGCCTTCATTCGATGTACCACGTATTTTATTAATGATTTCGCTGCTCGTGGGGTAAGTAGGTTTGGAAGCTTTATTTTTCGTTTTACAGCTTGTCGGTGTACGCCTTCCTTCGATGTGCCCCGTATTTTATTGTCGAACTCGCTGCGCGTGGGGTAAGTTGGTTTTGAAGATGTAGTTTTAGATTTACAGCTTGTTGAGGTTCGCCTTCATTCGATGTGCCACGTATGTTATTAATGAATTCGCTGCGGATGGGGTAGGCGGGTTTGGGGCTATAGTTTAAGATTTACAGATTTAGTTTTAAAGATTTAGTATTAGATTTACAGCATTTTGATACACGCCTTCCTCTGATGTGCCCCATAATTTACTATTGAACTTGCTGCGCGTAGGGCAAGTAGGTTTGGATGTTTTAGTTCTCGATTCGCAGCTTGTCGGTGTACGCCTTCCTTCGATTAGCCGTATTTTATTGTCGAACTCGCTGCGCGTGGGGTAAGTTGGTTTTGAAGATGTAGTTTTAGATTTACAGCTTGTCGAGGTTCGCCTTCATTCGATGTGCCACGTATTTTATTAATGAATTCGCCGCGGATGGGGTAGGCGGGTTTGGGGCTATAGTTTAAGATTTACAGATTTAGTTTTAAAGATTTAGTTTTAGATTTACAGCATTTCGATATAGGCCTTCCTTTGATGTGCCCCGTATTTTATTATTGAACTTGCTGCGCGTGGGGTAAGTAGGTTTGGAAGCTTTAATTTTAGATTTACAGCTTGTCGAGGTTCGCCTTCATTCGATGTGCCACGTATTTTATTAATGATTTGACTAGGGATGGGGTAAGTGGGTTTAAGGCTTTAATTTTAGATTTACAGATTTAGTTTTAAAGATTTAGTATTAAATTTACAGCATTTTTATATACGCCTTCATCTGATGTGCCCCATATTTGATTATTGAACTTGCTGCGCGTAGGGTAAGTAGGTTTGGAAGTTTTAGTTTTCGATTTGCAGCTTTTCGGTGTACGCCTTCCTTCGATGTGCCCCGTATTTTATTGTCCAACTCGCTGCGCGTGGGGTAAGTTGGTTTTGAAGATCTAGTTTTAGATTTACAGCTTGTCGAGGTTCGCCTTCATTCGATGTGCCACGTATTTTATTAATGAATTCGCTGCGGATGGGGTAGGCGGGTTTGGGGCTATAGTTTAAGATTTACAGATTTAGTTTTAAAGATTTAGTATTAGATTTACAGCATTTTGATACACGCCTTCCTCTGATGTGCCCCGTATTTTATTATTGAACTTGCTGCGCGTGGGGTAAGTAGGTTTGGAAGCTTTAGTTTTCAATTTACAGCTTGTCGGTGTACGCCTTCCTTTTATGTACCCCGTATATTATTGTCGAACTCTCTGCGCGTGGAGTAAGTAGATTTGGAAGCTTTATTTTTCGTTTTACAGCTTGTCGGTGTACGCATTCCTTCGATGTGCCCCGTATTTTATTTTCGAACTCGCTGCGCGTGGGGTAAGTTGGTTTTGAAGATGTAGTTTTAGATTTACAGCTTGTCGAGGTTCGCCTTCATTCGATGTGCCACGTATTTTATTAATGAATTCGCTGCGGATGGGGTAGGCGGGTTTGGGGCTATAGTTTAAGATTTACAGATTTAGTTTTAAAGATTTAGTATTAGATTTACAGCATTTTGATACACGCCTTCCTCTGATGTGCCCCATAATTTACTATTGAACTTGCTGCGCGTAGGGCAAGTAGGTTTGGATGTTTTAGTTCTCGATTCGCAGCTTGTCGGTGTACGCCTTCCTTCGATGTGCCCCGTATTTTATTGTCGAACTCGCTGCGCGTGGGGTAAGTTGGTTTTGAAGATGTAGTTTTAGATTTACAGCTTGTCGAGGTTCACCTTCATTCGATGTGCCACGTATTTTATTAATGAATTCGCTGCGGATGGGGTAGGCGGGTTTGGGGCTTTAATTTTAGATTTACAGATTTAGTTTTAAAGATTTAGTATTAGATTTACAGCATTTTTATATACGCCTTCATTTGATGTGCCCCATATTTGATTATTGAACTTGCTGCGCGTAGGGTAAGTAGGTTTGGATGTTTTAGTTTTCGATTCGTAGCTTGTCGGTGTACGCCTTCCTTCGATGTGCCCCGTATTTTATTGTCGAACTCGCTGCGCGTGGGGTAAGTTGGTTTTGAAGATGTTGTTTTAGATTTACAGCTTGTCGAGGTTCGCCTTCCTTCGATGTGCCACGTATTTTATTAATGGAGTCGCTGCGGATGGGGTAGGCGGGTTTGGGGCTATAGTTTAAGATTTACAGCTTGTCGAGTTTCGGCTTCATTCGATGTGCCCCGTATTTTATTATGAAACTTGCTGCACGTAGGGTAGGAGGAATTGGGGCTTTAGTTTTAGATTTACAGCTTGTCGAGGTTCGCCTTCATTCGATGTACCACGTATTTTATTGTCGAACTCGCTGCGCGTGGGGTAAGTAGGTTTGGAAGCTTTAGTTTTCAATTTACAGCTTGTCGGTGTACGCCTTCCTTTTATGTACCCCGTATATTATTGTCGAACTCGCTGCGCGTGGGGTAAGTTGGTTTTGAAGATGTAGTTTTAGATTTACAGCTTGTCGAGGTTCGCCTTCATTCGATGTGCCACGTATTTTATTAATGAATTCGCTGCGGATGGGGTAGGCGGGTTTGGGGCTATAGTTTAAGATTTACAGATTTAGTCTTAAAGATTTAGTTTTAGATTTACAGCATTTCGATATAGGCCTTCCTCTGATGTGACCCGTATTTTATTATTGAACTTGCTGCGCGTGGGGTAAGTAGGTTTGGAAGCTTTAGTTTTAGATTTACAGCTTTTCGGTGTACGCCTTCCTTCGATGTGCCCGTATATTATTGTCGAACTCTCTGCGCGTGGAGTAAGTTAGTTTTAAAGATTAAGTTTTCGATTTGCAGCTTGTCGAGGATCGCCTTCCTTCGATGTGCCACGTATTTTATTAATGGAGTCGCTGCGGATGGGGTAGGCGGGTTTGGGGCTATAGTTTAAGATTTACAGCTTGTCGAGTTTCGGCTTCATTCGATGTGCCCCGTATTTTATTATGAAACTTGCTGCACGTAGGGTAGGCGGAATTGGGGCTTTAGTTATAGATTTACAGCATGTCGAGGTTCGCCTTCATTCGATGTGCCACGTATTTTATTAATGAATTCGCTGCGGATGGGGTAGGTGGGTTTAAGGCTTTAGTTTTAGATTTACAGCTTGTCGAGGTTCGCCTTCATTCGATGTACCACGTATTTTATTGTCGAACTCGCTGCGCGTGGGGTAAGTTGGTTTTGAAGATGTAGTTTTAGATTTACAGCTTGTCGAGGTTCGCCTTCATTCGATGTGCCACGTATTTTATTAATGAATTCGCTGCGGATGGGGTAGATTTAGTATTAGATTTACAGCATTTTGATACACGCCTTCCTCTGATGTGCCCCATATTTTACTATTGAACTTGCTGCGCGTAGGGCAAGTAGGTTTGGATGTTTTAGTTCTCGATTCGCAGCTTGTCGGTGTACGCCTTCCGTCGATGTGCCCCGTATTTTATTGTCGAACTCGCTGCGCGTGGGGTAAGTTGGTTTTGAAGATGTAGTTTTAGATTTACAGCTTGTCGAGGTTCGCCTTCATTCGATGTGCCACGTATTTTATTAATGAATTCGCTGCGGATGGGGTAGGTGGGTTTAAGGCTTTAGTTTTAGATTTACAGCATGTCGAGGTTCGCCTTCATTCGATGTGCCACGTATTTTATTAATGAATTCGCTGCGGATGGGGTAGGTGGGTTTAAGGCTTTAGTTTTAGATTTACAGCTTGTCGAGGTTCGCCTTCATTCGATGTGCCACGTATTTTATTAATGAATTCGCTGCGGATGGGGTAGATTTAGTATTAGATTTACAGCATTTTGATACACGCCTTCCTCTGATGTGCCCCATATTTTACTATTGAACTTGCTGCGCGTAGGGCAAGTAGGTTTGGATGTTTTAGTTCTCGATTCGCAGCTTGTCGGTGTACGCCTTCCGTCGATGTGCCCCGTATTTTATTGTCGAACTCGCTGCGCGTGGGGTAAGTTGGTTTTGAAGATGTAGTTTTAGATTTACAGCTTGTCGAGGTTCGCCTTCATTCGATGTGCCACGTATTTTATTAATGAATTCGCTGCGGATGGGGTAGGTGGGTTTAAGGCTTTAGTTTTAGATTTACAGCATGTCGAGGTTCGCCTTCATTCGATGTGCCACGTATTTTATTAATGAATTCGCTGCGCGTTGGGTAAGTAGGTTTGGAAGTTTTAGTTTTCGATTTACAGCTTGTCGAGGTTCGCCTTCATTCGATGTGCCCCGTATTTTATTGTCGAACTCGCTGCGCGTGGGGTAAGTTGGTTTTGAAGATGTAGTTTTAGATTTACAGCTTGTCGAGGTTCGCCTTCATTCGATGTGCCACGTAATTTATTAATGAATTCGCTGCGGATGGGGTAGGCGGGTTTGGGGCTATAGTTTAAGATTTACAGATTTAGTATTAAAGATTTAGTATTAGATTTACAGCATTTTGCTACACGCCTTCCTCTGATGTGCAACATATTTTACTATTGAACTTGCTGCGCGTAGGGTAAGTAGGTTTGGACGTTTTAATTTTAGATTTACAGCTTGTCGAGGTTTGCCTTCATTCGATGTGCCACGTATTTTATTAATGATTTCACTACGGATGGGGTAAGTGGGTTTAAGGCTTTAATTTTAGATTTACAGATTTAGTCTTAAAGATTTAGTTTTAGATTTACAGCATTTCGATATAGGCCTTCATTCGATGTGCCCCATATTTTATTATTGAACTTGCTGCGCGTAGGGTAAGTAGGTTTGGATGTTTTAGTTCTCGATTCGCAGCTTGTCGGTGTACGCCTTCCTTCGATGTGCCCCGTATTTTATTGTCGAACTCGCTGCGCGTGGGGTAAGTTGGTTTTGAAGATGTAGTTTTAGATTTACAGCTTGTCGAGGTTCGCCTTCATTCGATGTGCCACGTATTTTATTAATGAATTCGCTGCGGATGGGGTAGGCGGGTTTGGGGCTATAGTTTAAGATTTACAGCTTGTCGAGTTTCGGCTTCATTCGATGTGCCCCGTATTTTATTATGAAACTTGCTGCACGTAGGGTAGGCGGAATTGGGGCTTTAGTTATAGATTTACAGCATGTCGAGGTTCGCCTTCATTCGATGTGCCACGTATTTTATTAATGAATTCGCTGCGGATGGGGTAGGTGGGTTTAAGGCTTTAGTTTTAGATTTACAGCTTGTCGAGGTTCGCCTTCATTCGATGTACCACGTATTTTATTGTCGAACTCGCTGCGCGTGGGGTAAGTTGGTTTTGAAGATGTAGTTTTAGATTTACAGCTTGTCGAGGTTCGCCTTCATTCGATGTGCCACGTATTTTATTAATGAATTCGCTGCGGATGGGGTAGGTGGGTTTAAGGCTTTAGTTTTAGATTTACAGCATGTCGAGGTTCGCCTTCATTCGATGTGCCACGTATTTTATTAATGAATTCGCTGCGCGTTGGGTAAGTAGGTTTGGAAGTTTTAGTTTTCGATTTACAGCTTGTCGAGGTTCGCCTTCATTCGATGTGCCCCGTATTTTATTGTCGAACTCGCTGCGCGTGGGGTAAGTTGGTTTTGAAGATGTAGTTTTAGATTTACAGCTTGTCGAGGTTCGCCTTCATTCGATGTGCCACGTAATTTATTAATGAATTCGCTGCGGATGGGGTAGGCGGGTTTGGGGCTATAGTTTAAGATTTACAGATTTAGTATTAAAGATTTAGTATTAGATTTACAGCATTTTGCTACACGCCTTCCTCTGATGTGCAACATATTTTACTATTGAACTTGCTGCGCGTGGGGTAAGTAGGTTTGGACGTTTTAATTTTAGATTTACAGCTTGTCGAGGTTTGCCTTCATTCGATGTGCCACGTATTTTATTAATGATTTCACTACGGATGGGGTAAGTGGGTTTAAGGCTTTAATTTTAGATTTACAGATTTAGTCTTAAAGATTTAGTTTTAGATTTACAGCATTTCGATATAGGCCTTCATTCGATGTGCCCCATATTTTATTATTGAACTTGCTGCGCGTAGGGTAAGTAGGTTTGGATGTTTTAGTTCTCGATTCGCAGCTTGTCGGTGTACGCCTTCCTTCGATGTGCCCCGTATTTTATTGTCGAACTCGCTGCGCGTGGGGTAAGTTGGTTTTGAAGATGTAGTTTTAGATTTACAGCTTGTCGAGGTTCGCCTTCATTCGATGTGCCACGTATTTTATTAATGAATTCGCTGCGCGTTGGGTAAGTAGGTTTGGAAGTTTTAGTTTTCGATTTGCAGCTTTTCGGTGTACGCCTTCATTCGATGTGCCCCGTATTTTATTGTCGAACTCGCTGCGCGTGGGGTAAGTTGGTTTTGAAGATGTAGTTTTAGATTTACAGCTTGTCGAGGTTCGCCTTCATTCGATGTGCCACGTATTTTATTAATGAATTCGCTGCGGATGGGGTAGGTGGGTTTGGGGCTATAGTTTAAGATTTACAGATTTAGTATTAAAGATTTAGTATTAGATTTACAGCATTTTGCTACACGCCTTCCTCTGATGTGCACCATATTTTACTATTGAACTTGCTGCGCGTAGGGTAAGTAGGTTTGGACGTTTTAATTTTAGATTTACAGCTTGTCGAGGTTTGCCTTCATTCGATGTGCCACGTATTTTATTAATGATTTCACTACGGATGGGGTCGGCGGGTTTGGGGCTATAGTTTAAGATTTACAGATTTAGTTTTAAAGATTTAGTTTTAGATTTACAGCATTTCGATATAGGCCTTCCTCTGATGTGCCCCGTATTTTATTATTGAACTTGCTGCGCGTGGGGTAAGTAGGTTTGGAAGCTTTAGTTTTCAATTTACAGCTTGTCGGTGTACGCCTTCCTTTTATGTACCCCGTATATTATTGTCGAACTCTCTGCGCGTGGAGTAAGTAGGTTTGGAAGCTTTATTTTTCGTTTTACAGCTTGTCGGTGTACGCATTCCTTCGATGTGCCCCGTATTTTATTGTCGAACTCGCTGCGCGTGGGGTAAGTTGGTTTTGAAGATGTAGTTTTAGATTTACAGCTTGTCGAGGTTCGCCTTCATTCGATGTGCCCCGTATTTTATTATAAAACTTGCTGCACGTAGGGTAGGCGGAATTGGGGCTTTAGTTATAGATTTACAGCATGTCGAGGTTCGCCTTCATTCGATGTGCCACGTATTTTATTAATGAATTCGCTGCGGATGGGGTAGGTGGGTTTAAGGCTTTAGTTTTAGATTTACAGCTTGTCAAGGTTCGCCTTCATTCGATGTACCACGTATTTTATTAATGAATTCGCTGCGCGTGGGGTAAGTAGGTTTGGAAGCTTTATTTTTCGTTTTACAGCTTGTCGGTGTACGCCTTCCTCCGATTAGCCGTATTTTATTGTCGAACTCGCTGCGCGTGGGGTAAGTAGGTTTGGAAGCTTTAATTTTAGATTTACAGCTTGTCGAGGTTCGCCTTCATTCGATGTGCCACGTATTTTATTAATGATTTCACTAGGGATGGGGTAAGTGGGTTTAAGGCTTTAATTTTAGATTTACAGATTTAGTTTTAAAGATTTAGTATTAAATTTACAGCATTTTTATATACGCCTTCATCTGATGTGCCCCATATTTGATTATTGAACTTGCTGCGCGTAGGGTAAGTAGGTTTGGAAGTTTTAGTTTTCGATTTGCAGCTTTTCGGTGTACGCCTTCCTTCGATGTGCCCCGTATTTTATTGTCCAACTCGCTGCGCGTGGGGTAAGTTGGTTTTGAAGATGTAGTTTTAGATTTACAGCTTGTCGAGGTTCGCCTTCATTCGATGTGCCACGTATTTTATTAATGAATTCGCTGCGGATGGGGTAGGCGGGTTTGGGGCTATAGTTTAAGATTTACAGATTTAGTTTTAAAGATTTAGTATTAGATTTACAGCATTTTGATACACGCCTTCCTCTGATGTGCCCCATAATTTACTATTGAACTTGCTGCGCGTAGGGCAAGTAGGTTTGGAAGCTTTAATTTTAGATTTACAGCTTGTCGAGGTTCGCCTTCATTCGATGTACCACGTATTTTATTGTCGAACTCGCTGCGCGTGGGGTAAGTTGGTTTTGAAGATGTAGTTTTAGATTTACAGCTTGTCGAGGTTCGCCTTCATTCGATGTGCCACGTATTTTATTAATGAATTCGCTGCGGATGGGGTAGATTTAGTATTAGATTTACAGCATTTTGATACACGCCTTCCTCTGATGTGCCCCATATTTTACTATTGAACTTGCTGCGCGTAGGGCAAGTAGGTTTGGATGTTTTAGTTCTCGATTCGCAGCTTGTCGGTGTACGCCTTCCGTCGATGTGCCCCGTATTTTATTGTCGAACTCGCTGCGCGTGGGGTAAGTTGGTTTTGAAGATGTAGTTTTAGATTTACAGCTTGTCGAGGTTCGCCTTCATTCGATGTGCCACGTATTTTATTAATGATTTCACTAGGGATGGGGTAAGTGGGTTTAAGGCTTTAATTTTAGATTTACAGATTTAGTTTTAAAGATTTAGTATTAAATTTACAGCATTTTTATATACGCCTTCATCTGATGTGCCCCATATTTGATTATTGAACTTGCTGCGCGTAGGGTAAGTAGGTTTGGAAGTTTTAGTTTTCGATTTGCAGCTTTTCGGTGTACGCCTTCCTTCGATGTGCCCCGTATTTTATTGTCCAACTCGCTGCGCGTGGGGTAAGTTGGTTTTGAAGATGTAGTTTTAGATTTACAGCTTGTCGAGGTTCGCCTTCATTCGATGTGCCACGTATTTTATTAATGAATTCGCTGCGGATGGGGTAGGCGGGTTTGGGGCTATAGTTTAAGATTTACAGATTTAGTTTTAAAGATTTAGTATTAGATTTACAGCATTTTGATACACGCCTTCCTCTGATGTGCCCCATAATTTACTATTGAACTTGCTGCGCGTAGGGCAAGTAGGTTTGGATGTTTTAGTTCTCGATTCGCAGCTTGTCGGTGTACGCCTTCCTTCGATGTGCCCCGTATTTTATTGTCGAACTCGCTGCGCGTGGGGTAAGTTGGTTTTGAAGATGTAGTTTTAGATTTACAGCTTGTCGAGGTTCACCTTCATTCGATGTGCCACGTATTTTATTAATGAATTCGCTGCGGATGGGGTAGGCGGGTTTGGGGCTTTAATTTTAGATTTACAGATTTAGTTTTAAAGATTTAGTATTAGATTTACAGCATTTTTATATACGCCTTCATTTGATGTGCCCCATATTTGATTATTGAACTTGCTGCGCGTAGGGTAAGTAGGTTTGGATGTTTTAGTTTTCGATTCGTAGCTTGTCGGTGTACGCCTTCCTTCGATGTGCCCCGTATTTTATTGTCGAACTCGCTGCGCGTGGGGTAAGTTGGTTTTGAAGATGTTGTTTTAGATTTACAGCTTGTCGAGGTTCGCCTTCATTCGATGTGCCACGTATTTTATTAATGAATTCGCTGCGGATGGGGTAGGCGGGTTTGGGGCTATAGTTTAAGATTTACAGCTTGTCGAGTTTCGGCTTCATTCGATGTGCCCCGTATTTTATTATGAAACTTGCTGCACGTAGGGTAGGCGGAATTGGGGCTTTAGTTATAGATTTACAGCATGTCGAGGTTCGCCTTCATTCGATGTGCCACGTATTTTATTAATGAATTCGATGCGGATGGGGTAGGTGGGTTTAAGGCTTTAGTTTTAGATTTACAGCTTGTCGAGGTTCGCCTTCATTCGATGTGCCACGTATTTTATTAATGAATTCGCTGCGCGTGGGGTAAGTAGGTTTGGAAGCTTTATTTTTCGTTTTACAGCTTGTCGGTGTACGCCTTCCTTCGATGTGCCCCGTATTTTATTGTCGAACTCGCTGCGCGTGGGGTAAGTTGGTTTTGAAGATGTAGTTTTAGATTTACAGCTTGTCGAGGTTCGCCTTCATTCGATGTGCCACGTATTTTATTAATGAATTCGCTGCGGATGGGGTCGGCGGGTTTGGGGCTATAGTTTAAGATTTACAGATTTAGTTTTAAAGATTTAGTTTTAGATTTACAGCATTTCGATATAGGCCTTCCTCTGATGTGCCCCGTATTTTATTATTGAACTTGCTGCGCGTGGGGTAAGTAGGTTTGGAAGCTTTAATTTTAGATTTACAGCTTGTCGAGGTTCGCCTTCATTCGATGTGCCACGTATTTTATTAATGATTTCACTAGGGATGGGGTAAGTGGGTTTAAGGCTTTAATTTTAGATTTACAGATTTAGTTTTAAAGATTTAGTATTAAATTTTACGGCATTTTTATATACGCCTTCATCTGATGTGCCCCATATTTTACTATTGAACTTGCTGCGCGTAGGGTAAGTAGGTTTGGACGTTTTAATTTTAGATTTACAGCTTGTCGAGGTTTGCCTTCATTCCATGTGCCACGTATTTTATTAATGATTTCACTACGGATGGGGTAAGTGGGTTTAAGGCTTTAATTTTAGATTTACAGATTTAGTCTTAAAGATTTAGTTTTAGATTTACAGCATTTCGATATAGGCCTTCCTTCGATGTGCCCCGTATTTTATTGTCGAACTCGCTGCGCGTGGGGTAAGTTGGTTTTGAAGATGTAGTTTTAGATTTACAGCTTGTCGAGGTTCGCCTTCATTCGATGTGCCACGTATTTTATTAATGAATTCGCTGCGGATGGGGTCGGCGGGTTTGGGGCTATAGTTTAAGATTTACAGATTTAGTTTTAAAGATTTAGTTTTAGATTTACAGCATTTCGATATAGGCCTTCCTCTGATGTGCCCCGTATTTTATTATTGAACTTGCTGCGCGTGGGGTAAGTAGGTTTGGAAGCTTTAGTTTTCAATTTACAGCTTGTCGGTGTACGCCTTCCTTTTATGTACCCCGTATATTATTGTCGAACTCTCTGCGCGTGGAGTAAGTAGGTTTGGAAGCTTTATTTTTCGTTTTACAGCTTGTCGGTGTACGCATTCCTTCGATGTGCCCCGTATTTTATTGTCGAACTCGCTGCGCGTGGGGTAAGTTGGTTTTGAAGATGTAGTTTTAGATTTACAGCTTGTCGAGGTTTGCCTTCATTCGATGTGCCACGTATTTTATTAATGATTTCACTACGGATGGGGTAAGTGGGTTTAAGGCTTTAATTTTAGATTTACAGATTTAGTCTTAAAGATTTAGTTTTAGATTTACAGCATTTCGATATAGGCCTTCCTTCGATGTGCCCCGTATTTTATTGTCGAACTCGCTGCGCGTGGGGTAAGTTGGTTTTGAAGATGTAGTTTTAGATTTACAGCTTGTCGAGGTTCGCCTTCATTCGATGTGCCACGTATTTTATTAATGAATTCGCTGCGGATGGGGTCGGCGGGTTTGGGGCTATAGTTTAAGATTTACAGATTTAGTTTTAAAGATTTAGTTTTAGATTTACAGCATTTCGATATAGGCCTTCCTCTGATGTGCCCCGTATTTTATTATTGAACTTGCTGCGCGAGGGGTAAGTAGGTTTGGAAGCTTTAGTTTTCAATTTACAGCTTGTCGGTATACGCCTTCCTTATATGTACCCCGTATATTATTGTCGAACTCTCTGCGCGTGGAGTAAGTAGGTTTGGAAGCTTTATTTTTCGTTTTACAGCTTGTCGGTGTACGCATTCCTTCGATGTGCCCCGTATTTTATTGTCGAACTCGCTGCGCGTGGGGTAAGTTGGTTTTGAAGATGTAGTTTTAGATTTACAGCTTGTCGAGGTTCGCCTTCATTCGATGTGCCCCGTATTTTATTATGAAACTTGCTGCACGTAGGGTAGGCGGAATTGGGGCTTTAGTTATAGATTTACAGCATGTCGAGGTTCGCCTTCATTCGATGTGCCACGTATTTTATTAATGAATTCGCTGCGGATGGGGTAGGTGGGTTTAAGGCTTTAGTTTTAGATTTACAGCTTGTCGAGGTTCGCCTTCATTCGATGTACCACGTATTTTATTAATGAATTCGCTGCGCGTGGGGTAAGTAGGTTTGGAAGCTTTATTTTTCGTTTTACAGCTTGTCGGTGTACGCCTTCCTTCGATTAGCCGTATTTTATTGTCGAACTCGCTGCGCGTGGGGTAAGTTGGTTTTGAAGATGTAGTTTTAGATTTACAGCTTGTCGAGGTTCGCCTTCATTCGATGTGCCACGTATTTTATTAATGAATTCGCCGCGGATGGGGTAGGCGGGTTTGGGGCTATAGTTTAAGATTTACAGATTTAGTTTTAAAGATTTAGTATTAGATTTACAGCATTTTGATACACGCCTTCCTCTGATGTGCCCCATAATTTACTATTGAACTTGCTGCGCGTAGGGCAAGTAGGTTTGGATGTTTTAGTTCTCGATTCGCAGCTTGTCGGTGTACGCCTTCCTTCGATGTGCCCCGTATTTTATTGTCGAACTCGCTGCGCGTGGGGTAAGTTGGTTTTGAAGATGTAGTTTTAGATTTACAGCTTGTCGAGGTTCACCTTCATTCGATGTGCCACGTATTTTATTAATGAATTCGCTGCGGATGGGGTAGGCGGGTTTGGGGCTTTAATTTTAGATTTACAGATTTAGTTTTAAAGATTTAGTATTAGATTTACAGCATTTTTATATACGCCTTCATTTGATGTGCCCCATATTTGATTATTGAACTTGCTGCGCGTAGGGTAAGTAGGTTTGGATGTTTTAGTTTTCGATTCGTAGCTTGTCGGTGTACGCCTTCCTTCGATGTGCCCCGTATTTTATTGTCGAACTCGCTGCGCGTGGGGTAAGTTGGTTTTGAAGATGTAGTTTTAGATTTACAGCTTGTCGAGGTTCGCCTTCATTCGATGTGCCACGTATTTTATTAATGAATTCGCCGCGGATGGGGTAGGCGGGTTTGGGGCTATAGTTTAAGATTTACAGATTTAGTTTTAAAGATTTAGTTTTAGATTTACAGCATTTCGATATAGGCCTTCCTTTGATGTGGCCCGTATTTTATTATTGAACTTGCTGCGCGTGGGGTAAGTAGGTTTGGAAGCTTTAATTTTAGATTTACAGCTTGTCGAGGTTCGCCTTCATTCGATGTGCCACGTATTTTATTAATGATTTCACTAGGGATGGGGTAAGTGGGTTTAAGGCTTTAATTTTAGATTTACAGATTTAGTTTTAAAGATTTAGTATTAAATTTACAGCATTTTTATATACGCCTTCATCTGATGTGCCCCATATTTGATTATTGAACTTGCTGCGCGTAGGGTAAGTAGGTTTGGAAGTTTTAGTTTTCGATTTGCAGCTTTTCGGTGTACGCCTTCCTTCGATGTGCCCCGTATTTTATTGTCCAACTCGCTGCGCGTGGGGTAAGTTGGTTTTGAAGATGTAGTTTTAGATTTACAGCTTGTCGAGGTTCGCCTTCATTCGATGTGCCACGTATTTTATTAATGAATTCGCTGCGGATGGGGTAGGCGGGTTTGGGGCTATAGTTTAAGATTTACAGATTTAGTTTTAAAGATTTAGTATTAGATTTACAGCATTTTGATACACGCCTTCCTCTGATGTGCCCCATAATTTACTATTGAACTTGCTGCGCGTAGGGCAAGTAGGTTTGGATGTTTTAGTTCTCGATTCGCAGCTTGTCGGTGTACGCCTTCCTTCGATGTGCCCCGTATTTTATTGTCGAACTCGCTGCGCGTGGGGTAAGTTGGTTTTGAAGATGTAGTTTTAGATTTACAGCTTGTCGAGGTTCACCTTCATTCGATGTGCCACGTATTTTATTAATGAATTCGCTGCGGATGGGGTAGGCGGGTTTGGGGCTTTAATTTTAGATTTACAGATTTAGTTTTAAAGATTTAGTATTAGATTTACAGCATTTTTATATACGCCTTCATTTGATGTGCCCCATATTTGATTATTGAACTTGCTGCGCGTAGGGTAAGTAGGTTTGGATGTTTTAGTTTTCGATTCGTAGCTTGTCGGTGTACGCCTTCCTTCGATTAGTCGTATTTTATTGTCGAACTCGCTGCGCGTGGGGTAAGTTGGTTTTGAAGATGTAGTTTTAGATTTACAGCTTGTCGAGGTTCGCCTTCATTCGATGTGCCACGTATTTTATTAATGAATTCGCCGCGGATGGGGTAGGCGGGTTTGGGGCTATAGTTTAAGATTTACAGATTTAGTTTTAAAGATTTAGTTTTAGATTTACAGCATTTCGATATAGGCCTTCCTTTGATGTGGCCCGTATTTTATTATTGAACTTGCTGCGCGTGGGGTAAGTAGGTTTGGAAGCTTTAATTTTAGATTTACAGCTTGTCGAGGTTCGCCTTCATTCGATGTGCCACGTATTTTATTAATGATTTCACTAGGGATGGGGTAAGTGGGTTTAAGGCTTTAATTTTAGATTTACAGATTTAGTTTTAAAGATTTAGTATTAAATTTACAGCATTTTTATATACGCCTTCATCTGATGTGCCCCATATTTGATTATTGAACTTGCTGCGCGTAGGGTAAGTAGGTTTGGAAGTTTTAGTTTTCGATTTGCAGCTTTTCGGTGTACGCCTTCCTTCGATGTGCCCCGTATTTTATTGTCCAACTCGCTGCGCGTGGGGTAAGTTGGTTTTGAAGATGTAGTTTTAGATTTACAGCTTGTCGAGGTTCGCCTTCATTCGATGTGCCACGTATTTTATTAATGAATTCGCTGCGGATGGGGTAGGCGGGTTTGGGGCTATAGTTTAAGATTTACAGATTTAGTTTTAAAGATTTAGTATTAGATTTACAGCATTTTGATACACGCCTTCCTCTGATGTGCCCCATAATTTACTATTGAACTTGCTGCGCGTAGGGCAAGTAGGTTTGGATGTTTTAGTTCTCGATTCGCAGCTTGTCGGTGTACGCCTTCCTTCGATGTGCCCCGTATTTTATTGTCGAACTCGCTGCGCGTGGGGTAAGTTGGTTTTGAAGATGTAGTTTTAGATTTACAGCTTGTCGAGGTTCGCCTTCATTCGATGTGCCACGTATTTTATTAATGAATTCGCTGCGGATGGGGTAGGCGGGTTTGGGGCTATAGTTTAAGATTTACAGATTTAGTTTTAAAGATTTAGTATTAGATTTACAGCATTTTGATACACGCCTTCCTCTGATGTGCCCCATAATTTACTATTGAACTTGCTGCGCGTAGGGCAAGTAGGTTTGGATGTTTTAGTTCTCGATTCGCAGCTTGTCGGTGTACGCCTTCCTTCGATGTGCCCCGTATTTTATTGTCGAACTCGCTGCGCGTGGGGTAAGTTGGTTTTGAAGATGTAGTTTTAGATTTACAGCTTGTCGAGGTTCACCTTCATTCGATGTGCCACGTATTTTATTAATGAATTCGCTGCGGATGGGGTAGGCGGGTTTGGGGCTTTAATTTTAGATTTACAGATTTAGTTTTAAAGATTTAGTATTAGATTTACAGCATTTTTATATACGCCTTCATTTGATGTGCCCCATATTTGATTATTGAACTTGCTGCGCGTAGGGTAAGTAGGTTTGGATGTTTTAGTTTTCGATTCGTAGCTTGTCGGTGTACGCCTTCCTTCGATTAGTCGTATTTTATTGTCGAACTCGCTGCGCGTGGGGTAAGTTGGTTTTGAAGATGTAGTTTTAGATTTACAGCTTGTCGAGGTTCGCCTTCATTCGATGTGCCACGTATTTTATTAATGAATTCGCCGCGGATGGGGTAGGCGGGTTTGGGGCTATAGTTTAAGATTTACAGATTTAGTTTTAAAGATTTAGTTTTAGATTTACAGCATTTCGATATAGGCCTTCCTTTGATGTGGCCCGTATTTTATTATTGAACTTGCTGCGCGTGGGGTAAGTAGGTTTGGAAGCTTTAATTTTAGATTTACAGCTTGTCGAGGTTCGCCTTCATTCGATGTGCCACGTATTTTATTAATGATTTCACTAGGGATGGGGTAAGTGGGTTTAAGGCTTTAATTTTAGATTTACAGATTTAGTTTTAAAGATTTAGTATTAAATTTACAGCATTTTTATATACGCCTTCATCTGATGTGCCCCATATTTGATTATTGAACTTGCTGCGCGTAGGGTAAGTAGGTTTGGAAGTTTTAGTTTTCGATTTGCAGCTTTTCGGTGTACGCCTTCCTTCGATGTGCCCCGTATTTTATTGTCCAACTCGCTGCGCGTGGGGTAAGTTGGTTTTGAAGATGTAGTTTTAGATTTACAGCTTGTCGAGGTTCGCCTTCATTCGATGTGCCACGTATTTTATTAATGAATTCGCTGCGGATGGGGTAGGCGGGTTTGGGGCTATAGTTTAAGATTTACAGATTTAGTTTTAAAGATTTAGTATTAGATTTACAGCATTTTGATACACGCCTTCCTCTGATGTGCCCCATAATTTACTATTGAACTTGCTGCGCGTAGGGCAAGTAGGTTTGGATGTTTTAGTTCTCGATTCGCAGCTTGTCGGTGTACGCCTTCCTTCGATGTGCCCCGTATTTTATTGTCGAACTCGCTGCGCGTGGGGTAAGTTGGTTTTGAAGATGTAGTTTTAGATTTACAGCTTGTCGAGGTTCGCCTTCATTCGATGTGCCACGTATTTTATTAATGAATTCGCTGCGGATGGGGTAGGCGGGTTTGGGGCTATAGTTTAAGATTTACAGATTTAGTTTTAAAGATTTAGTATTAGATTTACAGCATTTTGATACACGCCTTCCTCTGATGTGCCCCATAATTTACTATTGAACTTGCTGCGCGTAGGGCAAGTAGGTTTGGATGTTTTAGTTCTCGATTCGCAGCTTGTCGGTGTACGCCTTCCTTCGATGTGCCCCGTATTTTATTGTCGAACTCGCTGCGCGTGGGGTAAGTTGGTTTTGAAGATGTAGTTTTAGATTTACAGCTTGTCGAGGTTCACCTTCATTCGATGTGCCACGTATTTTATTAATGAATTCGCTGCGGATGGGGTAGGCGGGTTTGGGGCTTTAATTTTAGATTTACAGATTTAGTTTTAAAGATTTAGTATTAGATTTACAGCATTTTTATATACGCCTTCATTTGATGTGCCCCATATTTGATTATTGAACTTGCTGCGCGTAGGGTAAGTAGGTTTGGATGTTTTAGTTTTCGATTCGTAGCTTGTCGGTGTACGCCTTCCTTCGATTAGTCGTATTTTATTGTCGAACTCGCTGCGCGTGGGGTAAGTTGGTTTTGAAGATGTAGTTTTAGATTTACAGCTTGTCGAGGTTCGCCTTCATTCGATGTGCCACGTATTTTATTAATGAATTCGCCGCGGATGGGGTAGGCGGGTTTGGGGCTATAGTTTAAGATTTACAGATTTAGTTTTAAAGATTTAGTTTTAGATTTACAGCATTTCGATATAGGCCTTCCTTTGATGTGGCCCGTATTTTATTATTGAACTTGCTGCGCGTGGGGTAAGTAGGTTTGGAAGCTTTAATTTTAGATTTACAGCTTGTCGAGGTTCGCCTTCATTCGATGTGCCACGTATTTTATTAATGATTTCACTAGGGATGGGGTAAGTGGGTTTAAGGCTTTAATTTTAGATTTACAGATTTAGTTTTAAAGATTTAGTATTAAATTTACAGCATTTTTATATACGCCTTCATCTGATGTGCCCCATATTTGATTATTGAACTTGCTGCGCGTAGGGTAAGTAGGTTTGGAAGTTTTAGTTTTCGATTTGCAGCTTTTCGGTGTACGCCTTCCTTCGATGTGCCCCGTATTTTATTGTCCAACTCGCTGCGCGTGGGGTAAGTTGGTTTTGAAGATGTAGTTTTAGATTTACAGCTTGTCGAGGTTCGCCTTCATTCGATGTGCCACGTATTTTATTAATGAATTCGCTGCGGATGGGGTAGGCGGGTTTGGGGCTATAGTTTAAGATTTACAGATTTAGTTTTAAAGATTTAGTATTAGATTTACAGCATTTTGATACACGCCTTCCTCTGATGTGCCCCATAATTTACTATTGAACTTGCTGCGCGTAGGGCAAGTAGGTTTGGATGTTTTAGTTCTCGATTCGCAGCTTGTCGGTGTACGCCTTCCTTCGATGTGCCCCGTATTTTATTGTCGAACTCGCTGCGCGTGGGGTAAGTTGGTTTTGAAGATGTAGTTTTAGATTTACAGCTTGTCGAGGTTCGCCTTCATTCGATGTGCCACGTATTTTATTAATGAATTCGCTGCGGATGGGGTAGGCGGGTTTGGGGCTATAGTTTAAGATTTACAGATTTAGTTTTAAAGATTTAGTATTAGATTTACAGCATTTTGATACACGCCTTCCTCTGATGTGCCCCATAATTTACTATTGAACTTGCTGCGCGTAGGGCAAGTAGGTTTGGATGTTTTAGTTCTCGATTCGCAGCTTGTCGGTGTACGCCTTCCTTCGATGTGCCCCGTATTTTATTGTCGAACTCGCTGCGCGTGGGGTAAGTTGGTTTTGAAGATGTAGTTTTAGATTTACAGCTTGTCGAGGTTCACCTTCATTCGATGTGCCACGTATTTTATTAATGAATTCGCTGCGGATGGGGTAGGCGGGTTTGGGGCTTTAATTTTAGATTTACAGATTTAGTTTTAAAGATTTAGTATTAGATTTACAGCATTTTTATATACGCCTTCATTTGATGTGCCCCATATTTGATTATTGAACTTGCTGCGCGTAGGGTAAGTAGGTTTGGATGTTTTAGTTTTCGATTCGTAGCTTGTCGGTGTACGCCTTCCTTCGATTAGTCGTATTTTATTGTCGAACTCGCTGCGCGTGGGGTAAGTTGGTTTTGAAGATGTAGTTTTAGATTTACAGCTTGTCGAGGTTCGCCTTCATTCGATGTGCCACGTATTTTATTAATGAATTCGCCGCGGATGGGGTAGGCGGGTTTGGGGCTATAGTTTAAGATTTACAGATTTAGTTTTAAAGATTTAGTTTTAGATTTACAGCATTTCGATATAGGCCTTCCTTTGATGTGGCCCGTATTTTATTATTGAACTTGCTGCGCGTGGGGTAAGTAGGTTTGGAAGCTTTAATTTTAGATTTACAGCTTGTCGAGGTTCGCCTTCATTCGATGTGCCACGTATTTTATTAATGATTTCACTAGGGATGGGGTAAGTGGGTTTAAGGCTTTAATTTTAGATTTACAGATTTAGTTTTAAAGATTTAGTATTAAATTTACAGCATTTTTATATACGCCTTCATCTGATGTGCCCCATATTTGATTATTGAACTTGCTGCGCGTAGGGTAAGTAGGTTTGGAAGTTTTAGTTTTCGATTTGCAGCTTTTCGGTGTACGCCTTCCTTCGATGTGCCCCGTATTTTATTGTCCAACTCGCTGCGCGTGGGGTAAGTTGGTTTTGAAGATGTAGTTTTAGATTTACAGCTTGTCGAGGTTCGCCTTCATTCGATGTGCCACGTATTTTATTAATGAATTCGCTGCGGATGGGGTAGGCGGGTTTGGGGCTATAGTTTAAGATTTACAGATTTAGTTTTAAAGATTTAGTATTAGATTTACAGCATTTTGATACACGCCTTCCTCTGATGTGCCCCATAATTTACTATTGAACTTGCTGCGCGTAGGGCAAGTAGGTTTGGATGTTTTAGTTCTCGATTCGCAGCTTGTCGGTGTACGCCTTCCTTCGATGTGCCCCGTATTTTATTGTCGAACTCGCTGCGCGTGGGGTAAGTTGGTTTTGAAGATGTAGTTTTAGATTTACAGCTTGTCGAGGTTCACCTTCATTCGATGTGCCACGTATTTTATTAATGAATTCGCTGCGGATGGGGTAGGCGGGTTTGGGGCTTTAATTTTAGATTTACAGATTTAGTTTTAAAGATTTAGTATTAGATTTACAGCATTTTTATATACGCCTTCATTTGATGTGCCCCATATTTGATTATTGAACTTGCTGCGCGTAGGGTAAGTAGGTTTGGATGTTTTAGTTTTCGATTCGTAGCTTGTCGGTGTACGCCTTCCTTCGATGTGCCCCGTATTTTATTGTCGAACTCGCTGCGCGTGGGGTAAGTTGGTTTTGAAGATGTTGTTTTAGATTTACAGCTTGTCGAGGTTCGCCTTCATTCGATGTGCCACGTATTTTATTAATGAATTCGCTGCGGATGGGGTAGGCGGGTTTGGGGCTATAGTTTAAGATTTACAGCTTGTCGAGTTTCGGCTTCATTCGATGTGCCCCGTATTTTATTATGAAACTTGCTGCACGTAGGGTAGGAGGAATTGGGGCTTTAGTTTTAGATTTACAGCTTGTCGAGGTTCGCCTTCATTCGATGTGCCACGTATTTTATTAATGAATTCGCTGCGGATGGGGTAGGTGGGTTTAAGGCTTTAGTTTTAGATTTACAGCTTGTCGAGGTTCGCCTTCATTCGATGTACCACGTATTTTATTGTCGAACTCGCTGCGCGTGGGGTAAGTTGGTTTTGAAGATGTAGTTTTAGATTTACAGCTTGTCGAGGTTCGCCTTCATTCGATGTGCCACGTATTTTATTAATGAATTCGCTGCGGATGGGGTAGATTTAGTATTAGATTTACAGCATTTTGATACACGCCTTCCTCTGATGTGCCCCATATTTGATTATTGAACTTGCTGCGCGTAGGGTAAGTAGGTTTGGAAGTTTTAGTTTTAGATTTACAGCATTTCGATATAGGCCTTCCTCTGATGTGCCCCGTATTTTATTATTGAACTTGCTGCGCGTGGGGTAAGTAGGTTTGGAAGCTTTAATTTTAGATTTACAGCTTGTCGAGGTTCGCCTTCATTCGATGTGCCACGTATTTTATTAATGATTTCACTAGGGATGGGGTAAGTGGGTTTAAGGCTTTAATTTTAGATTTACAGATTTAGTTTTAAAGATTTAGTATTAAATTTTACGGCATTTTTATATACGCCTTCATCTGATGTGCCCCATATTTGATTATTGAACTTGCTGCGCGTAGGGTAAGTAGGTTTGGAAGTTTTAGTTTTCGATTTGCAGCTTTTCGGTGTACGCCTTCCTTCGATGTGCCCCGTATTTTATTGTCCAACTCGCTGCGCGTGGGGTAAGTTGGTTTTGAAGATGTAGTTTTAGATTTACAGCTTGTCGAGGTTCGCCTTCCTTCGATGTGCCACGTATTTTATTAATGGAGTCGCTGCGGATGGGGTAGGCGGGTTTGGGGCTATAGTTTAAGATTTACAGCTTGTCGAGTTTCGGCTTCATTCGATGTGCCCCGTATTTTATTATGAAACTTGCTGCACGTAGGGTAGGAGGAATTGGGGCTTTAGTTATAGATTTACAGCATGTCGAGGTTCGCCTTCATTCGATGTGCCACGTATTTTATTAATGGAGTCGCTGCGCGTGGGGTAAGTAGGTTTGGAAGCTTTAGTTTTCAATTTACAGCTTGTCGGTGTACGCCTTCCTTTTATGTACCCCGTATATTATTGTCGAACTCGCTGCGCGTGGGGTAAGTTGGTTTTGAAGATGTAGTTTTAGATTTACAGCTTGTCGAGGTTCGCCTTCATTCGATGTGCCACGTATTTTATTAATGAATTCGCTGCGGATGGGGTAGGCGGGTTTGGGGCTATAGTTTAAGATTTACAGATTTAGTCTTAAAGATTTAGTTTTAGATTTACAGCATTTCGATATAGGCCTTCCTCTGATGTGACCCGTATTTTATTATTGAACTTGCTGCGCGTGGGGTAAGTAGGTTTGGAAGCTTTAGTTTTAGATTTACAGCTTTTCGGTGTACGCCTTCCTTCGATGTGCCCGTATATTATTGTCGAACTCTCTGCGCGTGGAGTAAGTTAGTTTTAAAGATTAAGTTTTCGATTTGCAGCTTGTCGAGGATCGCCTTCCTTCGATGTGCCACGTATTTTATTAATGGAGTCGCTGCGGATGGGGTAGGCGGGTTTGGGGCTATAGTTTAAGATTTACAGCTTGTCGAGTTTCGGCTTCATTCGATGTGCCCCGTATTTTATTATGAAACTTGCTGCACGTAGGGTAGGCGGAATTGGGGCTTTAGTTATAGATTTACAGCATGTCGAGGTTCGCCTTCATTCGATGTGCCACGTATTTTATTAATGAATTCGCTGCGGATGGGGTAGGTGGGTTTAAGGCTTTAGTTTTAGATTTACAGCTTGTCGAGGTTCGCCTTCATTCGATGTACCACGTATTTTATTGTCGAACTCGCTGCGCGTGGGGTAAGTTGGTTTTGAAGATGTAGTTTTAGATTTACAGCTTGTCGAGGTTCGCCTTCATTCGATGTGCCACGTATTTTATTAATGAATTCGCTGCGGATGGGGTAGATTTAGTATTAGATTTACAGCATTTTGATACACGCCTTCCTCTGATGTGCCCCATATTTTACTATTGAACTTGCTGCGCGTAGGGCAAGTAGGTTTGGATGTTTTAGTTCTCGATTCGCAGCTTGTCGGTGTACGCCTTCCGTCGATGTGCCCCGTATTTTATTGTCGAACTCGCTGCGCGTGGGGTAAGTTGGTTTTGAAGATGTAGTTTTAGATTTACAGCTTGTCGAGGTTCGCCTTCATTCGATGTGCCACGTATTTTATTAATGAATTCGCTGCGGATGGGGTAGGTGGGTTTAAGGCTTTAGTTTTAGATTTACAGCTTGTCGAGGTTCGCCTTCATTCGATGTACCACGTATTTTATTGTCGAACTCGCTGCGCGTGGGGTAAGTTGGTTTTGAAGATGTAGTTTTAGATTTACAGCTTGTCGAGGTTCGCCTTCATTCGATGTGCCACGTATTTTATTAATGAATTCGCTGCGGATGGGGTAGATTTAGTATTAGATTTACAGCATTTTGATACACGCCTTCCTCTGATGTGCCCCATATTTGATTATTGAACTTGCTGCGCGTAGGGTAAGTAGGTTTGGAAGTTTTAGTTTTCGATTTGCAGCTTTTCGGTGTACGCCTTCCTTCGATGTGCCCCGTATTTTATTGTCCAACTCGCTGCGCGTGGGGTAAGTTGGTTTTGAAGATGTAGTTTTAGATTTACAGCTTGTCGAGGTTCGCCTTCATTCGATGTGCCACGTATTTTATTAATGAATTCGCTGCGGATGGGGTAGGCGGGTTTGGGGCTATAGTTTAAGATTTACAGATTTAGTTTTAAAGATTTAGTATTAGATTTACAGCATTTTTATATACGCCTTCATTTGATGTGCCCCATATTTGATTATTGAACTTGCTGCGCGTAGGGTAAGTAGGTTTGGATGTTTTAGTTTTCGATTCGTAGCTTGTCGGTGTACGCCTTCCTTCGATGTGCCCCGTATTTTATTGTCGAACTCGCTGCGCGTGGGGTAAGTTGGTTTTGAAGATGTTGTTTTAGATTTACAGCTTGTCGAGGTTCGCCTTCATTCGATGTGCCACGTATTTTATTAATGAATTCGCTGCGGATGGGGTAGGCGGGTTTGGGGCTATAGTTTAAGATTTACAGCTTGTCGAGTTTCGGCTTCATTCGATGTGCCCCGTATTTTATTATGAAACTTGCTGCACGTAGGGTAGGAGGAATTGGGGCTTTAGTTATAGATTTACAGCATGTCGAGGTTCGCCTTCATTCGATGTGCCACGTATTTTATTAATGGAGTCGCTGCGCGTGGGGTAAGTAGGTTTGGAAGCTTTAGTTTTCAATTTACAGCTTGTCGGTGTACGCCTTCCTTTTATGTACCCCGTATTTTATTGTCGAACTCGCTGCGCGTGGGGTAAGTTGGTTTTGAAGATGTAGTTTTAGATTTACAGCTTGTCGAGGTTCGCCTTCATTCGATGTGCCACGTATTTTATTAATGAATTCGCCGCGGATGGGGTAGGCGGGTTTGGGGCTATAGTTTAAGATTTACAGATTTAGTTTTAAAGATTTAGTTTTAGATTTACAGCATTTCGATATAGGCCTTCCTCTGATGTGCCCCGTATTTTATTATTGAACTTGCTGCGCGTGGGGTAAGTAGGTTTGGAAGCTTTAATTTTAGATTTACAGCTTGTCGAGGTTCGCCTTCATTCGATGTGCCACGTATTTTATTAATGATTTCACTAGGGATGGGGTAAGTGGGTTTAAGGCTTTAATTTTAGATTTACAGATTTAGTTTTAAAGATTTAGTATTAAATTTTACGGCATTTTTATATACGCCTTCATCTGATGTGCCCCATATTTGATTATTGAACTTGCTGCGCGTAGGGTAAGTAGGTTTGGAAGATTTAGTTTTCGATTTGCAGCTTTTCGGTGTACGCCTTCCTTCGATGTGCCCCGTATTTTATTGTCCAACTCGCTGCGCGTGGGGTAAGTTGGTTTTGAAGATGTAGTTTTAGATTTACAGCTTGTCGAGGTTCGCCTTCCTTCGATGTGCCACGTATTTTATTAATGGAGTCGCTGCGGATGGGGTAGGCGGGTTTGGGGCTATAGTTTAAGATTTACAGCTTGTCGAGTTTCGGCTTCATTCGATGTGCCCCGTATTTTATTATGAAACTTGCTGCACGTAGGGTAGGAGGAATTGGGGCTTTAGTTATAGATTTACAGCATGTCGAGGTTCGCCTTCATTCGATGTGCCACGTATTTTATTAATGGAGTCGCTGCGCGTGGGGTAGGCGGGTTTGGGGCTATAGTTTAAGATTTACAGATTTAGTCTTAAAGATTTAGTTTTAGATTTACAGCATTTCGATATAGGCCTTCCTCTGATGTGACCCGTATTTTATTATTGAACTTGCTGCGCGTGGGGTAAGTAGGTTTGGAAGCTTTAGTTTTAGATTTACAGCTTTTCGGTGTACGCCTTCCTTCGATGTGCCCGTATATTATTGTCGAACTCTCTGCGCGTGGAGTAAGTTAGTTTTAAAGATTAAGTTTTCGATTTGCAGCTTGTCGAGGATCGCCTTCCTTCGATGTGCCACGTATTTTATTAATGGAGTCGCTGCGGATGGGGTAGGCGGGTTTGGGGCTATAGTTTAAGATTTACAGCTTGTCGAGTTTCGGCTTCATTCGATGTGCCCCGTATTTTATTATGAAACTTGCTGCACGTAGGGTAGGCGGAATTGGGGCTTTAGTTATAGATTTACAGCATGTCGAGGTTCGCCTTCATTCGATGTGCCACGTATTTTATTAATGAATTCGCTGCGGATGGGGTAGGTGGGTTTAAGGCTTTAGTTTTAGATTTACAGCTTGTCGAGGTTCGCCTTCATTCGATGTACCACGTATTTTATTGTCGAACTCGCTGCGCGTGGGGTAAGTTGGTTTTGAAGATGTAGTTTTAGATTTACAGCTTGTCGAGGTTCGCCTTCATTCGATGTGCCACGTATTTTATTAATGAATTCGCTGCGGATGGGGTAGATTTAGTATTAGATTTACAGCATTTTGATACACGCCTTCCTCTGATGTGCCCCATATTTTACTATTGAACTTGCTGCGCGTAGGGCAAGTAGGTTTGGATGTTTTAGTTCTCGATTCGCAGCTTGTCGGTGTACGCCTTCCGTCGATGTGCCCCGTATTTTATTGTCGAACTCGCTGCGCGTGGGGTAAGTTGGTTTTGAAGATGTAGTTTTAGATTTACAGCTTGTCGAGGTTCGCCTTCATTCGATGTGCCACGTATTTTATTAATGAATTCGCTGCGGATGGGGTAGGTGGGTTTAAGGCTTTAGTTTTAGATTTACAGCTTGTCGAGGTTCGCCTTCATTCGATGTACCACGTATTTTATTGTCGAACTCGCTGCGCGTGGGGTAAGTTGGTTTTGAAGATGTAGTTTTAGATTTACAGCTTGTCGAGGTTCGCCTTCATTCGATGTGCCACGTATTTTATTAATGAATTCGCTGCGGATGGGGTAGATTTAGTATTAGATTTACAGCATTTTGATACACGCCTTCCTCTGATGTGCCCCATATTTGATTATTGAACTTGCTGCGCGTAGGGTAAGTAGGTTTGGAAGTTTTAGTTTTCGATTTGCAGCTTTTCGGTGTACGCCTTCCTTCGATGTGCCCCGTATTTTATTGTCCAACTCGCTGCGCGTGGGGTAAGTTGGTTTTGAAGATGTAGTTTTAGATTTACAGCTTGTCGAGGTTCGCCTTCATTCGATGTGCCACGTATTTTATTAATGAATTCGCTGCGGATGGGGTAGGCGGGTTTGGGGCTATAGTTTAAGATTTACAGATTTAGTTTTAAAGATTTAGTATTAGATTTACAGCATTTTTATATACGCCTTCATTTGATGTGCCCCATATTTGATTATTGAACTTGCTGCGCGTAGGGTAAGTAGGTTTGGATGTTTTAGTTTTCGATTCGTAGCTTGTCGGTGTACGCCTTCCTTCGATGTGCCCCGTATTTTATTGTCGAACTCGCTGCGCGTGGGGTAAGTTGGTTTTGAAGATGTAGTTTTAGATTTACAGCTTGTCGAGTTTCGGCTTCATTCGATGTGCCCCGTATTTTATTATGAAACTTGCTGCACGTAGGGTAGGAGGAATTGGGGCTTTAGTTATAGATTTACAGCATGTCGAGGTTCGCCTTCATTCGATGTGCCACGTATTTTATTAATGGAGTCGCTGCGCGTGGGGTAAGTAGGTTTGGAAGCTTTAGTTTTCAATTTACAGCTTGTCGGTGTACGCCTTCCTTTTATGTACCCCGTATTTTATTGTCGAACTCGCTGCGCGTGGGGTAAGTTGGTTTTGAAGATGTAGTTTTAGATTTACAGCTTGTCGAGGTTCGCCTTCATTCGATGTGCCACGTATTTTATTAATGAATTCGCCGCGGATGGGGTAGGCGGGTTTGGGGCTATAGTTTAAGATTTACAGATTTAGTTTTAAAGATTTAGTTTTAGATTTACAGCATTTCGATATAGGCCTTCCTCTGATGTGCCCCGTATTTTATTATTGAACTTGCTGCGCGTGGGGTAAGTAGGTTTGGAAGCTTTAATTTTAGATTTACAGCTTGTCGAGGTTCGCCTTCATTCGATGTGCCACGTATTTTATTAATGATTTCACTAGGGATGGGGTAAGTGGGTTTAAGGCTTTAATTTTAGATTTACAGATTTAGTTTTAAAGATTTAGTATTAAATTTTACGGCATTTTTATATACGCCTTCATCTGATGTGCCCCATATTTGATTATTGAACTTGCTGCGCGTAGGGTAAGTAGGTTTGGAAGATTTAGTTTTCGATTTGCAGCTTTTCGGTGTACGCCTTCCTTCGATGTGCCCCGTATTTTATTGTCCAACTCGCTGCGCGTGGGGTAAGTTGGTTTTGAAGATGTAGTTTTAGATTTACAGCTTGTCGAGGTTCGCCTTCCTTCGATGTGCCACGTATTTTATTAATGGAGTCGCTGCGGATGGGGTAGGCGGGTTTGGGGCTATAGTTTAAGATTTACAGCTTGTCGAGTTTCGGCTTCATTCGATGTGCCCCGTATTTTATTATGAAACTTGCTGCACGTAGGGTAGGAGGAATTGGGGCTTTAGTTATAGATTTACAGCATGTCGAGGTTCGCCTTCATTCGATGTGCCACGTATTTTATTAATGGAGTCGCTGCGCGTGGGGTAAGTAGGTTTGGAAGCTTTAGTTTTCAATTTACAGCTTGTCGGTGTACGCCTTCCTTTTATGTACCCCGTATATTATTGTCGAACTCGCTGCGCGTGGGGTAAGTTGGTTTTGAAGATGTAGTTTTAGATTTACAGCTTGTCGAGGTTCGCCTTCATTCGATGTGCCACGTATTTTATTAATGAATTCGCTGCGGATGGGGTAGGCGGGTTTGGGGCTATAGTTTAAGATTTACAGATTTAGTCTTAAAGATTTAGTTTTAGATTTACAGCATTTCGATATAGGCCTTCCTCTGATGTGACCCGTATTTTATTATTGAACTTGCTGCGCGTGGGGTAAGTAGGTTTGGAAGCTTTAGTTTTAGATTTACAGCTTTTCGGTGTACGCCTTCCTTCGATGTGCCCGTATATTATTGTCGAACTCTCTGCGCGTGGAGTAAGTTAGTTTTAAAGATTAAGTTTTCGATTTGCAGCTTGTCGAGGATCGCCTTCCTTCGATGTGCCACGTATTTTATTAATGGAGTCGCTGCGGATGGGGTAGGCGGGTTTGGGGCTATAGTTTAAGATTTACAGCTTGTCGAGTTTCGGCTTCATTCGATGTGCCCCGTATTTTATTATGAAACTTGCTGCACGTAGGGTAGGCGGAATTGGGGCTTTAGTTATAGATTTACAGCATGTCGAGGTTCGCCTTCATTCGATGTGCCACGTATTTTATTAATGAATTCGCTGCGGATGGGGTAGGTGGGTTTAAGGCTTTAGTTTTAGATTTACAGCTTGTCGAGGTTCGCCTTCATTCGATGTACCACGTATTTTATTGTCGAACTCGCTGCGCGTGGGGTAAGTTGGTTTTGAAGATGTAGTTTTAGATTTACAGCTTGTCGAGGTTCGCCTTCATTCGATGTGCCACGTATTTTATTAATGAATTCGCTGCGGATGGGGTAGATTTAGTATTAGATTTACAGCATTTTGATACACGCCTTCCTCTGATGTGCCCCATATTTTACTATTGAACTTGCTGCGCGTAGGGCAAGTAGGTTTGGATGTTTTAGTTCTCGATTCGCAGCTTGTCGGTGTACGCCTTCCGTCGATGTGCCCCGTATTTTATTGTCGAACTCGCTGCGCGTGGGGTAAGTTGGTTTTGAAGATGTAGTTTTAGATTTACAGCTTGTCGAGGTTCGCCTTCATTCGATGTGCCACGTATTTTATTAATGAATTCGCTGCGGATGGGGTAGGTGGGTTTAAGGCTTTAGTTTTAGATTTACAGCTTGTCGAGGTTCGCCTTCATTCGATGTACCACGTATTTTATTGTCGAACTCGCTGCGCGTGGGGTAAGTTGGTTTTGAAGATGTAGTTTTAGATTTACAGCTTGTCGAGGTTCGCCTTCATTCGATGTGCCACGTATTTTATTAATGAATTCGCTGCGGATGGGGTAGATTTAGTATTAGATTTACAGCATTTTGATACACGCCTTCCTCTGATGTGCCCCATATTTGATTATTGAACTTGCTGCGCGTAGGGTAAGTAGGTTTGGAAGTTTTAGTTTTCGATTTGCAGCTTTTCGGTGTACGCCTTCCTTCGATGTGCCCCGTATTTTATTGTCCAACTCGCTGCGCGTGGGGTAAGTTGGTTTTGAAGATGTAGTTTTAGATTTACAGCTTGTCGAGGTTCGCCTTCATTCGATGTGCCACGTATTTTATTAATGAATTCGCTGCGGATGGGGTAGGCGGGTTTGGGGCTATAGTTTAAGATTTACAGATTTAGTTTTAAAGATTTAGTATTAGATTTACAGCATTTTTATATACGCCTTCATTTGATGTGCCCCATATTTGATTATTGAACTTGCTGCGCGTAGGGTAAGTAGGTTTGGATGTTTTAGTTTTCGATTCGTAGCTTGTCGGTGTACGCCTTCCTTCGATGTGCCCCGTATTTTATTGTCGAACTCGCTGCGCGTGGGGTAAGTTGGTTTTGAAGATGTTGTTTTAGATTTACAGCTTGTCGAGGTTCGCCTTCATTCGATGTGCCACGTATTTTATTAATGAATTCGCTGCGGATGGGGTAGGCGGGTTTGGGGCTATAGTTTAAGATTTACAGCTTGTCGAGTTTCGGCTTCATTCGATGTGCCCCGTATTTTATTATGAAACTTGCTGCACGTAGGGTAGGAGGAATTGGGGCTTTAGTTATAGATTTACAGCATGTCGAGGTTCGCCTTCATTCGATGTGCCACGTATTTTATTAATGGAGTCGCTGCGCGTGGGGTAAGTAGGTTTGGAAGCTTTAGTTTTCAATTTACAGCTTGTCGGTGTACGCCTTCCTTTTATGTACCCCGTATTTTATTGTCGAACTCGCTGCGCGTGGGGTAAGTTGGTTTTGAAGATGTAGTTTTAGATTTACAGCTTGTCGAGGTTCGCCTTCATTCGATGTGCCACGTATTTTATTAATGAATTCGCCGCGGATGGGGTAGGCGGGTTTGGGGCTATAGTTTAAGATTTACAGATTTAGTTTTAAAGATTTAGTTTTAGATTTACAGCATTTCGATATAGGCCTTCCTCTGATGTGCCCCGTATTTTATTATTGAACTTGCTGCGCGTGGGGTAAGTAGGTTTGGAAGCTTTAATTTTAGATTTACAGCTTGTCGAGGTTCGCCTTCATTCGATGTGCCACGTATTTTATTAATGATTTCACTAGGGATGGGGTAAGTGGGTTTAAGGCTTTAATTTTAGATTTACAGATTTAGTTTTAAAGATTTAGTATTAAATTTTACGGCATTTTTATATACGCCTTCATCTGATGTGCCCCATATTTGATTATTGAACTTGCTGCGCGTAGGGTAAGTAGGTTTGGAAGATTTAGTTTTCGATTTGCAGCTTTTCGGTGTACGCCTTCCTTCGATGTGCCCCGTATTTTATTGTCCAACTCGCTGCGCGTGGGGTAAGTTGGTTTTGAAGATGTAGTTTTAGATTTACAGCTTGTCGAGGTTCGCCTTCCTTCGATGTGCCACGTATTTTATTAATGGAGTCGCTGCGGATGGGGTAGGCGGGTTTGGGGCTATAGTTTAAGATTTACAGCTTGTCGAGTTTCGGCTTCATTCGATGTGCCCCGTATTTTATTATGAAACTTGCTGCACGTAGGGTAGGAGGAATTGGGGCTTTAGTTATAGATTTACAGCATGTCGAGGTTCGCCTTCATTCGATGTGCCACGTATTTTATTAATGGAGTCGCTGCGCGTGGGGTAGGCGGGTTTGGGGCTATAGTTTAAGATTTACAGATTTAGTCTTAAAGATTTAGTTTTAGATTTACAGCATTTCGATATAGGCCTTCCTCTGATGTGACCCGTATTTTATTATTGAACTTGCTGCGCGTGGGGTAAGTAGGTTTGGAAGCTTTAGTTTTAGATTTACAGCTTTTCGGTGTACGCCTTCCTTCGATGTGCCCGTATATTATTGTCGAACTCTCTGCGCGTGGAGTAAGTTAGTTTTAAAGATTAAGTTTTCGATTTGCAGCTTGTCGAGGATCGCCTTCCTTCGATGTGCCACGTATTTTATTAATGGAGTCGCTGCGGATGGGGTAGGCGGGTTTGGGGCTATAGTTTAAGATTTACAGCTTGTCGAGTTTCGGCTTCATTCGATGTGCCCCGTATTTTATTATGAAACTTGCTGCACGTAGGGTAGGCGGAATTGGGGCTTTAGTTATAGATTTACAGCATGTCGAGGTTCGCCTTCATTCGATGTGCCACGTATTTTATTAATGAATTCGCTGCGGATGGGGTAGGTGGGTTTAAGGCTTTAGTTTTAGATTTACAGCTTGTCGAGGTTCGCCTTCATTCGATGTACCACGTATTTTATTGTCGAACTCGCTGCGCGTGGGGTAAGTTGGTTTTGAAGATGTAGTTTTAGATTTACAGCTTGTCGAGGTTCGCCTTCATTCGATGTGCCACGTATTTTATTAATGAATTCGCTGCGGATGGGGTAGATTTAGTATTAGATTTACAGCATTTTGATACACGCCTTCCTCTGATGTGCCCCATATTTTACTATTGAACTTGCTGCGCGTAGGGCAAGTAGGTTTGGATGTTTTAGTTCTCGATTCGCAGCTTGTCGGTGTACGCCTTCCGTCGATGTGCCCCGTATTTTATTGTCGAACTCGCTGCGCGTGGGGTAAGTTGGTTTTGAAGATGTAGTTTTAGATTTACAGCTTGTCGAGGTTCGCCTTCATTCGATGTGCCACGTATTTTATTAATGAATTCGCTGCGGATGGGGTAGGTGGGTTTAAGGCTTTAGTTTTAGATTTACAGCTTGTCGAGGTTCGCCTTCATTCGATGTACCACGTATTTTATTGTCGAACTCGCTGCGCGTGGGGTAAGTTGGTTTTGAAGATGTAGTTTTAGATTTACAGCTTGTCGAGGTTCGCCTTCATTCGATGTGCCACGTATTTTATTAATGAATTCGCTGCGGATGGGGTAGATTTAGTATTAGATTTACAGCATTTTGATACACGCCTTCCTCTGATGTGCCCCATATTTGATTATTGAACTTGCTGCGCGTAGGGTAAGTAGGTTTGGAAGTTTTAGTTTTCGATTTGCAGCTTTTCGGTGTACGCCTTCCTTCGATGTGCCCCGTATTTTATTGTCCAACTCGCTGCGCGTGGGGTAAGTTGGTTTTGAAGATGTAGTTTTAGATTTACAGCTTGTCGAGGTTCGCCTTCATTCGATGTGCCACGTATTTTATTAATGAATTCGCTGCGGATGGGGTAGGCGGGTTTGGGGCTATAGTTTAAGATTTACAGATTTAGTTTTAAAGATTTAGTATTAGATTTACAGCATTTTTATATACGCCTTCATTTGATGTGCCCCATATTTGATTATTGAACTTGCTGCGCGTAGGGTAAGTAGGTTTGGATGTTTTAGTTTTCGATTCGTAGCTTGTCGGTGTACGCCTTCCTTCGATGTGCCCCGTATTTTATTGTCGAACTCGCTGCGCGTGGGGTAAGTTGGTTTTGAAGATGTTGTTTTAGATTTACAGCTTGTCGAGGTTCGCCTTCATTCGATGTGCCACGTATTTTATTAATGAATTCGCTGCGGATGGGGTAGGCGGGTTTGGGGCTATAGTTTAAGATTTACAGCTTGTCGAGTTTCGGCTTCATTCGATGTGCCCCGTATTTTATTATGAAACTTGCTGCACGTAGGGTAGGAGGAATTGGGGCTTTAGTTATAGATTTACAGCATGTCGAGGTTCGCCTTCATTCGATGTGCCACGTATTTTATTAATGGAGTCGCTGCGCGTGGGGTAAGTAGGTTTGGAAGCTTTAGTTTTCAATTTACAGCTTGTCGGTGTACGCCTTCCTTTTATGTACCCCGTATTTTATTGTCGAACTCGCTGCGCGTGGGGTAAGTTGGTTTTGAAGATGTAGTTTTAGATTTACAGCTTGTCGAGGTTCGCCTTCATTCGATGTGCCACGTATTTTATTAATGAATTCGCCGCGGATGGGGTAGGCGGGTTTGGGGCTATAGTTTAAGATTTACAGATTTAGTTTTAAAGATTTAGTTTTAGATTTACAGCATTTCGATATAGGCCTTCCTCTGATGTGCCCCGTATTTTATTATTGAACTTGCTGCGCGTGGGGTAAGTAGGTTTGGAAGCTTTAATTTTAGATTTACAGCTTGTCGAGGTTCGCCTTCATTCGATGTGCCACGTATTTTATTAATGATTTCACTAGGGATGGGGTAAGTGGGTTTAAGGCTTTAATTTTAGATTTACAGATTTAGTTTTAAAGATTTAGTATTAAATTTTACGGCATTTTTATATACGCCTTCATCTGATGTGCCCCATATTTGATTATTGAACTTGCTGCGCGTAGGGTAAGTAGGTTTGGAAGATTTAGTTTTCGATTTGCAGCTTGTCGAGGTTCGCCTTCATTCGATGTGCCACGTATTTTATTAATGAATTCGCTGCGCGTGGGGTAAGTAGGTTTGGAAGCTTTATTTTTCGTTTTACAGCTTGTCGGTGTACGCCTTCCTTCGATGTGCCCCGTATTTTATTGTCCAACTCGCTGCGCGTGGGGTAAGTTGGTTTTGAAGATGTAGTTTTAGATTTACAGCTTGTCGAGGTTCGCCTTCATTCGATGTGCCACGTATTTTATTAATGGAGTCGCTGCGGATGGGGTAGGCGGGTTTGGGGCTATAGTTTAAGATTTACAGCTTGTCGAGTTTCGGCTTCATTCGATGTGCCCCGTATTTTATTATGAAACTTGCTGCACGTAGGGTAGGAGGAATTGGGGCTTTAGTTATAGATTTACAGCATGTCGAGGTTCGCCTTCATTCGATGTGCCACGTATTTTATTAATGGAGTCGCTGCGCGTGGGGTAAGTAGGTTTGGAAGCTTTAGTTTTCAATTTACAGCTTGTCGGTGTACGCCTTCCTTTTATGTACCCCGTATATTATTGTCGAACTCGCTGCGCGTGGGGTAAGTTGGTTTTGAAGATGTAGTTTTAGATTTACAGCTTGTCGAGGTTCGCCTTCATTCGATGTGCCACGTATTTTATTAATGAATTCGCTGCGGATGGGGTAGGCGGGTTTGGGGCTATAGTTTAAGATTTACAGATTTAGTCTTAAAGATTTAGTTTTAGATTTACAGCATTTCGATATAGGCCTTCCTCTGATGTGACCCGTATTTTATTATTGAACTTGCTGCGCGTGGGGTAAGTAGGTTTGGAAGCTTTAGTTTTAGATTTACAGCTTTTCGGTGTACGCCTTCCTTCGATGTGCCCGTATATTATTGTCGAACTCTCTGCGCGTGGAGTAAGTTAGTTTTAAAGATTAAGTTTTCGATTTGCAGCTTGTCGAGGATCGCCTTCCTTCGATGTGCCACGTATTTTATTAATGGAGTCGCTGCGGATGGGGTAGGCGGGTTTGGGGCTATAGTTTAAGATTTACAGCTTGTCGAGTTTCGGCTTCATTCGATGTGCCCCGTATTTTATTATGAAACTTGCTGCACGTAGGGTAGGCGGAATTGGGGCTTTAGTTATAGATTTACAGCATGTCGAGGTTCGCCTTCATTCGATGTGCCACGTATTTTATTAATGAATTCGCTGCGGATGGGGTAGGTGGGTTTAAGGCTTTAGTTTTAGATTTACAGCTTGTCGAGGTTCGCCTTCATTCGATGTACCACGTATTTTATTGTCGAACTCGCTGCGCGTGGGGTAAGTTGGTTTTGAAGATGTAGTTTTAGATTTACAGCTTGTCGAGGTTCGCCTTCATTCGATGTGCCACGTATTTTATTAATGAATTCGCTGCGGATGGGGTAGATTTAGTATTAGATTTACAGCATTTTGATACACGCCTTCCTCTGATGTGCCCCATATTTTACTATTGAACTTGCTGCGCGTAGGGCAAGTAGGTTTGGATGTTTTAGTTCTCGATTCGCAGCTTGTCGGTGTACGCCTTCCGTCGATGTGCCCCGTATTTTAATGTCGAACTCGCTGCGCGTGGGGTAAGTTGGTTTTGAAGATGTAGTTTTAGATTTACAGCTTGTCGAGGTTCGCCTTCATTCGATGTGCCACGTATTTTATTAATGAATTCGCTGCGGATGGGGTAGGTGGGTTTAAGGCTTTAGTTTTAGATTTACAGCTTGTCGAGGTTCGCCTTCATTCGATGTACCACGTATTTTATTGTCGAACTCGCTGCGCGTGGGGTAAGTTGGTTTTGAAGATGTAGTTTTAGATTTACAGCTTGTCGAGGTTCGCCTTCATTCGATGTGCCACGTAATTTATTAATGAATTCGCTGCGGATGGGGTAGGCGGGTTTGGGGCTATAGTTTAAGATTTACAGATTTAGTATTAAAGATTTAGTATTAGATTTACAGCATTTTGCTACACGCCTTCCTCTGATGTGCAACATATTTTACTATTGAACTTGCTGCGCGTAGGGTAAGTAGGTTTGGACGTTTTAATTTTAGATTTACAGCTTGTCGAGGTTTGCCTTCATTCGATGTGCCACGTATTTTATTAATGATTTCACTACGGATGGGGTAAGTGGGTTTAAGGCTTTAATTTTAGATTTACAGATTTAGTCTTAAAGATTTAGTTTTAGATTTACAGCATTTCGATATAGGCCTTCATTCGATGTGCCCCATATTTTATTATTGAACTTGCTGCGCGTAGGGTAAGTAGGTTTGGATGTTTTAGTTCTCGATTCGCAGCTTGTCGGTGTACGCCTTCCTTCGATGTGCCCCGTAATTTATTGTCGAACTCGCTGCGCGTGGGGTAAGTTGGTTTTGAAGATGTAGTTTTAGATTTACAGCTTGTCGAGGTTCGCCTTCATTCGATGTGCCACGTATTTTATTAATGAATTCGCTGCGGATGGGGTAGGCGGGTTTGGGGCTATAGTTTAAGATTTACAGATTTCGTATTAAAGATTTAGTATTAGATTTACAGCATTTTGCTACACGCCTTCCTCTGATGTGCACCATATTTTACTATTGAACTTGCTGCGCGTAGGGTAAGTAGGTTTGGACGTTTTAATTTTAGATTTACAGCTTGTCGAGGTTTGCCTTCATTCGATGTGCCACGTATTTTATTCATGATTTCACTACGGATGGGGTAAGTGGGTTTAAGGCTTTAATTTTAGATTTACAGATTTAGTCTTAAAGATTTAGTTTTAGATTTACAGCATTTCGATATAGGCCATCATTCGATGTGCCCCGTATTTTATTGTCGAACTCGCTGCGCGTGGGGTAAGTTGGTTTTGAAGATGTAGTTTTAGATTTACAGCATTTCGATATAGGCCTTCATTCGATGTACCACGTATTTTATTAATGAATTCGCTGCGGATGGGGTAGATTTAGTATTAGATTTACAGCATTTTGATACACGCCTTTCTCTGATGTGCCCCATATTTTACTATTGAACTTGCTGCGCGTAGGGCAAGTAGGTTTGGATGTTTTAGTTCTCGATTCGCAGCTTGTCGGTGTACGCCTTCCTTCGATGTGCCCCGTATTTTATTGTCGAACTCGCTGCGCGTGGGGTAAGTTGGTTTTGAAGATGTAGTTTTAGATTTACAGCTTGTCGAGGTTCGCCTTCATTCGATGTACCACGTATTTTATTAATGAATTCGCTGCGGATGGGGTAGGTGGGTTTATGGCTTTAGTTTTAGATTTACAGCATGTCGAGGTTCGCCTTCATTCGATGTGCCACGTATTTTATTAATGAATTCGCTGCGCGTTGGGTAAGTAGGTTTGGAAGCTTTATTTTTCGTTTTACAGCTTGTCGGTGTACGCCTTCCTTCGATGTGCCCCGTATTTTATTGTCGAACTCGCTGCGCGTGGGGTAAGTTGGTTTTGAAGATGTAGTTTTAGATTTACAGCTTGTCGAGGTTCGCCTTCATTCGATGTGCCACGTATTTTATTAATGATTTCAGTACGGATGGGGTAAGTGGGTTTAAGGCTTTAATTTTAGATTTACAGATTTAGTCTTAAAGATTTAGTTTTAGATTTACAGCATTTCGATATAGGCCTTCATTCGATGTACCACGTATTTTATTAATGAATTCGCTGCGCGTGGGGTAAGTAGGTTTGGAAGCTTTATTTTTCGTTTTACAGCTTGTCGGTGTACGCCTTCCTTCGATGTGCCCCGTATTTTATTGTCGAACTCGCTGCGCGAGGGGTAAGTTGGTTTTGAAGATGTAGTTTTAGATTTACAGCTAGTCGAGGTTCGCCTTCATTCGATGTGCCACGTATTTTATTAATGAATTCGCTGCGGATGGGGTAGGCGGGTTTGGGGCTATAGTTTAATATTTACAGATTTAGTTTTAAAGATTTAGTATTAGATTTACAGCATTTTGATACACGCCTTCCTCTGATGTGCCCCATATTTTACTATTGAACTTGCTGCGCGTAGGGCAAGTAGGTTTGGATGTTTTAGTTCTCGATTCGCAGCTTGTCGGTGTACGCCTTCCTTCGATGTGCCCCGTATTTTATTGTCGAACTCGCTGCGCGTGGGGTAAGTTGGTTTTGAAGATGTAGTTTTAGATTTACAGCTTGTCGAGGTTCGCCTTCATTCGATGTGCCACGTATTTTATTAATGAATTCGCTGCGGATGGGGTAGGTGGGTTTAAGGCTTTAGTTTTAGATTTACAGCATGTCGAGGTTCGCCTTCATTCGATGTGCCACGTATTTTATTAATGAATTCGCTGCGCGTTGGGTAAGTAGGTTTGGAAGTTTTAGTTTTCGATTTACAGCTTGTCGAGGTTCGCCTTCATTCGATGTGCCCCGTATTTTATTGTCGAACTCCCTGCGCGTGGGGTAAGTTGGATTTGAAGATGTAGTTTTAGATTTACAGCTTGTCGAGGTTCGCCTTCATTCGATGTGCCACGTATTTTATTAATGAATTCGCTGCAGATGGGGTAGATTTAGTATTAGATTTACAGCATTTTGATACACGCCTTCCTCTGATGTGCCCCATATTTTACTATTGAACTTGCTGCGCGTAGGGCAAGTAGGTTTGGATGTTTTAGTTCTCGATTCGCAGCTTGTCGGTATACGCCTTCCTTCGATGTGCCCCGTATTTTATTGTCGAACTCGCTGCGCGTGGGGTAAGTTGGTTTTGAAGATGTAGTTTTAGATTTACAGCTTGTCGAGATTCGCCTTCATTCGATGTGCCACGTATTTTATAAATGAATTCGCTGCGGATGGGGTAGGCGGGTTAGGGGCTATAGTTTAAGATTTACAGATTTAGTTTTAAAGATTTAGTATTAGATTTACAGCATTTTGCTACACGGCTTCCTCTGATGTGCACCATATTTAACTATTGAACTTGCTGCGCGTAGGGTAAGTAGGTTTGGACGTTTTAATTTTAGATTTACAGCTTGTCGAGGCTTGCCTTCATTCGATGTGCCACGTATTTTATTAATGATATCACTACGGATGGGGTAAGTGGGTTTAAGGCTTTAATTTTAGATTTACAGATTTAGTCTTAAAGATTTAGTTTTAGATTTACAGCATTTCGATATAGGCCTTCATTCGATGTGCCCCATATTTTATTATTGAACTTGCTGCGCGTAGGGTAAGTAGGTTTGGATGTTTTAGTTCTCGATTCGCAGCTTGTCGGTGTACGCCTTCCTTCGATATGCCCCGTATTTTATTGTCGAACTCGCTGCGCGTGGGGTAAGTTGGTTTTGAAGATGTAGTTTTAGATATACAGCTTGTCGAGGTTCGCCTTCATTCGATGTGCCACGTATTTTATTAATGAATTCGCTGCGCGTGGGGTAAGTAGGTTTGGAAGCTTTATTTTTCGTTTTACAGCTTGTCGAGGTTCGCCTTCATTCGATGTGCCACGTATTTTATTAATGAATTCGCTGCGGATGGGGTAGGCGGGTTTGGGGCTATAGTTTAAGATTTACAGATTTAGTTTTAAAGATTTAGTATTAGATTTACAGCATTTTGATACACGGCTTCCTCTGATGTGCACCATATTTTACTATTGAACTTGCTGCGCGTAGGGTAAGTAGGTTTGGACGTTTTAATTTTAGATTTACAGCTTGTCGAGGTTTGCCTTCATTCGATGTGCCACGTATTTTATTAATGATATCACTACGGATGGGGTAAGTGGGTTTAAGGCTTTAATTTTAGATTTACAGATTTAGTCTTAAAGATTTAGTTTTAGATTTACAGCATTTCGATATAGGCCTTCATTCGATGTACCACGTATTTTATTAATGAATTCGCTGCGCGTGGGGTAAGTAGGTTTGGAAGCTTTATTTTTCGTTTTACAGCTTGTCGGTGTACGCCTTCCTTCGATGTGCCCCGTATTTTATTGTCGAACTCGCTGCGCATGGGGTAAGTTGGTTTTGAAGATGTAGTTTTAGATTTACAGCTTGTCGAGGTTCGCCTTCATTCGATGTGCCACGTATTTTATTAATGATTTCACTACGGATGGGGTAAGTGGGTTTAAGGCTTTAATTTTAGATTTACAGATTTAGTCTTAAAGATTTAGTTTTAGATTTACAGCATTTCGATATAGGCCTTCATTCGATGTACCACGTATTTTATTAATGAATTCGCTGCGCGTGGGGTAAGTAGGTTTGGAAGCTTTATTTTTCATTTTACAGCTTGTCGGTGTACGCCTTCCTTCGATGTGCCCCGTATTTTATTGTCGAACTCGCTGCGCGTGGGGTAAGTTGGTTTTGAAGATGTAGTTTTAGATTTACAGCTTGTCGAGGTTCGCCTTCATTCGATGTGCCACGTATTTTATTAATGAATTCGCTGCGGATGGGGTAGGCGGGTTTGGGGCTATAGTTTAAGATTTACAGATTTAGTTTTAAAGATTTAGTATTAGATTTACAGCATTTTGATACACGCCTTCCTCTGATGTGCCCCATATTTTACTATTGAACTTGCTGCGCGTAGGGCAAGTAGGTTTGGATGTTTTAGTTCTCGATTCGCAGCTTGTCGGTGTACGCCTTCCTTCGATGTGCCCCGTATTTTATTGTCGAACTCGCTGCGCGTGGGGTAAGTTGGTTTTGAAGATGTAGTTTTAGATTTACAGCTTGTCGAGGTTCGCCTTCATTCGATGTGCCACGTATTTTATTAATGAATTCGCTGCGGATGGGGTAGGTGGGTTTAAGGCTTTAGTTTTAGATTTACAGCATGTCGAGGTTCGCCTTCATTCGATGTGCCACGTATTTTATTAATGAATTCGCTGCGCGTTGGGTAAGTAGGTTTGGAAGTTTTAGTTTTCGATTTACAGCTTGTCGAGGTTCGCCTTCATTCGATGTGCCCCGTATTTTATTGTCGAACTCGCTGCGCGTGGGGTAAGTTGGTTTTGAAGATGTAGTTTTAGATTTACAGCTTGTCGAGGTTCGCCTTCATTCGATGTGCCACGTATTTTATTAATGAATTCGCTGCGGATGGGGTAGGCGGGTTTGGGGCTATAGTTTAAGATTTACAGATTTAGTTTTAAAGATTTAGTATTAGATTTACAGCATTTTGCTACACGCCTTCCTCTGATGTGCACCATATTTTACTATTGAACTTGCTGCGCGTAGGGTAAGTAGGTTTGGACGTTTTAATTTTAGATTTACAGCTTGTCGAGGTTTGCCTTCATTCGATGTGCCACGTATTTTATTAATGATTTCACTACGGATGGGGTAAGTGGGTTTAAGGCTTTAATTTTAGATTTACAGATTTAGTCTTAAAGATTTAGTTTTAGATTTACAGCATTTCGATATAGGCCTTCATTCGATGTGCCCCATATTTTATTATTGAACTTGCTGCGCGTAGGGTAAGTAGGTTTGGATGTTTTAGTTCTCGATTCGCAGCTTGTCGGTGCACGCCTTCCTTCGATGTGCCCCGTATTTTATTGTCGAACTCGCTGCGCGTGGGGTAAGTTGGTTTTGAAGATGTAGTTTTAGATTTACAGCATTTCGATATAGGCCTTCATTCGATGTACCACGTATTTTATTAATGAATTCGCTGCAGATGGGGTAGATTTAGTATTAGATTTACAGCATTTTGATACACGCCTTCCTCTGATGTGCCCCATATTTTACTATTGAACTTGCTGCGCGTAGGGCAAGTAGGTTTGGATGTTTTAGTTCTCGATTCGCAGCTTGTCGGTGTACGCCTTCCTTCGATGTGCCCCGTATTTTATTGTCGAACTCGCTGCGCGTGGGGTAAGTTGGTTTTGAAGATGTAGTTTTAGATTTACAGCTTGTCGAGGTTCGCCTTCATTCGATGTGCCACGTATTTTATTAATGAATTTGCTGCGGATGGGGTAGGTTGGTTTAAGGCTTTAGTTTTAGATTTACAGCTTGTTGAGGTTCGCCTTCATTCGATGTGCCCCGTATTTTATTGTCGAACTCGCTGCGCGTGGGGTAAGTTGGATTTGAAGATGTAGTTTTAGATTTACAGCTTGTCGAGGTTCGCCTTCATTCGATGTGCCACGTATTTTATTAATGAATTCGCTGCAGATGGGGTAGATTTAGTATTAGATTTACAGCATTTTGATACACGCCTTCCTCTGATGTGCCCCATATTTTACTATTGAACTTGCTGCGCGTAGGGCAAGTAGGTTTGGATGTTTTAGTTCTCGATTCGCAGCTTGTCGGTATACGCCTTCCTTCGATGTGCCCCGTATTTTATTGTCGAACTCGCTGCGCGTGGGGTAAGTTGGTTTTGAAGATGTAGTTTTAGATTTACAGCTTGTCGAGATTCGCCTTCATTCGATGTGCCACGTATTTTATAAATGAATTCGCTGCGGATGGGGTAGGCGGGTTAGGGGCTATAGTTTAAGATTTACAGATTTAGTTTTAAAGATTTAGTATTAGATTTACAGCATTTTGCTACACGGCTTCCTCTGATGTGCACCATATTTAACTATTGAACTTGCTGCGCGTAGGGTAAGTAGGTTTGGACGTTTTAATTTTAGATTTACAGCTTGTCGAGGCTTGCCTTCATTCGATGTGCCACGTATTTTATTAATGATATCACTACGGATGGGGTAAGTGGGTTTAAGGCTTTAATTTTAGATTTACAGATTTAGTCTTAAAGATTTAGTTTTAGATTTACAGCATTTCGATATAGGCCTTCATTCGATGTGCCCCATATTTTATTATTGAACTTGCTGCGCGTAGGGTAAGTAGGTTTGGATGTTTTAGTTCTCGATTCGCAGCTTGTCGGTGTACGCCTTCCTTCGATATGCCCCGTATTTTATTGTCGAACTCGCTGCGCGTGGGGTAAGTTGGTTTTGAAGATGTAGTTTTAGATATACAGCTTGTCGAGGTTCGCCTTCATTCGATGTGCCACGTATTTTATTAATGAATTCGCTGCGCGTGGGGTAAGTAGGTTTGGAAGCTTTATTTTTCGTTTTACAGCTTGTCGAGGTTCGCCTTCATTCGATGTGCCACGTATTTTATTAATGAATTCGCTGCGGATGGGGTAGGCGGGTTTGGGGCTATAGTTTAAGATTTACAGATTTAGTTTTAAAGATTTAGTATTAGGTTTACAGCATTTTGATACACGCCTTCCTCTGATGTGCACCATATTTTACTATTGAACTTGCTGCGCGTAGGGTAAGTAGGTTTGGACGTTTTAATTTTAGATTTACAGCTTGTCGAGGTTTGCCTTCATTCGATGTGCCACGTATTTTATTAATGATATCACTACGGATGGGGTAAGTGGGTTTAAGGCTTTAATTTTAGATTTACAGATTTAGTCTTAAAGATTTAGTTTTAGATTTACAGCATTTCGATATAGGCCTTCATTCGATGTACCACGTATTTTATTAATGAATTCGCTGCGCGTGGGGTAAGTAGGTTTGGAAGCTTTATTTTTCGTTTTACAGCTTGTCGGTGTACGCCTTCCTTCGATGTGCCCCGTATTTTATTGTCGAACTCGCTGCGCGTGGGGTAAGTTGGTTTTGAAGATGTAGTTTTAGATTTACAGCTTGTCGAGGTTCGCCTTCATTCGATGTGCCACGTATTTTATTAATGATTTCACTACGGATGGGGTAAGTGGGTTTAAGGCTTTAATTTTAGATTTACAGATTTAGTCTTAAAGATTTAGTTTTAGATTTACAGCATTTCGATATAGGCCTTCATTCGATGTACCACGTATTTTATTAATGAATTTGCTGCGCGTGGGGTAAGTAGGTTTGGAAGCTTTATTTTTCATTTTACAGCTTGTCGGTGTACGCCTTCCTTCGATGTGCCCCGTATTTTATTGTCGAACTCGCTGCGCGTGGGGTAAGTTGGTTTTGAAGATGTAGTTTTAGATTTACAGCTTGTCGAGGTTCGCCTTCATTCGATGTGCCACGTATTTTATTAATGAATTCGCTGCGGATGGGGTAGGCGGGTTTGGGGCTATAGTTTAAGATTTACAGATTTAGTTTTAAAGATTTAGTATTAGATTTACAGCATTTTGATACACGCCTTCCTCTGATGTGCCCCATATTTTACTATTGAACTTGCTGCGCGTAGGGCAAGTAGGTTTGGATGTTTTAGTTCTCGATTCGCAGCTTGTCGGTGTACGCCTTCCTTCGATGTGCCCCGTATTTTATTGTCGAACTCGCTGCGCGTGGGGTAAGTTGGTTTTGAAGATGTAGTTTTAGATTTACAGCTTGTCGAGGTTCGCCTTCATTCGATGTGCCACGTATTTTATTAATGAATTCGCTGCGGATGGGGTAGGTGGGTTTAAGGCTTTAGTTTTAGATTTACAGCATGTCGAGGTTCGCCTTCATTCGATGTGCCACGTATTTTATTAATGAATTCGCTGCGCGTTGGGTAAGTAGGTTTGGAAGTTTTAGTTTTCGATTTACAGCTTGTCGAGGTTCGCCTTCATTCGATGTGCCCCGTATTTTATTGTCGAACTCGCTGCGCGTGGGGTAAGTTGGTTTTGAAGATGTAGTTTTAGATTTACAGCTTGTCGAGGTTCGCCTTCATTCGATGTGCCACGTATTTTATTAATGAATTCGCTGCGGATGGGGTAGGCGGGTTTGGGGCTATAGTTTAAGATTTACAGATTTAGTTTTAAAGATTTAGTATTAGATTTACAGCATTTTGCTACACGCCTTCCTCTGATGTGCACCATATTTTACTATTGAACTTGCTGCGCGTAGGGTAAGTAGGTTTGGACGTTTTAATTTTAGATTTACAGCTTGTCGAGGTTTGCCTTCATTCGATGTGCCACGTATTTTATTAATGATTTCACTACGGATGGGGTAAGTGGGTTTAAGGCTTTAATTTTAGATTTACAGATTTAGTCTTAAAGATTTAGTTTTAGATTTACAGCATTTCGATATAGGCCTTCATTCGATGTGCCCCATATTTTATTATTGAACTTGCTGCGCGTAGGGTAAGTAGGTTTGGATGTTTTAGTTCTCGATTCGCAGCTTGTCGGTGCACGCCTTCGTTCGATGTGCCCCGTATTTTATTGTCGAACTCGCTGCGCGTGGGGTAAGTTGGTTTTGAAGATGTAGTTTTAGATTTACAGCATTTCGATATAGGCCTTCATTCGATGTACCACGTATTTTATTAATGAATTCGCTGCAGATGGGGTAGATTTAGTATTAGATTTACAGCATTTTGATACACGCCTTCCTCTGATGTGCCCCATATTTTACTATTGAACTTGCTGCGCGTAGGGCAAGTAGGTTTGGATGTTTTAGTTCTCGATTCGCAGCTTGTCGGTGTACGCCTTCCTTCGATGTGCCCCGTATTTTATTGTCGAACTCGCTGCGCGTGGGGTAAGTTGGTTTTGAAGATGTAGTTTTAGATTTACAGCTTGTCGAGGTTCGCCTTCATTCGATGTGCCACGTATTTTATTAATGAATTTGCTGCGGATGGGGTAGGTTGGTTTAAGGCTTTAGTTTTAGATTTACAGCTTGTCGAGGTTCGCCTTCATTCGATGTGCCACGTATTTTATTAATGAATTCGCTGCGCGTGGGGTAAGTAGGTTTGGAAGCTTTATTTTTCGTTTTACAGCTTGTCGGTGTACGCCTTCCTTCGATGTGCCCCGTATTTTATTGTCGAACTCGCTGCGCGTGGGGTAAGTTGGTTTTGAAGATGTAGTTTTAGATTTACAGCTTGTCGAGATTCGCCTTCATTCGATGTGCCACGTATTTTATAAATGAATTCGCTGCGGATGGGGTAGGCGGGTTAGGGGCTATAGTTTAAGATTTACAGATTTAGTTTTAAAGATTTAGTATTAGATTTACAGCATTTTGCTACACGGCTTCCTCTGATGTGCACCATATTTAACTATTGAACTTGCTGCGCGTAGGGTAAGTAGGTTTGGACGTTTTAATTTTAGATTTACAGCTTGTCGAGGTTTGCCTTCATTCGATGTGCCACGTATTTTATTAATGATATCACTACGGATGGGGTAAGTGGGTTTAAGGCTTTAATTTTAGATTTACAGATTTAGTCTTAAAGATTTAGTTTTAGATTTACAGCATTTCGATATAGGCCTTCATTCGATGTGCCCCATATTTTATTATTGAACTTGCTGCGCGTAGGGTAAGTAGGTTTGGATGTTTTAGTTCTCGATTCGCAGCTTGTCGGTGTACGCCTTCCTTCGATATGCCCCGTATTTTATTGTCGAACTCGCTGCGCGTGGGGTAAGTTGGTTTTGAAGATGTAGTTTTAGATATACAGCTTGTCGAGGTTCGCCTTCATTCGATGTGCCACGTATTTTATTAATGAATTCGCTGCGCGTGGGGTAAGTAGGTTTGGAAGCTTTATTTTTCGTTTTACAGCTTGTCGAGGTTCGCCTTCATTCGATGTGCCACGTATTTTATTAATGAATTCGCTGCGGATGGGGTAGGCGGGTTTGGGGCTATAGTTTAAGATTTACAGATTTAGTTTTAAAGATTTAGTATTAGATTTACAGCATTTTGATACACGCCTTCCTCTGATGTGCACCATATTTTACTATTGAACTTGCTGCGCGTAGGGTAAGTAGGTTTGGACGTTTTAATTTTAGATTTACAGCTTGTCGAGGTTTGCCTTCATTCGATGTGCCACGTATTTTATTAATGATATCACTACGGATGGGGTAAGTGGGTTTAAGGCTTTAATTTTAGATTTACAGATTTAGTCTTAAAGATTTAGTTTTAGATTTACAGCATTTCGATATAGGCCTTCATTCGATGTACCACGTATTTTATTAATGAATTCGCTGCGCGTGGGGTAAGTAGGTTTGGAAGCTTTATTTTTCGTTTTACAGCTTGTCGGTGTACGCCTTCCTTCGATGTGCCCCGTATTTTATTGTCGAACTCGCTGCGCGTGGGGTAAGTTGGTTTTGAAGATGTAGTTTTAGATTTACAGCTTGTCGAGGTTCGCCTTCATTCGATGTGCCACGTATTTTATTAATGGAGTAGCTGCGCGTGGGGTAAGTAGGTTTGGATGCTTTAGTTTTAGATTTACAGCATTTTGATACACGCCTTCCTCTGATGTGCACCATATTTTACTATTGAACTTGCTGCGCGTAGGGTAAGTAGGTTTGGACGTTTTAATTTTAGATTTACAGCTTGTCGAGGTTTGCCTTCATTCGATGTGCCACGTATTTTATTAATGATATCACTACGGATGGGGTAAGTGGGTTTAAGGCTTTAATTTTAGATTTACAGATTTAGTCTTAAAGATTTAGTTTTAGATTTACAGCATTTCGATATAGGCCTTCATTCGATGTACCACGTATTTTATTAATGAATTCGCTGCGCGTGGGGTAAGTAGGTTTGGAAGCTTTATTTTTCGTTTTACAGCTTGTCGGTGTACGCCTTCCTTCGATGTGCCCCGTATTTTATTGTCGAACTCGCTGCGCGTGGGGTAAGTTGGTTTTGAAGATGTAGTTTTAGATTTACAGCTTGTCGAGGTTCGCCTTCATTCGATGTGCCACGTATTTTATAAATGAATTCGCTGCGGATGGGGTAGGCGGGTTGGGGCTATAGTTTAAGATTTACAGATTAGTTTTAAAGATTTAGTATTAGATTTACAGCATTTTGCTACACGCTTCCTCTGATGTGCACCATATTTTACTATTGAACTTGCTGCGCGTAGGGTAAGTAGGTTTGGACGTTTTAATTTTAGATTTACAGCTTGTCGAGGTTGCCTTCATTCGATGTGCCACGTATTTTATTAATGATATCACTACGGATGGGGTAAGTGGGTTTAAGGCTTTAATTTTAGATTTACAGATTTAGTCTTAAAGATTTAGTTTTAGATTTACAGCATTTCGATATAGGCCTTCATTCGATGTGCCCCATATTTTATTATTGAACTTGCTGCGCGTAGGGTAAGTAGGTTTGGATGTTTTAGTTTCGATTCGCAGCTTGTCGGTGTACGCCTTCCTTCGATGTGCCCCGTATTTTATTGTCGAACTCGCTGCGCGTGGGGTAAGTTGGTTTTGAAGATGTAGTTTTAGATTTACAGCTTGTCGAGTTCGCCTTCATTCGATGTGCCACGTATTTTATTAATGAATTCGCTGCGCGTGGGTAAGTAGTTTGAGTTTATTTTTTTTACAGCTTTCGTTGCCTTCATTGATTGCCGTATTTTTTTGATCGCTGCGATGGGTAGTATTTTTAGATTTAGTTTTAAGATTTTAGATTTACATTTACGCCTTCCTCTGATGTGCCCATATTTTACTATTGAACTTGCTGCGCGTAGGGTAAGTAGGTTTGGAGTTTTATTTAGATTTACAGCTTGTCGAGTTGCCTTCATTCGATGTGCCACGTATTTTATTAATGAATCCTCGGATGGGGTAAGTGGGTTTAAGGCTTTATTTTAGATTTACAGATTTAGTTTAAGATTTAGTTTTAGATTTACAGCATTTCGATATAGCCTTCATTCGATGTGCCACGTATTTTATTATGAATTGCTGCGCGTGGGGTAAGTAGGTTTGGAAGTTTATTTTCGTTTACAGCTTGTCGGTGTACGCCTTCCTTCGATGTGCCCCGTATTTTATTGTCGAACTCGCTGCGCGTGGGGTAAGTTGGTTTTGAAGATGTAGTTTTAGATTTACAGCTTGTCGAGGTTCGCCTTCATTCGATGTGCCACGTATTTTATTAATGAATTCGCTACGGATAGGGTAGGTGGGTTTAAGGCTTTAGTTTTAGATTTACAGCATTTCGATTCGCCTTATTCGATGTGCCACGTATTTTATTAATGAATTCGCTGCGCGTGGGTAAGTAGGTTTGGAAGTTTTAGTTTTCGATTTACAGCTTGTCGGGTTCGCCTTCATTCGATGTGCCCCGTATTTTATTGTCGAACTCGCTGCGCGTGGGGTAAGTTGGTTTTGAAGATGTAGTTTTAGATTTACAGCTTGTCGAGGTTCGCCTTCATTCGATGTGCCACGTATTTTATTAATGAATTCGCTGCGGATGGGGTAGGCGGGTTTGGGGCTATAGTTTAAGATTTACAGATTTAGTTTTAAAGATTTAGTATTAGATTTACAGCATTTTGCTACACGCCTTCCTCTGATGTGCACCATATTTTACTATTGAACTTGCTGCGCGTAGGGTAAGTAGGTTTGGACGTTTTAATTTTAGATTTACAGCTTGTCGAGGTTTGCCTTCATTCGATGTGCCACGTATTTTATTAATGATTCACTACGGATGGGGTAAGTGGGTTTAAGGCTTTAATTTTAGATTTACAGATTTAGTCTTAAAGATTTAGTTTTAGATTTACAGCATTTCGATATAGGCCTTCATTCGATGTGCCCATATTTTATTATTGAACTTGCTGCGCGTGGGTAAGTAGGTTTGGATGTTTTAGTTCTCGATTCGCAGCTTGTCGGTGTACGCCTTCCTTCGATGTGCCCCGTATTTTATTGTCGAACTCGCTGCGCGTGGGGTAAGTTGGTTTTGAAGATGTAGTTTTAGATTTACAGCTTTCGATTAGCCTTCATTCGATGTCCACGTATTTTATTAATGAATTCGCTGCGATGGGGTAGATTTAGTATTAGATTTACAGCATTTTGATACACGCCTTCCTCTGATGTGCCCATATTTTACTATTGAACTTGCTGCGCGTAGGGCAAGTAGGTTTGGATGTTTTAGTTCTCGATTCGCAGCTTGTCGGTGTACGCCTTCCTTCGATGTGCCCGTATTTTATTGTCGAACTCGCTGCGCGTGGGTAAGTTGGTTTTGAAGATGTAGTTTTAGATTTACAGCTTGTCGAGGTTCGCCTTCATTCGATGTGCCACGTATTTTATTAATGAATTTGCTGCGGATGGGGTAGGTTGGTTTAAGGCTTTAGTTTTAGATTTACAGCTTGTCGAGGTTCGCCTTCATTCGATGTGCCACGTATTTTATTAATGAATTCGCTGCGCGTGGGGTAAGTAGGTTTGGAAGCTTTAGTTTTCGTTTTACAGCTTGTCGGTGTACGCCTTCCTTCGATGTGCCCCGTATTTATTGTCGAACTCGCTGCGCGTGGGGTAAGTTGGTTTTGAAGATGTAGTTTTAGATTTACAGCTTGTCGAGATTCGCCTTCATTCGATGTGCCACGTATTTTATAAATGAATTCGCTGCGGATGGGGTAGGCGGGTTAGGGGCTATAGTTTAAGATTTACAGATTTAGTTTTAAAGATTTAGTATTAGATTTACAGCATTTTGCTACACGGCTTCCTCTGATGTGCACCATATTTAACTATTGAACTTGCTGCGCGTAGGGTAAGTAGGTTTGGACGTTTTAATTTTAGATTTACAGCTTGTCGAGGTTTGCCTTCATTCGATGTGCCACGTATTTTATTAATGATATCACTACGGATGGGGTAAGTGGGTTTAAGGCTTTAATTTTAGATTTACAGATTTAGTCTTAAAGATTTAGTTTTAGATTTACAGCATTTCGATATAGGCCTTCATTCGATGTGCCCCATATTTTATTATTGAACTTGCTGCGCGTAGGGTAAGTAGGTTTGGATGTTTTAGTTCTCGATTCGCAGCTTGTCGGTGTACGCCTTCCTTCGATATGCCCCGTATTTTATTGTCGAACTCGCTGCGCGTGGGGTAAGTTGGTTTTGAAGATGTAGTTTTAGATATACAGCTTGTCGAGGTTCGCCTTCATTCGATGTGCCACGTATTTTATTAATGAATTCGCTGCGCGTGGGGTAAGTAGGTTTGGAAGCTTTATTTTTCGTTTTACAGCTTGTCGAGGTTCGCCTTCATTCGATGTGCCACGTATTTTATTAATGAATTCGCTGCGGATGGGGTAGGCGGGTTTGGGGCTATAGTTTAAGATTTACAGATTTAGTTTTAAAGATTTAGTATTAGATTTACAGCATTTTGATACACGCCTTCCTCTGATGTGCACCATATTTTACTATTGAACTTGCTGCGCGTAGGGTAAGTAGGTTTGGACGTTTTAATTTTAGATTTACAGCTTGTCGAGGTTTGCCTTCATTCGATGTGCCACGTATTTTATTAATGATATCACTACGGATGGGGTAAGTGGGTTTAAGGCTTTAATTTTAGATTTACAGATTTAGTCTTAAAGATTTAGTTTTAGATTTACAGCATTTCGATATAGGCCTTCATTCGATGTACCACGTATTTTATTAATGAATTCGCTGCGCGTGGGGTAAGTAGGTTTGGAAGCTTTATTTTTCGTTTTACAGCTTGTCGGTGTACGCCTTCCTTCGATGTGCCCCGTATTTTATTGTCGAACTCGCTGCGCGTGGGGTAAGTTGGTTTTGAAGATGTAGTTTTAGATTTACAGCTTGTCGAGGTTCGCCTTCATTCGATGTGCCACGTATTTTATTAATGAATTCGCTGCGGATGGGGTAGGCGGGTTTGGGGCTATAGTTTAAGATTTACAGATTTAGTTTTAAAGATTTAGTATTAGATTTACAGCATTTTGATACACGCCTTCCTCTGATGTGCCCCATATTTTACTATTGAACTTGCTGCGCGTAGGGCAAGTAGGTTTGGATGTTTTAGTTCTCGATTCGCAGCTTGTCGGTGTACGCCTTCCTTCGATGTGCCCCGTATTTTATTGTCGAACTCGCTGCGCGTGGGGTAAGTTGGTTTTGAAGATGTAGTTTTAGATTTACAGCTTGTCGAGGTTCGCCTTCATTCGATGTGCCACGTATTTTATTAATGAATTCGCTGCGGATGGGGTAGGCGGGTTTGGGGCTATAGTTTAAGATTTACAGATTTAGTTTTAAAGATTTAGTATTAGATTTACAGCATTTTGATACACGCCTTCCTCTGATGTGCCCCATATTTTACTATTGAACTTGCTGCGCGTAGGGCAAGTAGGTTTGGATGTTTTAGTTCTCGATTCGCAGCTTGTCGGTGTACGCCTTCCTTCGATGTGCCCCGTATTTTATTGTCGAACTCGCTGCGCGTGGGGTAAGTTGGTTTTGAAGATGTAGTTTTAGATTTACAGCTTGTCGAGGTTCGCCTTCATTCGATGTGCCACGTATTTTATTAATGAATTCGCTGCGGATGGGGTAGGTGGGTTTAAGGCTTTAGTTTTAGATTTACAGCATGTCGAGGTTCGCCTTCATTCGATGTGCCACGTATTTTATTAATGAATTCGCTGCGCGTTGGGTAAGTAGGTTTGGAAGTTTTAGTTTTCGATTTACAGCTTGTCGAGGTTCGCCTTCATTCGATGTGCCCCGTATTTTATTGTCGAACTCGCTGCGCGTGGGGTAAGTTGGTTTTGAAGATGTAGTTTTAGATTTACAGCTTGTCGAGGTTCGCCTTCATTCGATGTGCCACGTATTTTATTAATGAATTCGCTGCGGATGGGGTAGGCGGGTTTGGGGCTATAGTTTAAGATTTACAGATTTAGTTTTAAAGATTTAGTATTAGATTTACAGCATTTTGCTACACGCCTTCCTCTGATGTGCACCATATTTTACTATTGAACTTGCTGCGCGTAGGGTAAGTAGGTTTGGACGTTTTAATTTTAGATTTACAGCTTGTCGAGGTTTGCCTTCATTCGATGTGCCACGTATTTTATTAATGATTTCACTACGGATGGGGTAAGTGGGTTTAAGGCTTTAATTTTAGATTTACAGATTTAGTCTTAAAGATTTAGTTTTAGATTTACAGCATTTCGATATAGGCCTTCATTCGATGTGCCCCATATTTTATTATTGAACTTGCTGCGCGTAGGGTAAGTAGGTTTGGATGTTTTAGTTCTCGATTCGCAGCTTGTCGGTGCACGCCTTCGTTCGATGTGCCCCGTATTTTATTGTCGAACTCGCTGCGCGTGGGGTAAGTTGGTTTTGAAGATGTAGTTTTAGATTTACAGCATTTCGATATAGGCCTTCATTCGATGTACCACGTATTTTATTAATGAATTCGCTGCAGATGGGGTAGATTTAGTATTAGATTTACAGCATTTTGATACACGCCTTCCTCTGATGTGCCCCATATTTTACTATTGAACTTGCTGCGCGTAGGGCAAGTAGGTTTGGATGTTTTAGTTCTCGATTCGCAGCTTGTCGGTGTACGCCTTCCTTCGATGTGCCCCGTATTTTATTGTCGAACTCGCTGCGCGTGGGGTAAGTTGGTTTTGAAGATGTAGTTTTAGATTTACAGCTTGTCGAGGTTCGCCTTCATTCGATGTGCCACGTATTTTATTAATGAATTTGCTGCGGATGGGGTAGGTTGGTTTAAGGCTTTAGTTTTAGATTTACAGCTTGTCGAGGTTCGCCTTCATTCGATGTGCCACGTATTTTATTAATGAATTCGCTGCGCGTGGGGTAAGTAGGTTTGGAAGCTTTATTTTTCGTTTTACAGCTTGTCGGTGTACGCCTTCCTTCGATGTGCCCCGTATTTTATTGTCGAACTCGCTGCGCGTGGGGTAAGTTGGTTTTGAAGATGTAGTTTTAGATTTACAGCTTGTCGAGATTCGCCTTCATTCGATGTGCCACGTATTTTATAAATGAATTCGCTGCGGATGGGGTAGGCGGGTTAGGGGCTATAGTTTAAGATTTACAGATTTAGTTTTAAAGATTTAGTATTAGATTTACAGCATTTTGCTACACGGCTTCCTCTGATGTGCACCATATTTAACTATTGAACTTGCTGCGCGTAGGGTAAGTAGGTTTGGACGTTTTAATTTTAGATTTACAGCTTGTCGAGGTTTGCCTTCATTCGATGTGCCACGTATTTTATTAATGATATCACTACGGATGGGGTAAGTGGGTTTAAGGCTTTAATTTTAGATTTACAGATTTAGTCTTAAAGATTTAGTTTTAGATTTACAGCATTTCGATATAGGCCTTCATTCGATGTGCCCCATATTTTATTATTGAACTTGCTGCGCGTAGGGTAAGTAGGTTTGGATGTTTTAGTTCTCGATTCGCAGCTTGTCGGTGTACGCCTTCCTTCGATATGCCCCGTATTTTATTGTCGAACTCGCTGCGCGTGGGGTAAGTTGGTTTTGAAGATGTAGTTTTAGATATACAGCTTGTCGAGGTTCGCCTTCATTCGATGTGCCACGTATTTTATTAATGAATTCGCTGCGCGTGGGGTAAGTAGGTTTGGAAGCTTTATTTTTCGTTTTACAGCTTGTCGAGGTTCGCCTTCATTCGATGTGCCACGTATTTTATTAATGAATTCGCTGCGGATGGGGTAGGCGGGTTTGGGGCTATAGTTTAAGATTTACAGATTTAGTTTTAAAGATTTAGTATTAGATTTACAGCATTTTGATACACGCCTTCCTCTGATGTGCACCATATTTTACTATTGAACTTGCTGCGCGTAGGGTAAGTAGGTTTGGACGTTTTAATTTTAGATTTACAGCTTGTCGAGGTTTGCCTTCATTCGATGTGCCACGTATTTTATTAATGATATCACTACGGATGGGGTAAGTGGGTTTAAGGCTTTAATTTTAGATTTACAGATTTAGTCTTAAAGATTTAGTTTTAGATTTACAGCATTTCGATATAGGCCTTCATTCGATGTACCACGTATTTTATTAATGAATTCGCTGCGCGTGGGGTAAGTAGGTTTGGAAGCTTTATTTTTCGTTTTACAGCTTGTCGGTGTACGCCTTCCTTCGATGTGCCCCGTATTTTATTGTCGAACTCGCTGCGCGTGGGGTAAGTTGGTTTTGAAGATGTAGTTTTAGATTTACAGCTTGTCGAGGTTCGCCTTCATTCGATGTGCCACGTATTTTATTAATGGAGTAGCTGCGCGTGGGGTAAGTAGGTTTGGATGCTTTAGTTTTAGATTTACAGCATTTTGATACACGCCTTCCTCTGATGTGCACCATATTTTACTATTGAACTTGCTGCGCGTAGGGTAAGTAGGTTTGGACGTTTTAATTTTAGATTTACAGCTTGTCGAGGTTTGCCTTCATTCGATGTGCCACGTATTTTATTAATGATATCACTACGGATGGGGTAAGTGGGTTTAAGGCTTTAATTTTAGATTTACAGATTTAGTCTTAAAGATTTAGTTTTAGATTTACAGCATTTCGATATAGGCCTTCATTCGATGTACCACGTATTTTATTAATGAATTCGCTGCGCGTGGGGTAAGTAGGTTTGGAAGCTTTATTTTTCGTTTTACAGCTTGTCGGTGTACGCCTTCCTTCGATGTGCCCCGTATTTTATTGTCGAACTCGCTGCGCGTGGGGTAAGTTGGTTTTGAAGATGTAGTTTTAGATTTACAGCTTGTAGAGGTTCGCCTTCATTCGATGTGCCACGTATTTTATTAATGGAGTAGCTGCGCGTGGGGTAAGTAGGTTTGGATGCTTTAGTTTTAGATTTACAGCATTTTGATACACGCCTTCCTCTGATGTGCACCATATTTTACTATTGAACTTGCTGCGCGTAGGGTAAGTAGGTTTGGAAGTTTTAGTTTTCGATTTACAGCTTGTCGAGGTTCGCCTTCATTCGATGTGCCCCGTATTTTATTGTCGAACTCGCTGCGCGTGGGGTAAGTTGGTTTTGAAGATGTAGTTTTAGATTTACAGCTTGTCGAGGTTCGCCTTCATTCGATGTGCCACGTATTTTATTAATGAATTCGCTGCGGATGGGGTAGGCGGGTTTGGGGCTATAGTTTAAGATTTACAGATTTAGTTTTAAAGATTTAGTATTAGATTTACAGCATTTTGCTACACGCCTTCCTCTGATGTGCACCATATTTTACTATTGAACTTGCTGCGCGTAGGGTAAGTAGGTTTGGACGTTTTAATTTTAGATTTACAGCTTGTCGAGGTTTGCCTTCATTCGATGTGCCACGTATTTTATTAATGATTTCACTACGGATGGGGTAAGTGGGTTTAAGGCTTTAATTTTAGATTTACAGATTTAGTCTTAAAGATTTAGTTTTAGATTTACAGCATTTCGATATAGGCCTTCATTCGATGTGCCCCATATTTTATTATTGAACTTGCTGCGCGTAGGGTAAGTAGGTTTGGATGTTTTAGTTCTCGATTCGCAGCTTGTCGGTGCACGCCTTCCTTCGATGTGCCCCGTATTTTATTGTCGAACTCGCTGCGCGTGGGGTAAGTTGGTTTTGAAGATGTAGTTTTAGATTTACAGCATTTCGATATAGGCCTTCATTCGATGTACCACGTATTTTATTAATGAATTCGCTGCAGATGGGGTAGATTTAGTATTAGATTTACAGCATTTTGATACACGCCTTCCTCTGATGTGCCCCATATTTTACTATTGAACTTGCTGCGCGTAGGGCAAGTAGGTTTGGATGTTTTAGTTCTCGATTCGCAGCTTGTCGGTGTACGCCTTCCTTCGATGTGCCCCGTATTTTATTGTCGAACTCGCTGCGCGTGGGGTAAGTTGGTTTTGAAGATGTAGTTTTAGATTTACAGCTTGTCGAGGTTCGCCTTCATTCGATGTGCCACGTATTTTATTAATGAATTCGCTGCGGATGGGGTAGGTGGGTTTAAGGCTTTAGTTTTAGATTTACAGCATGTCGAGGTTCGCCTTCATTCGATGTGCCACGTATTTTATTAATGAATTCGCTGCGCGTTGGGTAAGTAGGTTTGGAAGTTTTAGTTTTCGATTTACAGCTTGTCGAGGTTCGCCTTCATTCGATGTGCCCCGTATTTTATTGTCGAACTCGCTGCGCGTGGGGTAAGTTGGTTTTGAAGATGTAGTTTTAGATTTACAGCTTGTCGAGGTTCGCCTTCATTCGATGTGCCACGTATTTTATTAATGAATTCGCTGCGGATGGGGTAGGCGGGTTTGGGGCTATAGTTTAAGATTTACAGATTTAGTTTTAAAGATTTAGTATTAGATTTACAGCATTTTGCTACACGCCTTCCTCTGATGTGCACCATATTTTACTATTGAACTTGCTGCGCGTAGGGTAAGTAGGTTTGGACGTTTTAATTTTAGATTTACAGCTTGTCGAGGTTTGCCTTCATTCGATGTGCCACGTATTTTATTAATGATTTCACTACGGATGGGGTAAGTGGGTTTAAGGCTTTAATTTTAGATTTACAGATTTAGTCTTAAAGATTTAGTTTTAGATTTACAGCATTTCGATATAGGCCTTCATTCGATGTGCCCCATATTTTATTATTGAACTTGCTGCGCGTAGGGTAAGTAGGTTTGGATGTTTTAGTTCTCGATTCGCAGCTTGTCGGTGCACGCCTTCCTTCGATGTGCCCCGTATTTTATTGTCGAACTCGCTGCGCGTGGGGTAAGTTGGTTTTGAAGATGTAGTTTTAGATTTACAGCATTTCGATATAGGCCTTCATTCGATGTACCACGTATTTTATTAATGAATTCGCTGCAGATGGGGTAGATTTAGTATTAGATTTACAGCATTTTGATACACGCCTTCCTCTGATGTGCCCCATATTTTACTATTGAACTTGCTGCGCGTAGGGCAAGTAGGTTTGGATGTTTTAGTTCTCGATTCGCAGCTTGTCGGTGTACGCCTTCCTTCGATGTGCCCCGTATTTTATTGTCGAACTCGCTGCGCGTGGGGTAAGTTGGTTTTGAAGATGTAGTTTTAGATTTACAGCTTGTCGAGGTTCGCCTTCATTCGATGTGCCACGTATTTTATTAATGAATTTGCTGCGGATGGGGTAGGTTGGTTTAAGGCTTTAGTTTTAGATTTACAGCTTGTCGAGGTTCGCCTTCATTCGATGTGCCACGTATTTTATTAATGAATTCGCTGCGCGTGGGGTAAGTAGGTTTGGAAGCTTTATTTTTCGTTTTACAGCTTGTCGGTGTACGCCTTCCTTCGATGTGCCCCGTATTTTATTGTCGAACTCGCTGCGCGTGGGGTAAGTTGGTTTTGAAGATGTAGTTTTAGATTTACAGCTTGTCGAGATTCGCCTTCATTCGATGTGCCACGTATTTTATAAATGAATTCGCTGCGGATGGGGTAGGCGGGTTAGGGGCTATAGTTTAAGATTTACAGATTTAGTTTTAAAGATTTAGTATTAGATTTACAGCATTTTGCTACACGGCTTCCTCTGATGTGCACCATATTTAACTATTGAACTTGCTGCGCGTAGGGTAAGTAGGTTTGGACGTTTTAATTTTAGATTTACAGCTTGTCGAGGTTTGCCTTCATTCGATGTGCCACGTATTTTATTAATGATATCACTACGGATGGGGTAAGTGGGTTTAAGGCTTTAATTTTAGATTTACAGATTTAGTCTTAAAGATTTAGTTTTAGATTTACAGCATTTCGATATAGGCCTTCATTCGATGTGCCCCATATTTTATTATTGAACTTGCTGCGCGTAGGGTAAGTAGGTTTGGATGTTTTAGTTCTCGATTCGCAGCTTGTCGGTGTACGCCTTCCTTCGATATGCCCCGTATTTTATTGTCGAACTCGCTGCGCGTGGGGTAAGTTGGTTTTGAAGATGTAGTTTTAGATATACAGCTTGTCGAGGTTCGCCTTCATTCGATGTGCCACGTATTTTATTAATGAATTCGCTGCGCGTGGGGTAAGTAGGTTTGGAAGCTTTATTTTTCGTTTTACAGCTTGTCGAGGTTCGCCTTCATTCGATGTGCCACGTATTTTATTAATGAATTCGCTGCGGATGGGGTAGGCGGGTTTGGGGCTATAGTTTAAGATTTACAGATTTAGTTTTAAAGATTTAGTATTAGATTTACAGCATTTTGATACACGCCTTCCTCTGATGTGCACCATATTTTACTATTGAACTTGCTGCGCGTAGGGTAAGTAGGTTTGGACGTTTTAATTTTAGATTTACAGCTTGTCGAGGTTTGCCTTCATTCGATGTGCCACGTATTTTATTAATGATATCACTACGGATGGGGTAAGTGGGTTTAAGGCTTTAATTTTAGATTTACAGATTTAGTCTTAAAGATTTAGTTTTAGATTTACAGCATTTCGATATAGGCCTTCATTCGATGTACCACGTATTTTATTAATGAATTCGCTGCGCGTGGGGTAAGTAGGTTTGGAAGCTTTATTTTTCGTTTTACAGCTTGTCGGTGTACGCCTTCCTTCGATGTGCCCCGTATTTTATTGTCGAACTCGCTGCGCGTGGGGTAAGTTGGTTTTGAAGATGTAGTTTTAGATTTACAGCTTGTCGAGGTTCGCCTTCATTCGATGTGCCACGTATTTTATTAATGGAGTAGCTGCGCGTGGGGTAAGTAGGTTTGGATGCTTTAGTTTTAGATTTACAGCATTTTGATACACGCCTTCCTCTGATGTGCACCATATTTTACTATTGAACTTGCTGCGCGTAGGGTAAGTAGGTTTGGACGTTTTAATTTTAGATTTACAGCTTGTCGAGGTTTGCCTTCATTCGATGTGCCACGTATTTTATTAATGATATCACTACGGATGGGGTAAGTGGGTTTAAGGCTTTAATTTTAGATTTACAGATTTAGTCTTAAAGATTTAGTTTTAGATTTACAGCATTTCGATATAGGCCTTCATTCGATGTACCACGTATTTTATTAATGAATTCGCTGCGCGTGGGGTAAGTAGGTTTGGAAGCTTTATTTTTCGTTTTACAGCTTGTCGGTGTACGCCTTCCTTCGATGTGCCCCGTATTTTATTGTCGAACTCGCTGCGCGTGGGGTAAGTTGGTTTTGAAGATGTAGTTTTAGATTTACAGCTTGTCGAGGTTCGCCTTCATTCGATGTGCCACGTATTTTATTAATGGAGTAGCTGCGCGTGGGGTAAGTAGGTTTGGATGCTTTAGTTTTAGATTTACAGCATTTTGATACACGCCTTCCTCTGATGTGCACCATATTTTACTATTGAACTTGCTGCGCGTAGGGTAAGTAGGTTTGGACGTTTTAATTTTAGATTTACAGCTTGTCGAGGTTTGCCTTCATTCGATGTGCCACGTATTTTATTAATGATATCACTACGGATGGGGTAAGTGGGTTTAAGGCTTTAATTTTAGATTTACAGATTTAGTCTTAAAGATTTAGTTTTAGATTTACAGCATTTCGATATAGGCCTTCATTCGATGTACCACGTATTTTATTAATGAATTCGCTGCGCGTGGGGTAAGTAGGTTTGGAAGCTTTATTTTTCGTTTTACAGCTTGTCGGTGTACGCCTTCCTTCGATGTGCCCCGTATTTTATTGTCGAACTCGCTGCGCGTGGGGTAAGTTGGTTTTGAAGATGTAGTTTTAGATTTACAGCTTGTCGAGGTTCGCCTTCATTCGATGTGCCACGTATTTTATTAATGGAGTAGCTGCGCGTGGGGTAAGTAGGTTTGGATGCTTTAGTTTTAGATTTACAGATTGTCGGTGTACGCCTTCCTTTGACGTGCCCCGTATTTTAATGTCGAACTCGCTGCGCGTGGGGTAAGTTAGTTTTAAAGATTTAGTTTTAGATTTACAGCTTGTCGATGTACGCCTTCATTCGATGTGCCCCGAATTTTATTATTGATCTTGCTGCGCGGGGGGTAAGTTGGTTTTAAATCTTTGGTTTTCGATTTGCAGCTTGTCGAGGTTCGCCTTGCTTCGATGTGCCACATATTTTATTAATGGAGTCGCTGCGGATGGGGTAGGCGGGTTTGGGGCTATAGTTTAAGATTTACAAATTTAGTTTTAAAGATTTAGTTTTAGATTTACAGCATTTCGATGTTCGCCTTCCTCTGATGTGCACCGTATTTTATTATTGAACTTGCTGCGCGTGGGGTAAGTAGGTTTGGAAGATTTATTTTTCGATTTACAGCTTGTCGGTGTACGCCTTCCTTTGACGTGCACCGTATTTTAATGTCGAACTCGCTGCGCGTGGGGTAAGTTAGTTTTAAAGATGTAGGTTTAGATTTACAGCTTGTCTAGGTTCGCCTTCATTCGATGTGCACCGTATTTTATTATTGAACTTGCTGCGCGTGGGGTAAGTAGGTTTGGAAGATTTATTTTTCGATTTACAGCTTGTCGGTGTACGCCTTCCTTTGACGTGCACCGTATTTTAATGTCGAACTCGCTGCGCGTGGGGTAAGTTGGTTTTGAAGATGTAGTTTTAGATTTACAGCTTGTCTAGGTTCGCCTTCATTCGATGTGCTACGTATTATATTAATGGAGTAGCCGCGCGTGTGGTAAGTAGGTTTGGATGCTTTAGTTTTAGATTTACAGCTTGTCGATGTACGCCTTCCTTCGATGTGCCCCGAATTTTATTATTGATCTTGCTGCGCGTGGGGTAAGTAGGTTTGGAAGCTTTAGTTTTCGATTTACAGCTTGTCGGTGTACGCCTTCCTTTGACGTGCCCCGTATTTTATTGTCGAACTCGCTGCGCGGGGGTAAGTAGGTTTGGAAGCTTTAGTTTTCGATTTACAGCTTGTCGGTGTACGCCTTCCTTTTATGTGCACCGCATTTTATTATTGAACTTGCTGCGCGTGGGGTAAGTAGGTTTGGAAGCTTTAGTTTTCGATTTACAGCTTGTCGGTGTACCCCTTCCTTTGACGTGCCCCGTATTTTATTGTCGAACTCGCTGCGCGGGGGTAAGTAGGTTTGGAAGCTTTAGATTTCGATTTACAGCTTGTCGGTGTACGCCTTCCTTTGACGTGCCCCGTATTTTATTGTCGAACTCGCTGCGCGGGGGTAAGTAGGTTTGGAAGCTTTAGTTTTCGATTTACAGCTTGTCGAGGTTCGCCTTCATTCGATGTGCCACGTATTTTATTAATGAATTCGCTGCGCGTTGGGTAAGTAGGTTTGGAAGTTTTAGTTTTCGATTTACAGCTTGTCGAGGTTCGCCTTCATTCGATGTGCCACGTATTTTATTAATGAATTCGCTGCGGATGGGGTAGGCGGGTTTGGGGCTATAGTTTAAGATTTACAGATTTAGTTTTAAAGATTTAGTATTAGATTTACAGCATTTTGCTACACGCCTTCCTCTGATGTGCACCATATTTTACTATTGAACTTGCTGCGCGTAGGGTAAGTAGGTTTGGACGTTTTAATTTTAGATTTACAGCTTGTCGAGGTTTGCCTTCATTCGATGTGCCACGTATTTTATTAATGATTTCACTACGGATGGGGTAAGTGGGTTTAAGGCTTTAATTTTAGATTTACAGATTTAGTCTTAAAGATTTAGTTTTAGATTTACAGCATTTCGATATAGGCCTTCATTCGATGTACCACGTATTTTATTAATGAATTCGCTGCGCGTGGGGTAAGTAGGTTTGGAAGCTTTATTTTTCGTTTTACAGCTTGTCGGTGTACGCCTTCCTTCGATGTGCCCCGTATTTTATTGTCGAACTCGCTGTGCGTGGGGTAAGTAGGTTTGGAAGCTTTAGTTTTCGATTTACAGCTTGTCGGTGTACGCCTTCCTTTGACGTGCCCCGTATTTTAATGTCGAACTCGCTGCGCGTGGGGTAAGTTGGTTTTGAAGATGTAGTTTTAGATTTACAGCTTGTCTAGGTTCGCCTTCATTCGATGTGCTACGTATTATATTAATGGAGTAGCTGCGCGTGGGGTAAGTAGGTTTGGATGCTTTAGTTTTAGATTTACAGCTTGTCGATGTACGCCTTCATTCGATGTGCCACGTATTTTATTATTGATCTTGCTGCGCGTGGGGTAAGTAGGTTTTGAAGCTTTAGTTTTCGATTTCCAGATTGTCGGTGTACGCCTTCCTTTGACGTGCCCCGTATTTTAATGTCGAACTCGCTGCGCGTGGGGTAAGTTGGTTTTGAAGATTTAGTTTTAGATTTACAGCTTGTCGATGTACGCCTTCATTCGATGTGCCCCGAATTTTATTATTGATCTTGCTGCGCGTGGGGTAAGTAGGTTTGGAAGCTTTAGTTTTCGATTTCCAGATTGTCGGTGTACGCCTTCCTTTGACGTGCCCCGTATTTTAATGTCGAACTCGCTGCGCGTGGGGTAAGTTAGTTTTAAAGATTTAGTTTTAGATATACAGCTTGTCGATGTACGCCTTCATTCGATGTGCCCCGAATTTTATTATTGATCTTGCTGCGCGTGGGGTAAGTTGGTTTTAAATCTTTGGTTTTCGATATGCAGCTTGTCGAGGTTCGCCTTGCTTCGACGTGCCCCGTATTTTAATGTCGAACTCGCTGCGCGTGGGGTAAGTTAGTTTTAAAGATTTAGTTTTAGATTTACAGCTTGTCGATGTACGCCTTCATTCGATGTGCCACGTATTTTATTATTGATCTTGCTGCGCGTGGGGTAAGTAGGTTTGGAAGCTTTAGTTTTCGATTTACAGCTTGTCGGTGTACGCCTTCCTTTGACGTGCCCCGTATTTTAATGTCGAACTCGCTGCGCGTGGGGTAAGTTGGTTTTGAAGATGTAGTTTTAGATTTACAGCTTGTCTAGGTTCGCCTTAATTCGATGTGCTACGTATTATATTAATGGAGTAGCTGCGCGTGGGGTAAGTAGGTTTGGATGCTTTAGTTTTAAATTTACAGCTTGTCGATGTACGCCTTCATTCGATGTGCCACGTATTTTATTATTGATCTTGCTGTGCGTGGGGTAAGTTGGTTTGGAAGCTTTAGTTTTCGATTTACAGCTTGTCGGTGTACGCCTTCCTTTGACGTGCCCCGTATTTTAATGTCGAACTCGCTGCGCGTGGGGTAAGTTGGTTTTGAAGATGTAGTTTTAGATTTAGAGCTTGCCGAGGTTCGCCTTCATTCGATGTGCTACGTATTATATTAATGGAGTAGCTGCGCGTGGGGTAAGTAGGTTTGGATGCTTTAGTTTTAGATTTACAGCTTGTCGATGTACGCCTTCCTTCGATGTGCCCCGAATTTTATTATTGATCTTGCTGCGCGTGGGGTAAGTAGGTTTTGAAGCTTTAGTTTTCGATTTCCAGATTGTCGGTGTACGCCTTCCTTTGACGTGCCCCGTATTTTAATGTCGAACTCGCTGCGCGTGGGGTAAGTTAGTTTTAAAGATTTAGTTTTAGATTTACAGCTTGTCGATGTACGCCTTCATTCGATGTGCCCCGAATTTTATTATTGATCTTGCTGTGCGTGGGGTAAGTTGGTTTTAAATCTTTGGTTTTCGATTTGCAGCTTGTCGAGGTTCGCCTTGCTTCGATGTGCCACATATTTTATTAATGGAGTCGCTGCGGATGGGGTAGGCGGGTTTGGGGCTATAGTTTAAGATTTACAAATTTAGTTTTAAAGATTTAGTTTTAGATTTACAGCATTTCGATGTTCGCCTTCCTCTGATGTGCACCGTATTTTATTATTGAACTTGCTGCGCGTGGGGTAAGTAGGTTTGGAAGATTTATTTTTCGATTTACAGCTTGTCGGTGTACGCCTTCCTTTGACGTGCACCGTATTTTAATGTCGAACTCGCTGCGCGTGGGGTAAGTTAGTTTTAAAGATGTAGGTTTAGATTTACAGCTTGTCTAGGTTCGCCTTCATTCGATGTGCTACGTATTATATTAATGGAGTAGCTGCGCGTGGGATAAGTAGGTTTGGATGCTTTAGTTTTAGATTTACAGCTTGTCGGTGTACGCCTTCCTTTGACGTGCCCCGTATTTTAATGTCGAACTCGCTGCGCGTGGGGTAAGTTGGTTTTGAAGATGTAGTTTTAGATTTACAGCTTGTCTAGGTTCGCCTTCATTCGATGTGCTACGTATTATATTAATGGAGTAGCCGCGCGTGGGGTAAGTAGGTTTGGATGCTTTAGTTTTAGATTTACAGCTTGTCGATGTACGCCTTCCTTCGATGTGCCCCGAATTTTATTATTGATCTTGCTGCGCGTGGGGTAAGTAGGTTTGGAAGCTTTAGTTTTCGATTTACAGATTGTCGGTGTACGCCTTCCTTTGACGTGCCCCGTATTTTAATGTCGAACTCGCTGCGCGTGGGGTAAGTTAGTTTTAAAGATTTAGTTTTAGATTTACAGCTTGTCGATGTACGCCTTCATTCGATGTACCCCGAATTTTATTATTGATCTTGCTGCGCGTGGGGTAAGTTGGTTTTAAATCTTTGGTTTTCGATTTGCAGCTTGTCGAGGTTCGCCTTGCTTCGACGTGCCCCGTATTTTAATGTCGAACTCGCTGCGCGTGGGGTAAGTTAGTTTTAAAGATTTAGTTTTAGATTTACAGCTTGTCGATGTACGCCTTCATTCGATGTGCCACGTATTTTATTATTGATCTTGCTGCGCGTGGGGTAAGTAGGTTTGGAAGCTTTAGTTTTCGATTTACAGCTTGTCGGTGTACGCCTTCCTTTGACGTGCCCCGTATTTTAATGTCGAACTCGCTGCGCGTGGGGTAAGTTGGTTTTGAAGATGTAGTTTTAGATTTACAGCTTGTCTAGGTTCGCCTTAATTCGATGTGCTACGTATTATATTAATGGAGTAGCTGCGCGTGGGGTAAGTAGGTTTGGATGCTTTAGTTTTAGATTTACAGCTTGTCGATGTACGCCTTCATTCGATGTGCCACGTATTTTATTATTGATCTTGCTGTGCGTGGGGTAAGTTGGTTTGGAAGCTTTAGTTTTCGATTTACAGCTTGTCGGTGTACGCCTTCCTTTGACGTGCCCCGTATTTTAATGTCGAACTCGCTGCGCGTGGGGTAAGTTGGTTTTGAAGATGTAGTTTTAGATTTAGAGCTTGTCGAGGTTCGCCTTCATTCGATGTGCTACGTATTATATTAATGGAGTAGCTGCGCGTGGGGTAAGTAGGTTTGGATGCTTTAGTTTTAGATTTACAGCTTGTCGATGTACGCCTTCCTTCGATGTGCCCCGAATTTTATTATTGATCTTGCTGCGCGTGGGGTAAGTAGGTTTGGAAGCTTTAGTTTTCGATTTCCAGATTGTCGGTGTACGCCTTCCTTTGACGTGCCCCGTATTTTAATGTCGAACTCGCTGCGCGTGGGGTAAGTTAGTTTTAAAGATTTAGTTTTCGATTTACAGCTTGTCGATGTACGCCTTCATTCGATGTGCCACGTATTTTATTAATGAATTCGCTGCGCGTTGGGTAAGTAGGTTTGGAAGTTTTAGTTTTCGATTTACAGCTTGTCGAGGTTCGCCTTCATTCGATGTGCCACGTATTTTATTAATGAATTCGCTGCGGATGGGGTAGGCGGGTTTGGGGCTATAGTTTATGATTTACAGATTTAGTTTTAAAGATTTAGTATTAGATTTACAGCATTTTGCTACACGCCTTCCTCTGATGTGCACCATATTTTACTATTGAACTTGCTGCGCGTAGGGTAAGTAGGTTTGGACGTTTTAATTTTAGATTTACAGCTTGTCGAGGTTTGCCTTCATTCGATGTGCCACGTATTTTATTAATGATTTCACTACGGATGGGGTAAGTGGGTTTAAGGCTTTAATTTTAGATTTACAGATTTAGTCTTAAAGATTTAGTTTTAGATTTACAGCATTTCGATATAGGCCTTCATTCGATGTACCACGTATTTTATTAATGAATTCGCTGCGCGTGGGGTAAGTAGGTTTGGAAGCTTTATTTTTCGTTTTACAGCTTGTCGGTGTACGCCTTCCTTCGATGTGCCCCGTATTTTATTGTCGAACTCGCTGTGCGTGGGGTAAGTAGGTTTGGAAGCTTTAGTTTTCGATTTACAGCTTGTCGGTGTACGCCTTCCTTTGACGTGCCCCGTATTTTAATGTCGAACTCGCTGCGCGTGGGGTAAGTTGGTTTTGAAGATGTAGTTTTAGATTTACAGCTTGTCTAGGTTCGCCTTCATTCGATGTGCTACGTATTATATTAATGGAGTAGCTGCGCGTGGGGTAAGTAGGTTTGGATGCTTTAGTTTTAGATTTACAGCTTGTCGATGTACGCCTTCATTCGATGTGCCACGTATTTTATTATTGATCTTGCTGCGCGTGGGGTAAGTAGGTTTTGAAGCTTTAGTTTTCGATTTCCAGATTGTCGGTGTACGCCTTCCTTTGACGTGCCCCGTATTTTAATGTCGAACTCGCTGCGCGTGGGGTAAGTTGGTTTTGAAGATTTAGTTTTAGATTTACAGCTTGTCGATGTACGCCTTCATTCGATGTGCCCCGAATTTTATTATTGATCTTGCTGCGCGTGGGGTAAGTAGGTTTGGAAGCTTTAGTTTTCGATTTCCAGATTGTCGGTGTACGCCTTCCTTTGACGTGCCCCGTATTTTAATGTCGAACTCGCTGCGCGTGGGGTAAGTTAGTTTTAAAGATTTAGTTTTAGATATACAGCTTGTCGATGTACGCCTTCCTTCGATGTGCCCCGAATTTTATTATTGATCTTGCTGCGCGTGGGGTAAGTAGGTTTGGAAGCTTTAGTTTTCGATTTACAGCTTGTCGGTGTACGCCTTCCTTTGACGTGCCCCGTATTTTATTGTCGAACTCGCTGCGCGGGGGTAAGTAGGTTTGGAAGCTTTAGTTTTCGATTTACAGCTTGTCGGTGTACGCCTTCCTTTGACGTGCCCCGTATTTTAATGTCGAACTCGCTGCGCGTGGGGTAAGTTGGTTTTGAAGATGTAGTTTTAGCTTTAGAGCTTGTCGAGGTTCGCCTTCATTCGATGTGCTACGTATTATATTAATGGAGTAGCTGCGCGTGGGGTAAGTAGGTTTGGATGCTTTAGTTTTAGATTTACAGCTTGTCGATGTACGCCTTCATTCGATGTGCCACGTATTTTATTATTGATCTTGCTGTGCGTGGGGTAAGTTGGTTTGGAAGCTTTAGTTTTCGATTTACAGCTTGTCGGTGTACGCCTTCCTTTGACGTGCCCCGTATTTTAATGTCGAACTCGCTGCGCGTGGGGTAAGTTGGTTTTGAAGATGTAGTTTTAGATTTAGAGCTTGCCGAGGTTCGCCTTCATTCGATGTGCTACGTATTATATTAATGGAGTAGCTGCGCGTGGGGTAAGTAGGTTTGGATGCTTTAGTTTTAGATTTACAGCTTGTCGATGTACGCCTTCCTTCGATGTGCCCCGAATTTTATTATTGATCTTGCTGCGCGTGGGGTAAGTAGGTTTTGAAGCTTTAGTTTTCGATTTCCAGATTGTCGGTGTACGCCTTCCTTTGACGTGCCCCGTATTTTAATGTCGAACTCGCTGCGCGTGGGGTAAGTTAGTTTTAAAGATTTAGTTTTAGATTTACAGCTTGTCGATGTACGCCTTCATTCGATGTGCCCCGAATTTTATTATTGATCTTGCTGTGCGTGGGGTAAGTTGGTTTTAAATCTTTGGTTTTCGATTTGCAGCTTGTCGAGGTTCGCCTTGCTTCGATGTGCCACATATTTTATTAATGGAGTCGCTGCGGATGGGGTAGGCGGGTTTGGGGCTATAGTTTAAGATTTACAAATTTAGTTTTAAAGATTTAGTTTTAGATTTACAGCATTTCGATGTTCGCCTTCCTCTGATGTGCACCGTATTTTATTATTGAACTTGCTGCGCGTGGGGTAAGTAGGTTTGGAAGATTTATTTTTCGATTTACAGCTTGTCGGTGTACGCCTTCCTTTGACGTGCACCGTATTTTAATGTCGAACTCGCTGCGCGTGGGGTAAGTTAGTTTTAAAGATGTAGGTTTAGATTTACAGCTTGTCTAGGTTCGCCTTCATTCGATGTGCTACGTATTATATTAATGGAGTAGCTGCGCGTGGGATAAGTAGGTTTGGATGCTTTAGTTTTAGATTTACAGCTTGTCGGTGTACGCCTTCCTTTGACGTGCCCCGTATTTTAATGTCGAACTCGCTGCGCGTGGGGTAAGTTGGTTTTGAAGATGTAGTTTTAGATTTACAGCTTGTCTAGGTTCGCCTTCATTCGATGTGCTACGTATTATATTAATGGAGTAGCCGCGCGTGGGGTAAGTAGGTTTGGATGCTTTAGTTTTAGATTTACAGCTTGTCGATGTACGCCTTCCTTCGATGTGCCCCGAATTTTATTATTGATCTTGCTGCGCGTGGGGTAAGTAGGTTTGGAAGCTTTAGTTTTCGATTTACAGATTGTCGGTGTACGCCTTCCTTTGACGTGCCCCGTATTTTAATGTCGAACTCGCTGCGCGTGGGGTAAGTTAGTTTTAAAGATTTAGTTTTCGATTTACAGCTTGTCGATGTACGCCTTCATTCGATGTGCCACGTATTTTATTAATGAATTCGCTGCGCGTTGGGTAAGTAGGTTTGGAAGTTTTAGTTTTCGATTTACAGCTTGTCGAGGTTCGCCTTCATTCGATGTGCCACGTATTTTATTAATGAATTCGCTGCGGATGGGGTAGGCGGGTTTGGGGCTATAGTTTAAGATTTACAGATTTAGTTTTAAAGATTTAGTATTAGATTTACAGCATTTTGCTACACGCCTTCCTCTGATGTGCACCATATTTTACTATTGAACTTGCTGCGCGTAGGGTAAGTAGGTTTGGACGTTTTAATTTTAGATTTACAGCTTGTCGAGGTTTGCCTTCATTCGATGTGCCCCGAATTTTATTATTGATCTTGCTGCGCGTGGGGTAAGTAGGTTTGGAAGCTTTAGTTTTCGATTTACAGATTGTCGGTGTACGCCTTCCTTTGACGTGCCCCGTATTTTAATGTCGAACTCGCTGCGCGTGGGGTAAGTTAGTTTTAAAGATTTAGTTTTCGATTTACAGCTTGTCGATGTACGCCTTCATTCGATGTGCCACGTATTTTATTAATGAATTCGCTGCGCGTGGGGTAAGTAGGTTTGGAAGCTTTATTTTTCGTTTTACAGCTTGTCGGTGTACGCCTTCCTTCGATGTGCCCCGTATTTTATTGTCGAACTCGCTGTGCGTGGGGTAAGTAGGTTTGGAAGCTTTAGTTTTCGATTTACAGCTTGTCGGTGTACGCCTTCCTTTGACGTGCCCCGTATTTTAATGTCGAACTCGCTGCGCGTGGGGTAAGTTGGTTTTGAAGATGTAGTTTTAGATTTACAGCTTGTCTAGGTTCGCCTTCATTCGATGTGCTACGTATTATATTAATGGAGTAGCTGCGCGTGGGGTAAGTAGGTTTGGATGCTTTAGTTTTAGATTTACAGCTTGTCGATGTACGCCTTCATTCGATGTGCCACGTATTTTATTATTGATCTTGCTGCGCGTGGGGTAAGTAGGTTTTGAAGCTTTAGTTTTCGATTTCCAGATTGTCGGTGTACGCCTTCCTTTGACGTGCCCCGTATTTTAATGTCGAACTCGCTGCGCGTGGGGTAAGTTGGTTTTGAAGATTTAGTTTTAGATTTACAGCTTGTCGATGTACGCCTTCATTCGATGTGCCCCGAATTTTATTATTGATCTTGCTGCGCGTGGGGTAAGTAGGTTTGGAAGCTTTAGTTTTCGATTTCCAGATTGTCGGTGTACGCCTTCCTTTGACGTGCCCCGTATTTTAATGTCGAACTCGCTGCGCGTGGGGTAAGTTAGTTTTAAAGATTTAGTTTTAGATATACAGCTTGTCGATGTACGCCTTCCATCGATGTGCCCCGAATTTTATTATTGATCTTGCTGCGCGTGGGGTAAGTAGGTTTGGAAGCTTTAGTTTTCGATTTACAGCTTGTCGGTGTACGCCTTCCTTTGACGTGCCCCGTATTTTATTGTCGAACTCGCTGCGCGGGGGTAAGTAGGTTTGGAAGCTTTAGTTTTCGATTTACAGCTTGTCGGTGTACGCCTTCCTTTGACGTGCCCCGTATTTTAATGTCGAACTCGCTGCGCGTGGGGTAAGTTGGTTTTGAAGATGTAGTTTTAGCTTTAGAGCTTGTCGAGGTTCGCCTTCATTCGATGTGCTACGTATTATATTAATGGAGTAGCTGCGCGTGGGGTAAGTAGGTTTGGATGCTTTAGTTTTAGATTTACAGCTTGTCGATGTACGCCTTCATTCGATGTGCCACGTATTTTATTATTGATCTTGCTGTGCGTGGGGTAAGTTGGTTTGGAAGCTTTAGTTTTCGATTTACAGCTTGTCGGTGTACGCCTTCCTTTGACGTGCCCCGTATTTTAATGTCGAACTCGCTGCGCGTGGGGTAAGTTGGTTTTGAAGATGTAGTTTTAGATTTAGAGCTTGCCGAGGTTCGCCTTCATTCGATGTGCTACGTATTATATTAATGGAGTAGCTGCGCGTGGGGTAAGTAGGTTTGGATGCTTTAGTTTTAGATTTACAGCTTGTCGATGTACGCCTTCCTTCGATGTGCCCCGAATTTTATTATTGATCTTGCTGCGCGTGGGGTAAGTAGGTTTTGAAGCTTTAGTTTTCGATTTCCAGATTGTCGGTGTACGCCTTCCTTTGACGTGCCCCGTATTTTAATGTCGAACTCGCTGCGCGTGGGGTAAGTTAGTTTTAAAGATTTAGTTTTAGATTTACAGCTTGTCGATGTACGCCTTCATTCGATGTGCCCCGAATTTTATTATTGATCTTGCTGTGCGTGGGGTAAGTTGGTTTTAAATCTTTGGTTTTCGATTTGCAGCTTGTCGAGGTTCGCCTTGCTTCGATGTGCCACATATTTTATTAATGGAGTCGCTGCGGATGGGGTAGGCGGGTTTGGGGCTATAGTTTAAGATTTACAAATTTAGTTTTAAAGATTTAGTTTTAGATTTACAGCATTTCGATGTTCGCCTTCCTCTGATGTGCACCGTATTTTATTATTGAACTTGCTGCGCGTGGGGTAAGTAGGTTTGGAAGATTTATTTTTCGATTTACAGCTTGTCGGTGTACGCCTTCCTTTGACGTGCACCGTATTTTAATGTCGAACTCGCTGCGCGTGGGGTAAGTTAGTTTTAAAGATGTAGGTTTAGATTTACAGCTTGTCTAGGTTCGCCTTCATTCGATGTGCTACGTATTATATTAATGGAGTAGCTGCGCGTGGGATAAGTAGGTTTGGATGCTTTAGTTTTAGATTTACAGCTTGTCGGTGTACGCCTTCCTTTGACGTGCCCCGTATTTTAATGTCGAACTCGCTGCGCGTGGGGTAAGTTGGTTTTGAAGATGTAGTTTTAGATTTACAGCTTGTCTAGGTTCGCCTTCATTCGATGTGCTACGTATTATATTAATGGAGTAGCCGCGCGTGGGGTAAGTAGGTTTGGATGCTTTAGTTTTAGATTTACAGCTTGTCGATGTACGCCTTCCTTCGATGTGCCCCGAATTTTATTATTGATCTTGCTGCGCGTGGGGTAAGTAGGTTTGGAAGCTTTAGTTTTCGATTTACAGATTGTCGGTGTACGCCTTCCTTTGACGTGCCCCGTATTTTAATGTCGAACTCGCTGCGCGTGGGGTAAGTTAGTTTTAAAGATTTAGTTTTAGATTTACAGCTTGTCGATGTACGCCTTCATTCGATGTACCCCGAATTTTATTATTGATCTTGCTGCGCGTGGGGTAAGTTGGTTTTAAATCTTTGGTTTTCGATTTGCAGCTTGTCGAGGTTCGCCTTGCTTCGACGTGCCCCGTATTTTAATGTCGAACTCGCTGCGCGTGGGGTAAGTTAGTTTTAAAGATTTAGTTTTAGATTTACAGCTTGTCGATGTACGCCTTCATTCGATGTGCCACGTATTTTATTATTGATTTTGCTGCGCGTGGGGTAAGTAGGTTTGGAAGCTTTAGTTTTCGATTTACAGCTTGTCGGTGTACGCCTTCCTTTGACGTGCCCCGTATTTTAATGTCGAACTCGCTGCGCGTGGGGTAAGTTGGTTTTGAAGATGTAGTTTTAGATTTACAGCTTGTCTAGGTTCGCCTTAATTCGATGTGCTACGTATTATATTAATGGAGTAGCTGCGCGTGGGGTAAGTAGGTTTGGATGCTTTAGTTTTAGATTTACAGCTTGTCGATGTACGCCTTCATTCGATGTGCCACGTATTTTATTATTGATCTTGCTGTGCGTGGGGTAAGTTGGTTTGGAAGCTTTAGTTTTCGATTTACAGCTTGTCGGTGTACGCCTTCCTTTGACGTGCCCCGTATTTTAATGTCGAACTCGCTGCGCGTGGGGTAAGTTGGTTTTGAAGATGTAGTTTTAGATTTAGAGCTTGTCGAGGTTCGCCTTCATTCGATGTGCTACGTATTATATTAATGGAGTAGCTGCGCGTGGGGTAAGTAGGTTTGGATGCTTTAGTTTTAGATTTACAGCTTGTCGATGTACGCCTTCCTTCGATGTGCCCCGAATTTTATTATTGATCTTGCTGCGCGTGGGGTAAGTAGGTTTGGAAGCTTTAGTTTTCGATTTCCAGATTGTCGGTGTACGCCTTCCTTTGACGTGCCCCGTATTTTAATGTCGAACTCGCTGCGCGTGGGGTAAGTTAGTTTTAAAGATTTAGTTTTCGATTTACAGCTTGTCGATGTACGCCTTCATTCGATGTGCCACGTATTTTATTAATGAATTCGCTGCGCGTTGGGTAAGTAGGTTTGGAAGTTTTAGTTTTCGATTTACAGCTTGTCGAGGTTCGCCTTCATTCGATGTGCCACGTATTTTATTAATGAATTCGCTGCGGATGGGGTAGGCGGGTTTGGGGCTATAGTTTAAGATTTACAGATTTAGTTTTAAAGATTTAGTATTAGATTTACAGCATTTTGCTACACGCCTTCCTCTGATGTGCACCATATTTTACTATTGAACTTGCTGCGCGTAGGGTAAGTAGGTTTGGACGTTTTAATTTTAGATTTACAGCTTGTCGAGGTTTGCCTTCATTCGATGTGCCACGTATTTTATTAATGATTTCACTACTGATGGGGTAAGTGGGTTTAAGGCTTTAATTTTAGATTTACAGATTTAGTCTTAAAGATTTAGTTTTAGATTTACAGCATTTCGATATAGGCCTTCATTCGATGTACCACGTATTTTATTAATGAATTCGCTGCGCGTGGGGTAAGTAGGTTTGGAAGCTTTATTTTTCGTTTTACAGCTTGTCGGTGTACGCCTTCCTTCGATGTGCCCCGTATTTTATTGTCGAACTCGCTGTGCGTGGGGTAAGTAGGTTTGGAAGCTTTAGTTTTCGATTTACAGCTTGTCGGTGTACGCCTTCCTTTGACGTGCCCCGTATTTTAATGTCGAACTCGCTGCGCGTGGGGTAAGTTGGTTTTGAAGATGTAGTTTTAGATTTACAGCTTGTCTAGGTTCGCCTTCATTCGATGTGCTACGTATTATATTAATGGAGTAGCTGCGCGTGGGGTAAGTAGGTTTGGATGCTTTAGTTTTAGATTTACAGCTTGTCGATGTACGCCTTCATTCGATGTGCCACGTATTTTATTATTGATCTTGCTGCGCGTGGGGTAAGTAGGTTTTGAAGCTTTAGTTTTCGATTTCCAGATTGTCGGTGTACGCCTTCCTTTGACGTGCCCCGTATTTTAATGTCGAACTCGCTGCGCGTGGGGTAAGTTGGTTTTGAAGATTTAGTTTTAGATTTACAGCTTGTCGATGTACGCCTTCATTCGATGTGCCCCGAATTTTATTATTGATCTTGCTGCGCGTGGGGTAAGTAGGTTTGGAAGCTTTAGTTTTCGATTTCCAGATTGTCGGTGTACGCCTTCCTTTGACGTGCCCCGTATTTTAATGTCGAACTCGCTGCGCGTGGGGTAAGTTAGTTTTAAAGATTTAGTTTTAGATATACAGCTTGTCGATGTACGCCTTCCTTCGATGTGCCCCGAATTTTATTATTGATCTTGCTGCGCGTGGGGTAAGTAGGTTTGGAAGCTTTAGTTTTCGATTTACAGCTTGTCGGTGTACGCCTTCCTTTGACGTGCCCCGTATTTTATTGTCGAACTCGCTGCGCGGGGGTAAGTAGGTTTGGAAGCTTTAGTTTTCGATTTACAGCTTGTCGGTGTACGCCTTCCTTTGACGTGCCCCGTATTTTAATGTCGAACTCGCTGCGCGTGGGGTAAGTTGGTTTTGAAGATGTAGTTTTAGCTTTAGAGCTTGTCGAGGTTCGCCTTCATTCGATGTGCTACGTATTATATTAATGGAGTAGCTGCGCGTGGGGTAAGTAGGTTTGGATGCTTTAGTTTTAGATTTACAGCTTGTCGATGTACGCCTTCCTTCGATGTGCCCCGAATTTTATTATTGATCTTGCTGCGCGTGGGGTAAGTAGGTTTTGAAGCTTTAGTTTTCGATTTCCAGATTGTCGGTGTACGCCTTCCTTTGACGTGCCCCGTATTTTAATGTCGAACTCGCTGCGCGTGGGGTAAGTTAGTTTTAAAGATTTAGTTTTAGATTTACAGCTTGTCGATGTACGCCTTCATTCGATGTGCCCCGAATTTTATTATTGATCTTGCTGTGCGTGGGGTAAGTTGGTTTTAAATCTTTGGTTTTCGATTTGCAGCTTGTCGAGGTTCGCCTTGCTTCGATGTGCCACATATTTTATTAATGGAGTCGCTGCGGATGGGGTAGGCGGGTTTGGGGCTATAGTTTAAGATTTACAAATTTAGTTTTAAAGATTTAGTTTTAGATTTACAGCATTTCGATGTTCGCCTTCCTCTGATGTGCACCGTATTTTATTATTGAACTTGCTGCGCGTGGGGTAAGTAGGTTTGGAAGATTTATTTTTCGATTTACAGCTTGTCGGTGTACGCCTTCCTTTGACGTGCACCGTATTTTAATGTCGAACTCGCTGCGCGTGGGGTAAGTTAGTTTTAAAGATGTAGGTTTAGATTTACAGCTTGTCTAGGTTCGCCTTCATTCGATGTGCTACGTATTATATTAATGGAGTAGCTGCGCGTGGGATAAGTAGGTTTGGATGCTTTAGTTTTAGATTTACAGCTTGTCGGTGTACGCCTTCCTTTGACGTGCCCCGTATTTTAATGTCGAACTCGCTGCGCGTGGGGTAAGTTGGTTTTGAAGATGTAGTTTTAGATTTACAGCTTGTCTAGGTTCGCCTTCATTCGATGTGCTACGTATTATATTAATGGAGTAGCCGCGCGTGGGGTAAGTAGGTTTGGATGCTTTAGTTTTAGATTTACAGCTTGTCGATGTACGCCTTCCTTCGATGTGCCCCGAATTTTATTATTGATCTTGCTGCGCGTGGGGTAAGTAGGTTTGGAAGCTTTAGTTTTCGATTTACAGCTTGTCGGTGTACGCCTTCCTTTGACGTGCCCCGTATTTTATTGTCGAACTCGCTGCGCGGGGGTAAGTAGGTTTGGAAGCTTTAGTTTTCGATTTACAGCTTGTCGGTGTACGCCTTCCTTTGACGTGCCCCGTATTTTAATGTCGAACTCGCTGCGCGTGGGGTAAGTTGGTTTTGAAGATGTAGTTTTAGCTTTAGAGCTTGTCGAGGTTCGCCTTCATTCGATGTGCTACGTATTATATTAATGGAGTAGCTGCGCGTGGGGTAAGTAGGTTTGGATGCTTTAGTTTTAGATTTACAGCTTGTCGATGTACGCCTTCCTTCGATGTGCCCCGAATTTTATTATTGATCTTGCTGCGCGTGGGGTAAGTAGGTTTGGAAGCTTTAGTTTTCGATTTCCAGATTGTCGGTGTACGCCTTCCTTTGACGTGCCCCGTATTTTAATGTCGAACTCGCTGCGCGTGGGGTAAGTTAGTTTTAAAGATTTAGTTTTAGATTTACAGCTTGTCGATGTACGCCTTCATTCGATGTACCCCGAATTTTATTATTGATCTTGCTGCGCGTGGGGTAAGTTGGTTTTAAATCTTTGGTTTTCGATTTGCAGCTTGTCGAGGTTCGCCTTGCTTCGACGTGCCCCGTATTTTAATGTCGAACTCGCTGCGCGTGGGGTAAGTTAGTTTTAAAGATTTAGTTTTAGATTTACAGCTTGTCGATGTACGCCTTCATTCGATGTGCCACGTATTTTATTATTGATCTTGCTGCGCGTGGGGTAAGTAGGTTTGGAAGCTTTAGTTTTCGATTTACAGCTTGTCGGTGTACGCCTTCCTTTGACGTGCCCCGTATTTTAATGTCGAACTCGCTGCGCGTGGGGTAAGTTGGTTTTGAAGATGTAGTTTTAGATTTACAGCTTGTCTAGGTTCGCCTTAATTCGATGTGCTACGTATTATATTAATGGAGTAGCTGCGCGTGGGGTAAGTAGGTTTGGATGCTTTAGTTTTAGATTTACAGCTTGTCGATGTACGCCTTCATTCGATGTGCCACGTATTTTATTATTGATCTTGCTGTGCGTGGGGTAAGTTGGTTTGGAAGCTTTAGTTTTCGATTTACAGCTTGTCGGTGTACGCCTTCCTTTGACGTGCCCCGTATTTTAATGTCGAACTCGCTGCGCGTGGGGTAAGTTGGTTTTGAAGATGTAGTTTTAGATTTAGAGCTTGTCGAGGTTCGCCTTCATTCGATGTGCTACGTATTATATTAATGGAGTAGCTGCGCGTGGGGTAAGTAGGTTTGGATGCTTTAGTTTTAGATTTACAGCTTGTCGATGTACGCCTTCCTTCGATGTGCCCCGAATTTTATTATTGATCTTGCTGCGCGTGGGGTAAGTAGGTTTGGAAGCTTTAGTTTTCGATTTCCAGATTGTCGGTGTACGCCTTCCTTTGACGTGCCCCGTATTTTAATGTCGAACTCGCTGCGCGTGGGGTAAGTTAGTTTTAAAGATTTAGTTTTAGATTTACAGCTTGTCGATGTACGCCTTCATTCGATGTGCCCCGAATTTTATTATTGATCTTGCTGCGCGTGGGGTAAGTTGGTTTTAAATCTTTGGTTTTCGATTTGCAGCTTGTCGAGGTTCGCCTTGCTTCGATGTGCCACATATTTTATTAATGGAGTCGCTGCGGATGGGGTAGGCGGGTTTGGGGCTATAGTTTAAGATTTACAAATTTAGTTTTAAAGATTTAGTTTTAGATTTACAGCATTTCGATGTTCGCCTTCCTCTGATGTGCACCGTATTTTATTATTGAACTTGCTGCGCGTGGGGTAAGTAGGTTTGGAAGATTTATTTTTCGATTTACAGCTTGTCGGTGTACGCCTTCCTTTGACGTGCACCGTATTTTAATGTCGAACTCGCTGCGCGTGGGGTAAGTTAGTTTTAAAGATGTAGGTTTAGATTTACAGCTTGTCTAGGTTCGCCTTCATTCGATGTGCTACGTATTATATTAATGGAGTAGCTGCGCGTGGGATAAGTAGGTTTGGATGCTTTAGTTTTAGATTTACAGCTTGTCGGTGTACGCCTTCCTTTGACGTGCCCCGTATTTTAATGTCGAACTCGCTGCGCGTGGGGTAAGTTGGTTTTGAAGATGTAGTTTTAGATTTACAGCTTGTCTAGGTTCGCCTTCATTCGATGTGCTACGTATTATATTAATGGAGTAGCCGCGCGTGGGGTAAGTAGGTTTGGATGCTTTAGTTTTAGATTTACAGCTTGTCGATGTACGCCTTCCTTCGATGTGCCCCGAATTTTATTATTGATCTTGCTGCGCGTGGGGTAAGTAGGTTTGGAAGCTTTAGTTTTCGATTTACAGCTTGTCGGTGTACGCCTTCCTTTGACGTGCCCCGTATTTTATTGTCGAACTCGCTGCGCGGGGGTAAGTAGGTTTGGAAGCTTTAGTTTTCGATTTACAGCTTGTCGGTGTACGCCTTCCTTTGACGTGCACCGTATTTTAATGTCGAACTCGCTGCGCGTGGGGTAAGTTAGTTTTAAAGATGTAGGTTTAGATTTACAGCTTGTCTAGGTTCGCCTTCATTCGATGTGCTACGTATTATATTAATGGAGTAGCTGCGCGTGGGATAAGTAGGTTTGGATGCTTTAGTTTTAGATTTACAGCTTGTCGGTGTACGCCTTCCTTTGACGTGCCCCGTATTTTAATGTCGAACTCGCTGCGCGTGGGGTAAGTTGGTTTTGAAGATGTAGTTTTAGATTTACAGCTTGTCTAGGTTCGCCTTCATTCGATGTGCTACGTATTATATTAATGGAGTAGCCGCGCGTGGGGTAAGTAGGTTTGGATGCTTTAGTTTTAGATTTACAGCTTGTCGATGTACGCCTTCCTTCGATGTGCCCCGAATTTTATTATTGATCTTGCTGCGCGTGGGGTAAGTAGGTTTGGAAGCTTTAGTTTTCGATTTACAGCTTGTCGGTGTACGCCTTCCTTTGACGTGCCCCGTATTTTATTGTCGAACTCGCTGCGCGGGGGTAAGTAGGTTTGGAAGCTTTAGTTTTCGATTTACAGCTTGTCGATGTACGCCTTCCTTCGATGTGCCCCGAATTTTATTATTGATCTTGCTGCGCGTGGGGTAAGTAGGTTTGGAAGCTGTAGATTTCGATTTACAGCTTGTCGGTGTACGCCTTCCTTTGACGTGCCCCGTATTTTATTGTCGAACTCGCTGCGCGTGGGGTAAGTTGGTTTTGAAGATGTAGTTTTAGATTTAGAGCTTGTCTAGGTTCGCCTTCATTCGATGTGCTACGTATTATATTAATGGAGTAGCTGCGCATGGGGTAAGTAGGTTTGGATGCTTTAGTTTTAGATTTACAGCTTGTCGATGTACGCCTTCCTTCGATGTGCCCCGAATTTTATTATTGATCTTGCTGCGCGTGGGGTAAGTAGGTTTGGAAGCTTTAGTTTTCGATTTACAGATTGTCGGTGTACGCCTTCCTTTGACGTGTCCCGTATTTTATTGTCGATCTCGCTGCACGTTGGGTAGGCGGGTTTGGGGCTATAGTTTAAGATTTTCAGCTTGTCGAGGTTCGCCTTCCTTCGATGTGCCACGTATTCTATTGTCGAACTCGCTGCTCGTAGGGTAGGCGGGTTTGGGGCTATAGTTTAAGATTTTCAGCTTGTCGAGGTTCGCCTTCCTTCGATGTGCCACGTATTCTATTGTCGAACTCGCTGCTCGTAGGGTAGGCGGGTTTGGGGCTATAGTTTAAGATTTACAGCTTGTCGAGGTTCGCCTTCCTCCGATGTGCCACGTATTTTATTGTCGATCTCGCTGCACGTTGGGTAGGCGGGTTTGGGGCTATAGTTTAAGATTTTCAGCTTGTCGAGGTTCGCCTTCCTTCGATGTGCCACGTATTCTATTGTCGAACTCGCTGCTCGTAGGGTAGGCGGGTTTGGGGCTATAGTTTTAGATTTACAGCTTGTCGAGGTTCGACTTCCTCCGATGTGCCCCGTATTTTATTGTCGAACTCGCTGCTCGTAGGGTAGGCGGGTTTGGGGCTATAGTTGAAGATTTACAGGTTGTCCAGGTTCGCCTTCCTTCGATGTGCCACGTATTTTATTGTTGAACTCGCTGCACGTAGGGTTGGCGGGATTAGGGCTTTAGTTTTAGATTTACAGCTTGTCGAGGTTCGCCTTCCTTCGATGTGCCACGTATTTTATTAATGGAGTCGCTATTGATGGGGTAGGCGGGTTAGGGGCTTTAGTTTTAGATTTACAGCGTGTGGAGGTTTGCCTTCCTTCGATGTGCCTCGTATTTTATTAATGGTGTCGCTGCGGATGGGGTAAGCGGGTTTCGGGCTTTAGTTTTAGATATACAGCTTGTCGAGGTTCGCCTTCCTTCGATGTGCCCCGTATTTTATTGTCGATCTCGCTGCACGTTGGGTAGGCGGCTTTGGGGCTATAGTTTAAGATTTACAGCTTGTCGAGGTTCGCCTTCCTACGATGTGCCACGTATTTTATTGTTGAACTCGCTGCTCGTAGGGTAGGCGGGTTTGGGGCTATAGTTTAAGATTTTCAGCTTGTCTAGGTTCGCCTTCCTCTGATGTGTCCCGTATTTTATTGTCGAACTCGCTGCGCGTGGGGTAAGTTGGTTTCGAAGATTGAGTTTGAGATTTTCAGCTTGTCGAGGTTCGCCTTCCTTCGATGTGCCACGTATTCTATTGTGGAACTCGCTGCTCGAAGGGTAGGCGGGTTTGGGGCTATAGTTTTAGATTTTCAGCTTGTCGATGTTCGCCTTCCTTCGATGTGCCCGTATTTTATTGTCGAACTCGCTGCTCGAAGGGTAGGCGGCTTTGGGGCTATAGTTTAAGATTTACAGCTTGTCGAGGTTCGCCTTCGTTCGATGTGCCACGTATTTTATTAATGGAGTCGCTGCGGATGGGGTAAGGGGGTTTGGGGCTTTAGTTTTAGATATACAGCTTGTCGAGGTTCGCCTTCCTTCGATGTGCCATGTATTTTATTGTTGAACTCGCTGCTCGTAGGGTAGGCGGGTTTGGGGCTATAGTTTAAGATTTTCAGCTTGTCGAGGTTCGCCTTCCTCTGATGTGTCCCGTATTTTATTGTCGAACTCGCTGCGCGTGGGGTAAGTTGGTTTCGAAGATTGAGTTTGAGATTTTCAGCTTGTCGAGGTTCGCCTTCCTTCGATGTGCCACGTATTCTATTGTGGAACTCGCTGCTCGAAGGGTAGGCGGGTTTGGGGCTATAGTTTTAGATTTTCAGCTTGTCGATGTTCGCCTTCCTTCGATGTGCCCGTATTTTATTGTCGAACTCGCTGCTCGAAGGGTAGGCGGCTTTGGGGCTATAGTTTAAGATTTTCAGCTTGTCGAGGTTCGCCTTCCTTCGATGTGCCACGTATTCTATTGTCGAACTCGCTGCTCGTAGGGTAGGCGGGTTTGGGGCTATAGTTTTAGATTTACAGCTTGTCGAGGTTCGACTTCCTCCGATGTGCCCCGTATTTTATTGTCGAACTCGCTGCTCGTAGGGTAGGCGGGTTTGGGGCTATAGTTTAAGATTTACAGCTTGTCGAGGTTCGCCTTCCTCCGATGTGCCCCGTATTTTATTGTCGATCTCGCTGCACGTTGGGTAGGCGGGTTTGGGGCTTTAGTTTTAGATTTACAGCTTGTCGAGGTTCGCGTTCCTTCGATGTGCCACGTATTCTATTGTCGAACTCGCTGCTCGTAGGGTAGGCGGGTTTGGGGCTATAGTTTTAGATTTACAGCTTGTCGAGTTTCGCCTTCCTTCGATGTGCCCCGTATTTTATTGTCGAACTCGCTGCGCGTGGGGTAAGTTGGTTTTGAAGACGTAGTTTTAGATTTACAGCTTGTCGAGGTTCGCCTTCCTTCGATGTGTCACGTATTTTATTGTCGATCTCGCTGCACGTTGGGTAGGCGGGTTTGGGGCTATAGTTTAAGATTTACAGCTTGTCGAGGTTCGCCTTCCTTCGATGTGCCACGTATTTTATTATTGATCTCGCTGCGCGTGGGGTAAGTTGGTTTTAAATCTTTGGTTTTCGATTTGCAGCTTGTCGAGGTTCGCCTTCCTTCGATGTGCCACGTATTCTATTGTCGAACTCGCTGCTCGAAGGGTAGGCGGCTTTGGGGCTATAGTTGAAGATTTACAGCTTGTCGAGCTTCGCCTTCCTTCGATGTGCCACGTATTTTATTGTTGAACTCGCTGCATGTAGGGTTGGCGGGATTAGGGCTTTAGTTTTAGATTTACAGCTTGTCCAGGTTCGCCTTCCTTCGATGTGCCACGTATTTTATTGTTGAACTCGCTGCACGTAGGGTTGGCGGGATTAGGGCTTTAGTTTTAGATTTACAGCTTGTCGAGGTTCGCCTTCCTTCGATGTGCCACGTATTTTATTAATGGAGTCGCTATTGATGGGGTAGGCGGGTTAGGGGCTTTAGTTTTAGATTTACAGCGTGTGGAGGTTTGCCTTCCTTCGATGTGCCTCGTATTTTATTAATGGTGTCGCTGCGGATGGGGTAAGCGGGTTTCGGGCTTTAGTTTTAGATATACAGCTTGTCGAGGTTCGCCTTCCTTCGATGTGCCCCGTATTTTATTGTCGATCTCGCTGCACGTTGGGTAGGCGGCTTTGGGGCTATAGTTTAAGATTTACAGCTTGTCGAGGTTCGCCTTCCTACGATGTGCCACGTATTTTATTGTTGAACTCGCTGCTCGTAGGGTAGGCGGGTTTGGGGCTATAGTTTAAGATTTTCAGCTTGTCTAGGTTCGCCTTCCTCTGATGTGTCCCGTATTTTATTGTCGAACTCGCTGCGCGTGGGGTAAGTTGGTTTCGAAGATTGAGTTTTAGATTTTCAGCTTGTCGAGGTTCGCCTTCCTTCGATGTGCCACGTATTCTATTGTGGAACTCGCTGCTCGAAGGGTAGGCGGGTTTGGGGCTATAGTTTTAGATTTTCAGCTTGTCGATGTTCGCCTTCCTTCGATGTGCCCGTATTTTATTGTCGAACTCGCTGCTCGAAGGGTAGGCGGCTTTGGGGCTATAGTTTAAGATTTACAGCTTGTCGAGGTTCGCCTTCGTTCGATGTGCCACGTATTTTATTAATGGAGTCGCTGCGGATGGGGTAAGGGGGTTTGGGGCTTTAGTTTTAGATATACAGCTTGTCGAGGTTCGCCTTCCTTCGATGTGCCATGTATTTTATTGTTGAACTCGCTGCTCGTAGGGTAGGCGGGTTTGGGGCTATAGTTTAAGATTTTCAGCTTGTCGAGGTTCGCCTTCCTCTGATGTGTCCCGTATTTTATTGTCGAACTCGCTGCGCGTGGGGTAAGTTGGTTTCGAAGATTGAGTTTGAGATTTTCAGCTTGTCGAGGTTCGCCTTCCTTCGATGTGCCCGTATTTTATTGTCGAACTCGCTGCTCGAAGGGTAGGCGGGTTTGGGGCTATAGTTATAGATTTTCAGCTTGTCGATGTTCGCCTTCCTTCGATGTGCCCGTATTTTATTGTCGAACTCGCTGCTCGAAGGGTAGGCGGGTTTGGGGCTATAGTTTAAGATTTTCAGGTTGTCGAGGTTCGCCTTCCTCTGATGTGTCCCGTATATTATTGTCGAACTCGCTGCGCGTGGGGTAAGTTGGTTTCGAAGATTGAGTTTTAGATTTTCAGCTTGTCTAGGTTCGCCTTCCTTCGATGTGCCACGTATTCTATTGTGGAACTCGCTGCTCGAAGGGTAGGCGGGTTGGGGGCTATAGTTTTAGATTTTCAGCTTGTCGATGTTCGCCTTCCTTCGATGTGCCCGTATTTTATTGCCGAACTCGCTGCTCGAAGGGTAGGCGGCTTTGGGGCTATAGTTTATGATTTACAGCTTGTCGAGGTTCGCCTTCGTTCGATGTGCCACGTATTTTATTAATGGAGTCGCTGCGGATGGGGTAAGCGGGTTTGGGGCTTTAGTTTTAGATATACAGCTTGTCGAGGTTCGCCTTCCTTCGATGTGCCATGTATTTTATTGTCGAACTCGCTGCTCGAAGGGTAGGCGGCTTTGGGGCTATAGTTTAAGATTTACAGCTTGTCGAGGTTCGCCTTCGTTCGATGTGCCACGTATTTTATTAATGGAGTCGCTGCGGATGGGGTAAGGGGGTTTGGGGCTTTAGTTTTAGATATACAGCTTGTCGAGGTTCGCCTTCCTTCGATGTGCCATGTATTTTATTGTTGAACTCGCTGCTCGTAGGGTAGGCGGGTTTGGGGCTATAGTTTAAGATTTACAGCTTGTCGAGGTTCGCCTTCGTTCGATGTGCCACGTATTTTATTAATGGAGTCGCTGCGGATGGGGTTTAGCGGGTTTGGGGCTTTAGTTTTAGATTTTCAGCTTGTCGAGGTTCGCCTTCCTCCGATGTGCCCCGTATTTTATTGTCGATCTCGCTGCACGTTGGGTAGGCGGGTTTGGGGCTTTAGTTTTAGATTTACAGCTTGTCGAGGTCATCCTTCCTTCAATTTGCCACGTATTTTATTGTCGATCTCGCTGCACGTTGGGTAGGCGGGTTTGGGGCTATAGTTTAAGATTTACAGCTTGTCGAGGTTATCCTTTCTTCAATTTGCCACGTATTTTATTGTCGATCTCGCTGCACGTTGGGTAGGCGGGTTTGGGGCTATAGTTTAAGATTTACAGCTTGTCGAGGTTCGCCTTCCTTCGATGTGCCACGTATTTTATTATTGAACTCGCTGCGCGTGGGGTAAGTTGGTTTTAAATCTTTGGTTTTCGATTTGCAGCTTGTCGAGGTTCGCCTTCCTTCGATGTGCCACGTATTTTATTGTCGAACTCGCTGCACGTAGGGTACGCGGGTTTGGGGCTTTAGTTTTAGATTTACAGCTTGTCGCGGTTCGCCTTCCTTGGATGTGCCACGTATATTATTAATGAATTAGCTGCGGATGGGGTAGGTGGGTTTATGGCTTTAGTTTTAGATTTACAGCTTGTCCAGGTTCGCCTTCCTCCGATGTGCCCCTTATTTTATTGTCGAACTCGCTGCACGTAGGGTTGTGGGTTTGGGGCGCTTCGGGTTTTATGATGTAAAACTATTTTAATCCGATTTTTTCCGTTCAAATTTTGTTGACTTTTATGTTTTCAATACTACAAATGTAACACTATTATTTGAATTTACTATAAATAATTAAATTTACAAAATTTTGGATAAGTTATTTTTTTAAGTGTGAAAGGTCCGGGTCAAGGCGATACACTCGTGATTTACAACCAGGGATCGGAACCCCTTTTACCTAGAATTACTTTGTCTTGGAAGTCTCGATCATAGCCCAGCAAACGTGGAAAAGTATGGGTTGAAAAAGAATCGAGGAAGGGAAGCTATGTTCGCTTTCCACGCGCTGTTACGGTATGTAGGCCGTGGCTGAAATCGTGTAAAGAGAGTAGCCAGGTAGCTCGACTCTCCAATTCGCAGAAATTTTTACATAAGCAGTGCAATAAAGTACTGCCTTCGCGAGTCCTTTCGAAGCCAGTCCAGGCGTTTTCGGTACGGAGTGATGTGCTCGTCCTTCCTAACCCCGAAGACATATCTTACGCATGAATTATTCAATCTCTGTAGTCTCGTCCTTTGCTTGTTGAGAGAGAGAGAGAGAGAGAGAGAGAGAGAGAGAGAGAGAAAGATTTAATTATATATATGTAATTGATTCGAAATAATTTTATCCATCAAACAAAAAAAAACTTGATAGAATTATATATGAAGTAAAAATAATTCTGATATTAAGCAATACATAATGTTGAAGGAAGCTACGTGACAAAGAATTAACAGCGGTTTTTTGACTTAAAATACTTCAAAACACACTTCCAATATGTTTTTAGACTAACTCTACAAATTACTATCACGAAGATTCCTTAGGAAGAAAGCAAAATCCGAAAAAATAAACGTCGGTGCCTTAAGGCGTTACAGGACGAGGTGGAGCTATATTCCCGAGTAATGGAGAAGATAAAGGTAGGTTATATTTCCCCTCCTAAAAGTCTGGAATCACTGGATCGTATTGTGACTACGCTGTTTCTCCTTCAATTGGAAGTAACAGCTATCCCTAGAGCGGACGCAAATAACGAAATCATTCCAACAATCACCACAGAGGAACCACTGGCTGCATGCAAAAGGCTCTAGGCCTGGATAGCATACCCAATATTGGATTAAAACAGGCTATCCAGGCTCAGCCTGATATATTTGTGGATCCGTACAATTCATGTCTCAAAGAAGGGACGTTTCCTAGGATCTGGAAAAAGCAATGTCTGGTACTACAATCAAAAAGTAATAAGCTACCTGTGAATACTTTGTGAATAGTATATTTTAATACAAGTGTGCAAAAGAATAGTACATTACACAACTAGGAGCGAAAATTGTTTTATTCAAGCAAGGATGATGATTGAGCACGAATGGGAGTCGAGGGCGCCGCAGGTGCTCGAGACGGATACGAGTGCTCAATCATCATCCGAGTCTGAAAAAGCCAACTTTCGCCCCTTGTTGTGTACCGTGCTTTTTATAGTGAGGGCATCTATAGCGCTCTTTTTAGCCTGCCTGAAAAAACAAAATTTTGAAAATTTTTAAAATGTTGAAGGCGAAAGTGCTGTCTACTTTTGCCCCCGGGAAAAAACCTAGGCTTGAAAAACTCGACTTTCGCTCCACTTTTTCGTAGGCGAAAAATGTGTTTTCGATGCACGTGTTACGAAAAAATCATTGCATTAGTATCTACAAATATTCTTCGACTTAATTTTCTCAATTGAATCTTTTGCTAATAATGAGCTAATAAGAGCTAATAAGGTAACCTGTTGGTTTTTCATTAGGCATAGACACATATGTAATGAAAAAATAAAAATCTGATGTTAAAAAATTATTAAAATGGGATAATATGTTTTTCAGATACACACAGGGCGTTGGAACTGCTCAGTGACTATTACTCAAGATTGACTAAATCTCCAGAAAAGCAGCTTTTAATTGAAATAGAAAGATTTATTAGAATATTGAAAAGTAGATTTTTCCAAGCGTTAATTGGTAAGTATATACAATTTATTATATAACTCGCCATGGAGCTGAAGTCGAACCGCGAAATTTCGATCGATACTGCTTTTAAAAATAAATAAAACACAACTCATCACATTTGACATTTTTTCCCGTTGTGATAGAGTAAAAAAAAAACTCATTTAAAACATGAAACAATTATTAGTTAATTGAAGTCTCATGCAAGATCTTGTAAGTGATTAGGTATAAGATACTCATTAATATAAGATGTGTTTATACTTATCAATAAAATTTATTTATAAGATTGCAACAAGCAATGTTTATATCATAGTAAGTGACCACAATATAATGCAAGTAAACATCTAAGTAGAGTAGCTAATTCGTAATACAGATTTATGCGAACTTATTCCGTGTAAGTTCTGTGTAAATTTATAAATTATCCCAAGACCACTTAGAAATGTTTTTTTTTTTGCTATAAGAAGAATGGGCGGATATAATAATATTTCTATATCGCCGTCTGCAAATTGTTCGCCTTTAGATGGAACGCAGCTCGACGTACATTAAAAGAACCTTTTATCAAAACAACTTACTTTTTACAAACCACATCGGGCTTATGTCCAACTGAAGGCTGGATATGTTCCGATTATATTTAGAAGAGTGCGAAGCATATAGCTGGATCAGTAGTTAGCGCAATGGTAGTAAAGATTTACTGTGAAAAAGTTGGAGTATACTAAATGCATGTAACGATAAGGACAAGGATACCAAATCAATATTAACACCCCAGAAAGACCGAGGAAATAAATTGATCTATCCATCGGATGACGTTAACTTAATTTGTAGGAAAACAGAAAAAGTCATACGCCATTATACATATTTAAATACGATGAATATCAATTTCAGAATAATAATGGAAACTTTTTAAACTTTACCCAGTTCAATTTTAGAAGATGATAATCACTATTTGTCTCAAAAACTATTAATCAACCATAGAAATCAGTTGCTTTTGCTAGTAAATCAAAAAATATTGATGTACTTTGAAAGCATGAGTGTAACTGACACAAGATTTAATTCGTAGAATTAGGATTAGAAATAATAAGTCGACTCATTTCAGTGGACAGTAACAATTCAAATTATTCATGAAAAATACTTATGAAAATTTATATTCTATGGATAATAGTTATAAATATATAAATTTATGCTTACATTTTATCTAAAAAAAACCGCTTCCAATTCTTTGGCACGTAGATTTCTCCAACAAAATGTATAGTTCCAATAGATAAAATATTGTTTAAATATACAGTATATTAATGATTTTTAAAATACTTTCAATCCTAATTATTGATAGAAAAAAATTTAAGCCTCAATAGTTTAAATACAATAGGATCCTCATAACCTTATAAATCATAAGTTTTCTCAAAACATTTAGAAACAAGAGACAAAGAGATCGTGATAAAGAAAAGAAGAGAAGTGGTAAAAAAAGGAGAAAAGGCAAAGGTAGGGTATACTAAATTTAAGATAGGAAACATAGAATGGTTCTGGAACGAGAGAAATGAACAATGGTTTCGAAAAGAAAATGGAAAAACAGAGAGGGAAGGAGGAAGGAAGAAGGAATAAGCGAGGGAAGGAGACAGAAATAAAGGTAATCTGGTGGGACATAGCAGGGATAGGGAAAATGAAAGAAAAAGACTGGAAATACGTCAAGGAATTCGACATTATAGGATTAACAGAAACATGGGTAGAGGAGAAAAACAGCAAAATATGGGAAAACAGACTAAAAGGATACGAAATCAGGACGAAAGCGGCAAAGAGGTCTCACCAAAAAGGGAGAGCAAGAGAATGTAAATGATGAAAAAGATAGAAACGGAGGAAGAAGAACTCATAACGGACTGGACAGAAAAAGGAATAGAAGAATATAGAGATTAGCTAGGGAAAGCTTGGGCGCCGAAAGATTGGAGGGAGCTGAAAGAAATAGTCAAAAACGCGGTAACGAAAAAAAAAGAAAAGCAAAAGGATAGGCGAGGGATGGTGGAATAAGGAATGCAACGAATTGGAGAGAGGGGAGAGAAGACAAAAAAGAATTCCTAATAGAACGCAGCAAATATAGACAACTAATAGAGAAAAAGAAGAAAGAGGAGGGAGAAAAGATGATAGGAGAACTACAGAATGTAAAAAAAGGTCAAGGCTTCTGGGAAGTGGTAAATAAAAAAGGAGGAAAGGTAGGGAAAAACTCAGCGAAAAGATTACAGAAAAGGAATGGGAAGAATACTTCAAGAAATTACTGGACGGAAAAAACACAGAAGAAAGAGAGAAAGACAGAGAGGAATATATGGAAAGGAGGACAAGGAAATAAAGAAAACCAAAAGAAGGAAAGAGAGCAAGAAGAAGAGATCACACATGAGGAGATCAAGGAGGCAATCAGGAAACTTAAAAAGAAGAAGGCGGCAGGAGAAGACGAGATACAAAATGAGGCATGGATATTCGGAGGGGACAGAGCTGAGGACTTCCTATGCAACATTCTAAATAGTATATGGAGGGGGAACGGCTTCCCAGAGGAATGGAATACGGGGCTAATCGCGCCGATATATAAAAAAGGAGATAAAGATGAAGCAGGAAACTATAGGAGGATAACGCTGATGGATACGGGATATAAAATATATGCAAATATAATTGAAAAAAACTGAGAGCTGAACTGGAAGAGAAGAAGGTTCTAGATGACACACAGATGGGATTTAGAGAAGGAAGGGGCACAGTGGATGCGATATATATAGTAAAGGCCATAGTAGAGAAATAAATAGAAAAATAAAAAGGAAAGGTGTTTTTATTCTTCGCTGATATGAGAGCGGCGTTTGACAAACTAAAAAGAGAGGGGATATGGAAAATTATGGAAAAGAAAAAAGTAAAAGACAAGTACATAAGGAAAATAAAATAAATATACAAAGATACACACAGCAGAGTTAGAATTGGTAAAAAAAGGACAGGAAAGTTCAAAACGGAAAAATGTGTGAGACAAGGGTGCCCACTCAGTCCGGCGCTATTCAACATCGCATTTGCAGACTTAGAACAAGAAATGAAGAAAGTACAGGAAGGAGGACTGATATTAGGCAACAAGAAAGTATACTCAATAGGATACGCAGATGACATAGTGTTAATGGCAAATAACGAAGAAGGAATGAGGAAAATGCTGAAGAGGTTTAAGAAGTCCATAAAAAAGAAAGGACTGGAACTGAACGTAGAAAAGTCGAAGATAATGAGATGCAGAAAAAAGGAAGGCAGGAAGGGAAGGTAACATTCGAATGGGATGGGAAAGAAATCGAGGAAGTTAAAAGTTTCACATACGTGGGATATGAGCTGAAATGTAACAACAAAGAAGAGGAACAGATATAGAAAGTAAGAGGGAAGGCAAACGCAGCACTAGGGAAAATATGGAGTATAGGGGAAAAGCTGTTCAAAGAAAACTGGCACCTGAGGATGAAGCTCTTCGACTGCCTGGTAAAATCGCTGATACTGTATGGAGCTGAAATTTGGGGGTGGAAAGAATATAAAGAAATAGAGAGGATTCAAGACAAGTACATGAAATGGGTATTAAAAACAGATAGGAACACCCCAAGACACGTTTTAATGTTAGAAAAAAAAGAGAAGGAATCGCGGTTAAGACAGGTGAAGGGCGCTAAAATATGAAGAAAAACTAAGGACAGCAGAGGAAGGGACGCTTTTAAAAGAATGTTGGAAGGAGCTACAGAAGGAGGCGAGAGGACAGCAGAGAGTAAGAGAAGACGCGAATTTTAGGAAAAAATATCTCGAAGGTAGAGGAATCTCACTCCAAGGATAAATGGAAAAGATGGAAGAAGGACCAGTATGGCCCGATTTAGAACAGATAAGCAAAGATATAGAGAGACAGCAGTGGAATGAAAAAATGGAAAAATCAGAATACGCAAAAGCAATAAAGTAAGTAATAGAGAGCTACGGAGAAACACCAGAGTACCTCAAAAAAGGAGAAAAAAAAGAAACAAAGAACTAGAGAGGCAGGCAAGATTTAGACTGGGGAATGAAACGAGAGCAAATAAATATTGGACAGAAGAAGAAAACAGAAAATGTATAGAAAAAATGGAGACGACAAAACATACAATGGAAGAGTGTGAAAATACAAAAACGGAAGGAACATGGCAAGAGAAACTGAATGGACGACAGAAGAATCTAGGGAAACTACTACAAATAAAATGGATAAGAAAAAGAGCGGAACGGAACGAAGAAGAAGAGGAAAACGGTACGCAAGGAGCGGAGCAGGTGGGTCAAGCACGAGCAATTTAAGAACGCGCAAAAGAGGGGAGGTGGCAACACGAGGCGGAGAGAAAACGGACTGGTTAGAAAGCTGAGAAAAAGACAAACATAAAGAGGGAAAGAAAACAAAGAGGAAAGAAGTAAAAAGTAAGATGAATGAAACGAAAAAACTGGAGGAGAGACTTGAATGGGCTCTAGAAAGGATACGGGAGCTGAAAATCTGGATGCTAGAAAAGGACAAGGAGGAAAGAATAGGAAAAGAGAAATGGTGGAAAGAGCTCAAGATGAAGGACGAGGAAATTAGAGAATTGAGAAAAAGAATAGAGAAATTGGAAAGCAAGGAGACAGAAGAGGACACATAAGGAAAGAAGGGAAAGATAACAACAATAGAGGAAAGTAAGGAAGAATCAGAAAGAGATAAGAAAGAAAGAAAGAGACACGAAAAGTCGCTGTTCATCAGGAAAGGACTATACTGGAGACAGATAGTTAAGAGAGGTAAGAGAGTGGATAAAAAAGAAAATAGGAGAGGAAGGATGGTGGACAGAAAAGATTAACGAAAACATGCTGAGGATAGATTTTGAAGAGGTTAAAGGCAGAAGGAAATTACGGAAATGGAGATGGGTGGCAAGAGAGGAAAACTTTTATGTTTCGGACGAGTGGCTAAGCCTAAAGGAAAGAGAGGACAGATTACACCTGATAAAGATGGCAAGAGAGTTAGAGGAAAAGAAGACGGAAAAAGGTGAGAAATTTCAGATAAGATTAGAAAACAAAAGGATTAAGATCGGAGAAGAATGGTTTAAATGGAACAGGGAAGAAGGAGGGCTAAAAAAGATCACAGAAGAAGAAGCAGATGAAGAGCCGTTAATAGACTTGGAAAGAAGCGATGCTGTGCGAGATGAGGATGCAGGAAGAAAAGAAAAAAGGAGATAGAGAAAAAAGAGATGAAAATGCAGGAGTCAGAAAGAGTAGAACAAGAAAGGAAAGAAATGGAACAAAAAAGAATAAGAACACGCAGGGAGAAGCAGAAGAGAAAGGAAAGGAAGAGATAAAGAAGGTGATAAGCGTCAGCAGAAAAGAGGAAAAGACAGAGAAGGAACAGAGAGAAGAAGAGAGGAAGGAAGATAAAGAAAAAGAAACCCCAGATAAATGAAGAGAGAAGAGAAGAAGAGCGAAGAGCGAAGCGAATACACCACACGAACAAGTACACTGACACACACACACACACAAGAATTACACACACATGAATAAAAGTATACACTACGCAAACAGTCTACACATGCAATCACACACAAAATACCCACAAACATTATGAAAATGAAAAAGAGAGAGTGAAAAGTAAATGTAAATAATTAAAATTAAAATATCTCATGTAAAACTTTAAAGTTGAATAAACAGATTTATTATTATTGTCATACATGTTTTTATAACGTTTGACGATTAAGTTTTGGAGATATTAAATTTTTTTTTCCTGAAAATCCCCTTTTTTATCATAACAATTAAAAGGAACAGTTAATCTGGAAAATCTTGCGGGAAAAAGTAGATAATTTTATCCTCTTTTAGATACACTATTGTTGAATATATTGTATAAATCATATCATCAAAAAGCAAAAATATTTTTTCAAAAATTGAAAAATGGTTATAATTAGGCTAAAAATGGTCAGAAGAAAAAAAACGCTGCCAATTCATTGGCACGTAGCTTCCTCCAGCTAAATTTATAGGTCTAATAAATAAAATATTGTTTTAAAATATTTATATATCTACCTGCTAATGTATGAAGCGGTTTTTGATACACAATTTAATATATAAGTTTTGGATGGTTCATTGTCCACAAGTTTGCAGATCACTCTGTTTTTTATTATAGAATACAAACGCTGCTGTCAATTTTTTTCACAGAATATATCAGTATGACATGAATTCATAGATAGGGACTTTAACGACGTGCAACGACACCCCTATAAGAGGAAGTAAAAGTTTTGAGAAAAATCGGTTTTTACATTTTAGCTCTTTACTTGAGAACCGCTCGACAAAATCGTTTAAAGTTTTAGCGGCAGGTAGCTTTTTTATGATAAATTACCCAATAAAATTTTAAATCATTCGACTACATTGTATTAGAGATATATAAAATTAAAAATTTTTCAAAAAAAAATTGAAACTTTGATCTCTAAAAAAAGCTTAACCAAAGTAAAAAGGTTAGGCGAGTTTGATGTTTACGTATCATCATGTATGTTAATAATTTTGTTTACAGTGAAATCACAGATTAAAAAACAACTGAGATCAATTATAAAAAGTTAAGTTTACAATCATATTATTTTATTTATAATACGGAAAACAAAAAATTATTATGTTCAATTGAGGTCTGAGTCGAATGATTGGTAATTTAAGCTTAAGTAATTATTAATCAATTACAAATAACTAAAAAGATATTTGCTACGTAACTAAATGTGAGGGGCATAACCTTACGAAAAAAATCATGTCGATGGGTCACGTGCCAAACTATATTCCATTAAAATTTCAAGTGATTTGACTACTTATTTTTTTAATAATTAATCAAAAACTGAAAAAAATGAGTTTTATAGAACAGTGTGGCTAAAATCCGCTGTTAAGTCACGCCTATCTGTGACTAAAGTAGTCCTTTTTTGCACCGTGTTTATCACACTCGCTACGCTCGTGCGCGTTTTTCGTATTTGTAACTTGCCATGCCCCTCACATTTAGTTCATAATACATACTTTTACACTTAAAATATTTCCTTTTATTGAAATAAGAATTTTATATGTTTATATACACAAATAAAATATGCAGAAAGGTACACTTTCAATAAGACCACTTCGTGAACAATATACGATGAACAAAATGTGAGGGGCATGGCAAGTTACGTAATAAATATCTTTTGAGCTATTTGCAATTAATCACTATATTACTTAAGTTTAAATTACCAATCATTCGACTCAGACCTCAATTAAACATAATGATATTTTGTTTTCCGTATTATAAATAAAATAATATCATTGTAAACTTGACTTTTTATAATTGATCTTAGTTGTTTTTTAATCTGTGATTTCACTGTAAACAAAATTATTAACATGCATGATGATACGCAAAACATCAAACGCGCCTAACCTTTTTATATTGGTTAAGTCTTTTTTTTTAGAGATTTCATTTCTTTTTGAGCGAACTTATCGAAATAACTAAAACTTGTTCTAAAAATAAAATACATAATGATGGGGTTCAGGTAATGCATACCCTAGTAGAAAATATGCCATAAGATATACTAGTCGATAACTAGTGGCCATATTTTCTTAGCATAATATGTCAGGATACTTTGACATAATATGCCCATATTATGTTGAGTACTCGATCCACTAACCAACAATTCATAAACTTAATAATCAAATTTACTCTAAATCAGTAAATTTTAAAATCATTGACGTTTAAAAAAAGGTTTTTACAACAAATTTGGAAAATAAAAGGTAATATGTTAGGAATGGCAATCTAACCTTATACATAATTCATGCATGTATGCAAACAGGACTACACTTAAAACTCACACTGAAATGTACACTTTTTATGTGGGTTTAGATATTAGAAACATTAAGGGGGCACACCACCTTTGAAATCAAAATCAAAATTTTTCATTAAAAATTTATAAATACTTATATAAATGAACCAAATTTTTGGGAATGGGAGTCCATAATTCACTTACCGTAAGATTCCAAAGGAACAAATGGCCCAAATGAGCTCAAACTCTAGGATATTGTTTAAAAGTACATTAGTTATGGTATGAATGAGGGGATTTGGTTTAAATTTCATAGAAAATTTATAAGCATATTACTGATTTTTTTTATCAATTTTTGATTAATTTTAACATAACTATCATGTAACTTTTTTTCTATGAAATTTAAACCAAATCCCCTCATTTATACCATAACTAATGTACTTTTAAACAATATCCTAGAGTTTGAGCTCATTTGGGCCATTCGTTCCTTTGGAATCTTACGGTCAGTGAATTATGGACTCCTTACTATACGTAGGTATTATAGAGGTATATAGAAGGTCTAAAACCATCAGAATAAAGGTAATTATTTATACATTGTTAATGAAAAATTTTGATTTTAATTTCAAAGGTGGTATGCCCCCTTAAGTAAAATTGATGTATTCAAGATTATCAATGATGAAGTGTAGAAGTGATGGTCTTAACAGATATTCCCAACTCAGTGTTCAAGTCAGTCGCAGGCAGTATTCGTTATAGTGCCTTATATGCAGTGTATTCGTGCAAGATGTTTAATTTGTAGTGTAGATGCTTATTTTATTATGTAGAAACAGGCTAGCGTAACAACTTTTGTTTGTCTGCCTTTGCTAGCTGACCCACATCGAGCTTATATGAAAATTTAAACTAAAGCACTCGAGATAAAGACAAGTAAATATATTGTTTTAACAGCTTGAAACAAATCACCATGAAAAATTTTAGCCCTCTAAGTATGATAGATTTTAATTGAGAGCAAAATACAATTCTCAATGATTGTACAATTACTTTTTTCAATTTTTTCTTTTTGCTTTCAATTAAAAACTATCATACTTCGAGAGCTGAAATTTTGCATCGTGGTTTGTTTCAAGCTGTTAAAACAATATATCAACTTGTCTTTATCCCAAGAGCTATAGTTTAAATTCTCATGTAAACGCATCTATAAATTTTGCCCATGTGGTTCGGTGTGGATTAGCTAGCAAAGACATGTTATATGTTTCTACATAATAAAATAAGCATCTACACTACAAATTAAACATCCTGCACGAATACACTGCATATAAGGCAATATAATGATAGATGATGCCTGCGACTGACTCGAACACTGGGTTGAGAGAATATCTGTCAGGATCATCACTTTTACACTTCATCGTTGATAATCTTGAACACACAAATTTTACTTAATGTTTCTAATATCTAAACCCACATAAAAAGTGTACATTTCAGTGTGAGCGTTGAGTGTGGTCATGTTTGTATGTACATATGCATAAATATGTGCAAGGTTAGGTTGCCATGTACAAAACGTTCGCCATAATTTTATAGCATATTATGCCCATTTACCGTCGCCTGTTAACAGGAACATATAGCCACGATATGCCACATAATCTAACTATACTGGGCATAATAAAATTTGATATGTCGTGGCCATATTAGCCTCAATTTCCTACGAGGGTATTGGGATTTTTATTACGGGAATATCGATATCTCTCGTGTATTGTATCCAGTTGCATGGGGTCGCCGATGACAGGGTCTTGGTGATACGCTCCATAGCTTTTGGTGTCTGGAATCAGTTTTTACACTTAGACAATGAAAGCTACGGAGAGCCCTACCTCGATCGCGACATTGTCTACCGCATGTACCTGGACCGTAAACATAACTGATTTAAACATATTTGCACTAGAAATAAGTACGGTGCGCACTGCATGACTTTATTATCGGTCACCCTAGAACGCATTTATGGCAGATATTGATAAGTGGATACAAAAATCTATAGCGCGCAATATATTTCGACAGCCTCGTCATCGGAGACCCTTGGCACCTAGACACCGAGCGTGATCGGCTACTGCGAAACGATATTTGCATGTATGCACGGAAAATCACGAAATCCACTTCCTGGGCCACGTAATCAGTGACCCCGAACACTCAGAAAGTTTGTGCAGCGACAGTGCAGCAGCTGTTCAAAAACATAACCTTAAATTCAAGCAGACAATGTAAACACATTTATTCTGCGCAGCTTATAGAAATCTGTGGAAAAGCGATACCCAACTGTATTTCACATAATAGCTAGTGTGGCTAACTTCACGGTCCTACCACACTGGAGAAAAAAGTAGAGATACTGTTTTGAGCATTCGTGATATATAAACTCGCTTATTATGAAACTAAACGGCTTTTCTACACATATTTTTGTTGGAAAGAATAGTTCAGCTCAGAAAACATACCGATAAGCCAAAAAAAAAACTCACGAACAGTAACGATAAGCATTTTTTTCTGTATCATGAAAAATCCGAACACCAAAATAGAAGTAAATAGTGTCACAGGCGCCGCGGCAACTCGCCTTCGTGGCGCTACCGCGTCACTTGATATCTTCAGAACCATAGGGGTTTGAAAGCTGTGCAACGAACTTAGCTAAAACACATAAAATATCTACTTTTTCCCAAAATCTCAAGTGTAATGAGCTTTTTGACGTCCATAATCAAGGCACAAAAAATAGTACATTACGATACGTGTGACTTAAATGGTTCTTTTTTACACGGCGCAGTTAGCACCCGAGCGCAGCGATGGCGCTAAGCGCCGTGTAAAACTGAACCATTTAATTCAAGAGTATCGTATAAAATTTTATAGCACAGACTGCTAAAATCCGCAAGTCTCGCCTATTCGTGACTTAACAGCGGATTTTAGCCACACTGTTCTATAAAACTCATTTTTTTCAGTTTTTGATTAATTATTAAAAAAATAAGTAGTCAAATCACTTGAAATTTTAATGGAATATAGTTTGGCACGTGACCCATCGACATGATTTTTTTCGTAAGGTTATGATGTTTAGTTTCAGAAATATGAATTTAAAAAAAAGCACCTTTTTAATTTTATCTGCCGAACAAAGCAATCGATCCCGAGGACCAACCAAGGAAAAGTAGTTAATTTTATTTTCTTTGAAATACATTTTAGCTGAATTGTTTGTAATAATGGGATGATTGAAAAAACCGCAAAATAGTGTTATTCTGAAATCAAAAAATGCAAAGAAAAAAAAGTTGAGAAATTAAAAAATATCTCTTTTTCTCGAATCCAGAATCTAAAAATAGATATGTAGGTCAAATTTTATTGATATTGACGGAGTAGTTCCAGAAATATTACGGTATACATACACACACACGCGCACACACACATACACATCCGTAAAATTATAAAAACACTTAATATGAACTTTTAACAGATCAAAAAGTATTTTCTAGAAGTTTTGACGAAACTAAAAATTTTACTATTACAAAGCTTCCTCTAGGAGGAAGCAAAATTTTTCCGAATTCAGAATCAGAAAAAATATGAGTATAAAATTTGATTACGATCGGTCGCGTGGTTCCAGAATAATAACAGTATACGTACATACACACACGCGTGCGCACTCACAGTCATCCGCACGGACATTTTCTAAAAACGCATGATTCGAACTCTAAACACCTCCAAATGCGTTTCTACGAAGTTTTAGCGAAACTGTAAATTTTACTATTACAAAGCTTTTTCTTGGAGGAAGCAATAGATAAAATGTGAACTGATCTATGTACGTAGTAAAATAAAACAAATATTATTTTTTTTAAGCATTCGTTTTATATTTTGACAATAGAAGTATCCTCCTGTATTTGTAGTCAATATTTATTATAAAAATCCATCATTATGAATTTCTCAGAATATTTTATAATTATGGAACTAAATTTTGTTTTATTTTAATTTTCATTTAATTTCAGCGTTGAAGAACTTGACTAAAAAAATGCTTTTACACTCCGTAAATACTTGGTGATTTTTTTTTTTGCATATATATGGGACGTTTCACGTCAACCGGACCATCAGTGCACCCAAAATTTTGGTTAACCTAACAAGACGTTTGAGGTCTCAAAATGATCGTCTGGTCAAGGGCTTTTGAAAAAGTTCTGGCCTTTTCAAAAATCCAATGTGGCGCATAAAATATGGAGCCTGAAACTCACGTTTTCATAGCACATTCAACAAAATAATAATAAAAATGTTCTAATTTGTGAAATATCCTACCAAAAAGCATGTACAACTCATGATAGGACATATTATTGACAATGCTGACGGAATTCCAAAATCAAAAATGGCGGAATCAAAATGGTGGACATTATACCTCCACCAAACCCACTTTACCGCAACAAATGATTTTTTATCAGTTTAAAGTATCGATATGGGGGTTTTCAGGGTCACTGAATCTTATTTTAACCTCGACATGTCAAAATTCGAAATGGTGGATCCAAAATGGCGGACATTATACCACCACCAAACCAATTTTACCGCAACAAATGATTTTAGATCAATTTAAAGTATCGATATGGGGGTTTGTGAGGTAAATGGTTATAAATGTATTATCGGAATCAGTATTTGTGCACATGAATCTTATATTTTTCCGGTCTATTAGATTTAGAATTATCTGTCTGAGGTTTTTTCACTTTTGTATGTTTGTGACAGGTGGACAGTTTTTAAATCTCTTTGTTAGGAATTGACGAGTTTGTTCGTGATCTTTTTTGGTGTATAAGAAAAATTTTATATTGAATGATCGCCCATTAGCCCATGAATAAAGAGCTTTAACATCTATAATTGCTTTATTTTTTGCAGCTTGTAAGCTCGCTCTTGTAGCTTCTCTCTTTACTATCTCTCCAACTCCATCGCAACTACCTTTTCCGTGTGCTGTTGCAAAACAGTGCCATTCAGCATCAACGCCAAAATCTCTCTTATGACTCATTAAACTACTCATTTGATCGATTTTTAAAATGCTGTTTAGCACCATCAGTAGCATATATTACCTTTTTTACTGTGGGAGAAGACATTGTTGTAGGATATGAGAAAGCACAACCCAAACAAAAAAAAAATGTTAGAAATAACAAAATTACGGCTAGTACAGTTGAACAAGAAGTTGCCGATAAAGTAAGACTTACTCAACAACTGCCTTAAAAAGGATGTTGAAGAAGAAGTCGCCAATGTATCTATTAATGTACCTATTAACTATCCTAAAAAGGACTGTTGGAGAAAAAGTCGCCTATGAATACAGCCGCTGATGAACTTGCTCACCAACTATCCTGAAAAAGACTGTTGGAGAAAAAGTCGTCGATGAAGAAAGCATTCCTTGAAGAAAATATTCCTTTCTATGGGTTGCTAAACGTGGGAAGGGGTTGAGGGTGCAGGTAAAAAAGAGGGATGAAATAAATCACTTGAAAGTAATAAATTCCTTTGCTACAAAACAGTTTTATTTGCTGAAGTCTTTGCACAAGTCGTCATTGGACACGAGCCGTGTACTTGCAGCATTAGGCTGTTGGAAGAGGGGCGAGGTACAGCGCTGGACCCGGCCTCCTTATGTGCCCTCCGTGACGCTACTTCACTTGTGGGTAATGCTCAGCCGCCTAGCGGCGCACCGCGGTACTAGCGCCGCGGTGATAAGCGCTGCAGCGTGCGTGGTGTGTTCGGCAGGTTGCGCGTTAGCAGGGGCTTTTCGCGAGAGAGCCTACGGGTGGGTTATGACAAATATCCGCCAGTTTATATTGGCCATATTGAATTTTGAAATTTCGAGGTTAAAATAAGATTCAGCGGCCCCTTAAACTCCCATACCGATACTTTAAACTGATTTAAAATCGTTCATTGCGGTAAAATAGTTTTGGTGGTTGTATAATGTCCGCCATTTTGGATCGGCCATTTTGGATTTAAAAATTTCGAGGTTAAAATAAGGTGCAGTGGCCCCAAAAACCCTCATATCGATACTTTAAAGTGATCTAAAATTATTTGTTGCGGTAAAATTGGTTTGGTGGTGGTATAGTGTCCGCCAATTTGGATCCACCATTTCGAATTTTAAAATGTCGAAGTTAAAATAAGATTCAGTGACCCTGAAAACCCCCATATCGATACTTTAAACTGATAAAAAATCATTTGTTGCGGTAAAATGGGTTTGGTGGAGGTATAATGTCCACCATTTTGATTCCGCCATTTTTGATTTTGGAATTCCGTCAGCATTGTCAATAATATGTCCTATCATGAGTTGTACATGCTTTTTGGTAGGATATTTCACAAATTAGAAAATTTTTACTATTGTTTTTGTTGAATGTGCTATGAAAACGTGGGTTTCAGGCTCCATATTTTATGCGCCACATTGGATTTTTGAAAAGGCCAGAACTTTTTCAAAAGCCCTTGACCAGACGATCATTTTGAGACCTCAAACGTCTTGTTGGGTTAACCCAAATTTTGGGTGCACTGATGGTCCGATTGACGTGAAACGTCCCATATATATATATATATATATATATATATATATATATATATATATATATATATCATTATTGATATTCTGCAAATAATAAGGCCAAGTTATATTTCACTAGCACGCCAAAACCGTGAGTTTACAAATGCAAAATAACAATAATGATACGCGAGTTGCCAACAACTTTACGACTCGCCGCGACGCTGAAATAATCGCGCTCGCGCGCGTATAACGCCCTGACGGTCGCGCGCGCTGGATCACCCTAGCACAGGTGATATACATTCTCATGCACACAATCATAGTCACTGCGCGCCACACAAACCTTCACAATCTCGTCGCCGACGCTCCTGATCCCAGACAGACTGCAGGACTAGACGTTGCTGGACCGCTAAGCAGCACAGCACAGCACACGATATCACGAGCAAAGTCCTGTGTTTACCTTCCAAAGGCCGAGAGCTATCTAACGACTGCTTCGACTGGTACTGCGTCTTCTTCGTACATACGCGACAATGCGTCTAGTACGGCATTTAGCAGGCCTTTTCTATGCTCCACAGTGTAGATGTGGCCTTGCATTTCCTGGCGCCCATCTTGCTAGGCGTCCGGTGGGATTATGCAAGTTTCATAGCCACCGCAAACTACTGTGGTTCGCGATGACCTTAAATTGATATCCCTCAATAAACGGTCTGAACTTCCGTATAGCCCAGATTACAGCGAGGCATTCTCTCTCTGTGACACTGTAGTTTCTCTCGGCTTTTGACATTGTGCGGCTAGCGAATTCCAAAACCCGCTCTTCTCCGATGATTACTTGGAAAAGTACCGCGCCGAGACCGGTGTCACTTGGCGTCCGTCTGCAATACGAACTGTAATTCGAAATCTGAAAATGAAGAATCGGTGCAGACGCTATCAGCACTTTAACTTGTTGGAAAGCGTCTTACTGTTCCGTCCCCCACTCGTATTTTCTACCTTTCTTTGTCAGGCGATGGAGCGGTACAGCGACGGTCACGAATTGTTGCAAGAATTTGCGATACCACGACGCCATTCCTAAGAAACGTCTCAGCTGTTTCAGGTTTTTCGGCACTGGATACGACACAATGGGCGCTATCTTCTCTGGATCCGGCCGAAAACCGTCGTGATTAACCAGGACGCCAAGGTACTTCACCTCTTTTCCGCAAAAGACACTTTTGTCTTGGTTGATCGTCAATTCAGCCGCGTTTACTCGCTGGAGCACTTTCTCTAAGTACTCAAGATGCTCTTCGAACGTCTCTGTCGCGATGATGATATCAACGAAGTATGAGTACGCATATGGCTGGAGTTCTGGGCTGATCACTTCGTAGATTATTCGCTGGAAGGTCGCTCCAGCGTAGGCTAAACCAAACGGCATACGCGTGAATTAAAATAAACCTAGCCCAGGAACTGTAAAGGCCGTCAGAGATCTCGCCTCCGTTTTCAACGGTATTTGATGGTACGCGCTTCTAAGGTCCAACGTCGATATGTACTTCGCTTTCTGCAGTTTACGAAGGATATCATCCATGTTAGGTAATGGATATGCGTCAGCCTTTGGCAGCGCATTATCTTTCCGGAAGTCGACGCAAAAACGATATTGCCCATTCGCATTGCGCATCATCACTACCGGGCTCGACCAAGCACTGTCAGAGGGTTCGATGATTCCCGCAGCAAGCAACTCTCGTACTTGTTGATACATCTCCTCCTCTATTTTTGGCGACACGGGATAATACTTCTGTTTTATCGGCCTGCCCGATCCAACGTCTATCCCATGCTCAATCAACTGCGTCCGTCCGATCGTACGGTTTGATTTAGGCAGGATGCTGTTCAGCATTCTGCGAATCTGCGCGTACTCGTCGTCAATGACGTACGCGAGTCCAACCGCGGCGATATCTATCGCCCCTGCTGTAGCTATCATAGCCACCTGGAGTTGGACAATCTTTCGCTCCTTCTTCAGATACAGGACGTTCTCGTTTGGATCGTGGACTGCGCCGAACAGGCGTCCGAAATTCGTCCCAACTAGACATTCGTTGATCACTTCGGGCATGATCGCCACCGTTACGTCGCGTTGTATACCCGCGACGTCGAATGGCAAATCCACAAATCCTACGATCGGCGACGTCTGATCGTAGGATTTGCGTCCACTGACAGCGTTATTATCTCTATTTTCTTCCTACTGGATATAAGAATAGCCTTCGTTTTATGGCTAGCAAGCTCAAGTCCAGTCTGCTTTAGCCAATTGTGGATAATGCCTACTGCCTCGTTAGCGATTTCCGTCACCTCTTCCTTTTGCTTTGCTTCTACCACTACTGCAATGTTATCTACAAATCCTACAACCGTTGCCCCTTCGGGTAGCTCTAGCCTAAGTACTCTATCAAACATGATGTTCCACAATAACGGGCCAAGTTACTTGATAGGTTTTCGTGCTGCTCTCTGTGTCGTACATAAGGGTTCTGTCTTGCAGGTAGTCAGACCTAATTCTTCTTATATATTCGGGTACCTCTTTTTTCTGTAGTGCCTCGTGTATCTTTTCCCAGCTGGCTGAGTTTTTAACACATTTTTAACATCTAGTGTAATAATAGCACAGTACTTCTTGGATCATCCTTTCCATCTTTTTTTTTCTGTTGCAGTTCTAGCGATGTCGACTACTAAGCTTACGACATCAAGATTGGAACGTTTTTTCCTAAAGCCGTATTGATATTTTGCTAGTCCGCCTGATTTTGCAATGATTTAGTCCATTCTAACGCCGATTATGCGCTGTACAATCTTGCGCGGGGTGTCCAGCATGCAGAGTGGTCTGTATGGGGTAGCTTTTCCAGGTGGCTTATCTCCTTTTGGTAGTAGCACTAGGCGTTGCTTTTTTCAGTTCTTAGGAAACGTCCCTTTTCCAAGACATGTATTGTACATGTCCACAAAGACATCGGGGTATACCTGTATATCTTGTTTCAATGCAATATTGGGTATGCTATTTAGGCCTGGAGCCTTGTTGTTCCCAATTCTCTTGCATGCAGCCAGTAATTCATCTGTGGTGATTGTTGGAATGATTTCGTCATTTGCCTTCGCTTCAGGAATAGGTGTTACTTCCAGTTGAAGGGGAAACAGTGTTATTACAATACGATCTACCAATTCCGGGCTCTGAGAAGGGGGGATATAACCTCACTTTATCTTCTTTACTACCACTTGGTACGGTTGCCCCCAGGGATCCAGCTTAACCTTGTTCTGTAACTCTATCAGGCACTGTCGTTTATTTTCTCGGATTTTTCATTGAGTAGCCGTTTAGCATTCTTTATTTCTTTATTTAGGACGTCTACTATTTCTTTACCACGACCAGTCTTGTAGTATTACTTCCGAGCCCCGTGTTACCGTCTTCTGGTATGATGACACTCTTTGCGGGATGCGTCAATTTCTTTATCCCACCAGTATACTGGCAGTCGTCTATTGTTTAGAGCCCTCCTTGGCATCGTTGCGTTGCAGGCTCGGGTAATATTTTCCATTACCTGCTCGACCTTATCATTTGCAGATCCAGACAGCTGTATTTCTTCTAGAACCAGCAGAAATGGCTCCTTATCATAATCCTTTGTTTTCCAACCGACTCTTTTTGTCGTTGCCCTCCCGTTGAATCTCTGTTTTGATATTCTTATTTCTATTATTATCGCTAAGTGGTCACTATCTGTGTAATGATCGCTCACCATCCACGATCTAATTAAGCTAATCAGGCAGCTGTTGACAAACGTGAGATCTATGATGGACCCTTCGTCTCCTCTTTGAAATGTGTAAGAACATTCCTCGTTAACTAACAAGGAAAGGTACTCAACCCGAACTCACCGATTTTGATGAATTTCATATATGTTGTAGAACATAAAAAAATAAGAGACACGTATTTTTTTTTATCGGCTAATTTTCACTTTTAAGGGGTAAAAACCTCCCCTAAAGTTAACCCTCAAAAAGCGTTTTTTTTAAATATCTCGGCTTAAAATTAATATTTTTCAATGAAACAAATTGGAGGTTATTTCTTACAAAAAGAGCAAGTATTTCATGGTGATTTGAAGAGTAAGGGTAGCATCCCCTATTTTTTAGGGGTTGAAAACATATATTTTTTGGCATAATTTTATAATAAAAATGTTTAAACCGACTAAAAAAAATTGGAAAAAATGTTTAAACATCCTTAATAACAAAATTTAGTTGACGTCTTTCGGTGTTTTCATAAATATTACCCCTAAGGGGGTAAACCACCCCTAACACAAAATAACTGTAAATATGTAATTCAATACATAATATTTCGTAGAAAGTTTGTATATAGAGGTTTTCGAGGTCGCTGATTACAAATCTGTTATCAGATTTTGAAAATTCAAAATGGCGGATCCAATATGGCGGACGGAAATATCGAAAAAAAATTTTATATAATAAAAAAGTTTTAAACGACTAAAAAATTTGTAAACATCTATAATAAACAAATTAAGTTTTTCGGTTTTTTCATAGATACTTCCCCTTAGGGGGGTAAACCACCCCTAACACAAAATAACTATAAGTATACTTCAATCCATAATATTTTGTAGAAGGTTTGTATATAGGGATTTTCGAGATCGCTCTTTACAAATCTGATATCAGATTTTAAAAATACAAAATGGCGAAACCAATGTGGTGGACGAAAATGTCGAAAAAAAATTTTAACTTTCAAAAAAACTTGTTTACAAATGTGTGATCTTTGTAGCCTGTACATGTGAACTAAAGAGCCTTAAACCCTAAACCCCTAAAGAACAAATAGGCTAAATGGTTGTGCTTTTTAACCAAACGACTCCAAACCCCTAACCTCCAGACAAGCCGAAGGCCTATGCTTTACCGTAGACACGAGTATAGACATATTACCGATATTTTATTCTATCATTTTGTATGTAACAAATAACGTCTCGTTTTATGTTTCAATCAAAGATTATTTATTTTTCTGCTTTTATAAATTAGCATAATTTCAAAAGTAATTTCATAAATTATAAAGTATTTCATAAATTGCATAATTATATAATTTTATAAATTCAAAAAGTCCACACTTTTTTGCAAATGAAAAAACATAGGTTAATAAAATTAGTTTATCAAACTCTTTTGCGTTTTGTAATAAAATTTAATGTTGTCAAACTTGGGAGTTTTTCATTGTTACAATTATTTCGTAAGCCGAAAGTTTTTTAGATGAATTCTCGAAGTAATGATTATTGTATCTATAGTAAAATATTTACAGTCTGGAATTCCATAATAATACTATTTGCTACGATTTAATGAATTTATCAAAAAATCTAAATTTAATAATAAATATTATTCTAATTATTATTATTATTTTTCATTATCATTGCTATTATCAGTATTACTGTTATTATTGCTATTGCAATTATGCTTATTCATCTTCTTCTTATTATTATTATTATATTACTATGATAATTTTTGTTATTGGTAAAAATACATAAAAGAATATTAATACTCGAACTTCATTTGCAATTAAAGAACACGTTGTTATTGAAAGGGAATTTTATATGCATTCATTAGTTTAATGAATGTTATCGTACATTCAATGATAATTCCACAGATAAATGTCTTTCACTCATAAACGTTGTTGACAATATGTGCGAATCAGTATGTTCTTTTTTTAGATTGTTTTCATCGAGTGTTTACCGCAGCTGCCTGTGTTATTTTTTAGGCAGTGAGTGAGTTTTGTGGGTATTCTAGTTCGATGCCGGAAAGTACGAATAGTACGTCTTTTTGTTTGTCAGTGGTATCATACAGTTGTAGAAAATTTTCTTTAGTGATTTTATATAGATTACATTATTCAATTTCAAAGTGAATAAAAGTTGAATAAAACCAAAAATAGAGTTTTCCGAATATCACAAAGTGGAACGAGAATTCTTCTCCAATGCATAAATTAATGATTTGATTCAATTTACATTCACTCGTTTTATTCTGGTAGAAATGTAGCAGTCGTGCTTTACATGCAAAAACACAGCTTGTATAAATTTTACCGCTTGTTTTCATTTTAGATTGAAAAATGAAAATTAATCCGTTAAACGTTCTAAACTTATTATTAGCATACTTTCAAGCGTTAAACATACCAGATAGTGTCACGAATTATCACGAAACAGAGTTGGCCGAAAAAATAAAAGAAATTTTAATAGATGCAACACATGATTTCAACGATGTAGAAATGATTACTGATGACTCTTTGGATTTTCAAGAAGAGTATAAAGACCATAATGCGGAAATAATTGAAGATGAAGTGCAACATCATTTTCCTGATCCGGATATAGCACCAACAAATCAATGTACAGCAGATAATGAAGAACTAGATTTTGAATACAAAAAAAGAGCTGTAGAATTTTGGAGAAGTAGCAAAACGAAGCAAAATTTAAGTCTCAAAACAGTGCAAAACAGATTCAAAAAAGTATCATCTATTAGTCAGCTACGTCGTTGGGCTCATTCAATTAATAAAGGTGGCACGTATAGAGAAAAAGTAGCACAAATTTGTCAGTATACCCTGGATAATTTTCAAGCAGCTCTCGACAGTGGTTCAATTATCCATGATGAAGATATAATTCGATGGGCGTTACAAGCTAAAAAAGAAATTGGTTTTGATGATATTAGATTCAAAGCTTCTAAACATTGGTTACTCAAATTTAAGCAAGCACACCGAATAGTTTCTAGGAAAATAAATAAGTTCATAACAAGAAAAACACTAGAAAGTAGTGCAGAACTTACGGCTAAAGCTGAAGCATTTATCGATGACGTTAAATCGTGAATACCAAGGATTGGACTCGAAAATTTGTATAATACAGATCAGAGCGGATTTCAGCTAGAAATGCATTCTGGAAGAACATTAGCAGTAGAAGGAGAAAAGCAAGTGCAATGTCTGGTACAGTCAATTTCAGCAACAACGCATAGTTATACTATACAGCCACTAATATCAGCTACTGGACAACTGTTGTCACCGCTATTTCTTGTTTTAAAGGAACCAAGTGGCAAGTTTGGCCCTATTGTAGAACAAAACATATTTAGACCAGAAAACGTGTATGTGGAAGCATCCAAATCTGGAAAATTAACAACAAGTAAGGGAACTAATAACAATTTTTACATTGTAATATCGTTGATCAGTTAATTAGTAAGTCGTTTAATTGCAGATCACTTCAAAATCTGGTTGGAAAAAATATTTTATCCCTATGTAGGCCATCACTCAATACTATTACTTGATTCTTGGAGTGGTCATTGTGACAAAGTTATAGAAGAAACAATGCCACAAAATAAAATTATTAACATAAAAAAATTCCAACTGGAACCACAGGAAAAATACAACCACTTGATGTCTATGGATTCCGAATTTGGAAAAACTTTGTCCGAACATTTTCTGATAATGTAATGTAATGGATCATGATATGAATTTACATGTGAGAAATAATATAATTAAACTTCAATCATTGGTTCACAACCAACTGTCTTCGCCGAGATATATAGATTTGTTTAAATATTCCTGGTATAAAAGCGGTTACGTCAATGAAAATCCAGATAAATTTGATAATCCTATAGATTTCAGTTTTGGAAAGTCTTGTGCAACACATTGTGAAATAGAAGGGTGCACAAACATTGCAATTGTACGATGTGGTTGGTGCAAAAAAGCATTGTGCTTTAAACACTTTTATGAGGACTACCATTATTGTAAAAACATCGTAAAATAATATATTTTATGCTCAATACAAAAAATGCACTATGGCAAAAGATAAAAGATTGTAGATTATTATTATACTCTAATATTATAAACAAAAATACATTATAAGTTGAATTTACAACAAAGGAATTTCAATAACATTCTGATAACAATTTCTACGGAAATTATAAAACTGCTTCACACACAGAATTTTCTTGTTTACAAATTTAGGAATTTGAGGTAGTTTGGTTAAAAAGCACAACCATTTAGCCTATTTGTTCTTTAGGGGTTTAGGGTTTAAGGATCTTTAGTTCACATGTACAGGCTACAAAGATAACACATTTATAACAAGTTTTTATGAAAGTTAAAATTTTTTTTCGACATTTTCGTCCACCACATTGGTTCCGCCATTTTGAATTTTCAAAATCTGATATCAGATTTGCAAAGAGCGATCTCGAAAACCCTTATATACAAACCTTCTACAAAATATTATGGATTGAAGTATACTTATAGTTATTTTGTGTTAGGGGTGGTTTACCCCCTAAAGGGTAGAATCTATGAAAAAATCGAAAAACTTAATTTGTTTATTATAGATGTTTACAAATTTTTTCCAATTTTTTTAGTCGTTTAAAACTTTTTTATTATATAAAATTTTTTTTCGATATTTCCGTCCGCCATATTGGATCCGCCATTTTGAATTTTCAAAATCTGATAACAGATTTGTAATCAGCGACCTCGAAAACCTCTATATACAAACTTTCTACGAAATATTATGTATTGAATTACATATTTACAGTTATTTTGTGTTAGGGGTGGTTTACCCCCTTAGGGGTAATATTTATGAAAACACCGAAAGACGTCAACTAAATTTTGTTATTAAGGATGTTTAAACATTTTTTCCAATTTTTTTTAGTCGGTTTAAACATTTTTATTATAAAATTATGCCAAATAATATATGTTTTCAACCCCTAAAAAATAGGGGATGCTACCCTTACTCTTCAAATCACCATGAAATACTTGCTCTTTTTGTAAGAAATAACCTCCAATTTGTTTCATTGAAAAATATTAATTTTAAGCCGAGATATTTAAAAAAAACGCTTTTTGGGGGTTAACTTTAGGGGAGGTTTTTACCCCTTAAAAGTGAAAATTAGCCGATAAAAAAAAAATACGTGTCTCTTATTTTTTTATGTTCTACAACATATATGAAAATCATCAAAATCGGTGAGTTCGGGTTGGGTACCTTTCCTTGTAAGACCAAGTCAAGAAGGGTGAATGCTTCCGAAAGCGCTCGTCCTCTTTCGTTTCTCCTTTGGCTCCCCCACTCTACTGCTCAGGCGTTAAAATCGCCTGCTATCAGTACTGATTTTCTTCCTACAGCATCCTGTACTATTTGGTCCAACAGTTGTCTGAATGTGTGTGTGGCTGTAGCTGTGTGTGTGTAAATACAGAGTGATTCAAAAAGAATACAACATTTTGGTACCACCGTGATCAGAGTGAAAACCTGAGTCCAGGGAAATTGATTCATGAAATGTTCCTCCACTTTTCAATTTTCCAGTCCGGGAAAGAGAATCCCCCCACCACTGCGCCAGGCGGAGAAGCGCGTGAGGGGAAGTGAGCGCGGCGACGAGTGAGAGAAACCGTTGCTAAGGAGGTCGGCGATGGCTGCGCGATAATAAGGGGAAGCGGACGCGATTTAAACTATTTCCGCAGAATCTGATGATCCGCTTGCACCGAAAACTAATGTTCCATGAGCAAAATCTTTGCGATTTGAGAAAAGCTAGGAGGTGCGTAGCCCAACGCAGATCGAAACGTAACCTATTTACAGTTTATCTAGCTCTTGCATTTTAATGTTAAATAAGTCTGTGCTTTGACGCACAGTCCGCACTTAGTCGGTACAGCTGATTACGAGCTATCGAGAGCTGAGAAGCTCGCATTGTCGGGCTGATAGCAAAAAAACTCCATTTCAACCGAAATTCATGAAAACGGCTGGCTGTTGTCGTCGGGCAAAAGCTTTTTAGGGTGTCGTATCGCGCAAAGTGCTCGCACAGCCATGCTACACAGAACACAAGCTCTTTTTCTCACCATTAATTGGGAAAACAGCAAGATTTTTTCTGCCGGCTCTTCTGCGGCCAAGATCGATCGATTTTAAGACCTTTTTTAGGTAGCGTTTTGGGCGAAAGGCTCGCACAGCCTCGCCGCACGAAACACAAGCTCTTTTTCTAAACGAATATTAGGAAAACAGCAAGATTTTTTCTGTCGGCTTTTCTACAGCCAAGATCGAGCCTTCGAGCGAGCTTTCGGATCATCAGATTCTGCGGAAATAGTTTAAATCGCGTCCGCTTCCCCTTATTATTGCGCAGCCGTCGCCGACCTCATTAGCAACGGTTTCTCTCACTCGTCACCGCGCGGCGCAGCGGCCGCCGCCGCGCTCACTTTCCCTCACGCGCTTCTCCACCTTGCGCAGTGGTGGGAGGATCTTCTTTTCCTGACTGGGAAATTGAAAAGTGGAGGAAAATTTTCCGGACCAATTCCCCTGGACTCACGCTAATCACGGTGGTACTTAAATGTTGTATTGTTTTAGAATCACCCTGTATATATATATATATATGTGTGTGTGTGTGTGTGTATGGGTGGCTATCTGTGACATCGAAGATAAAAGTTTTAATTTTTGTCTAAACTGTATATATATATATATATATATATATATATATATATATCTTCTATATGTTGTACCTGACTCCAAAAAAAAATTTCAGCGCGTTTCCTACATTTGGCTTCGGGTTCTAGGTGCTCAAAGTTAAGGTTTTAAGCAATTTTTGCATTTTTAGCCTATTTTCAATGATTTGTAGCTTATAAGGGATGCATTTCAAACCAAAACTATTTAGATACTTTTTTTGGTGAAATTTTCTGAATTATTCAATAAAAATACTTTTAAAGCCCTTTATGTATGTTAAGGCTACCTTATTTGCATTTTAAACCTTAAAATATAAACTCTAAATGTTTGAAACGGACTCCGACAACCTCAATACAGTAAAAAGATACCTTTTTATACTAAACAAATTGCTGTAAAGTTTTAGAATGGGCCTGACCTTCTACTAGATGTTATGTAGAAAACAACCATGATATAATGGCTAATAAATGGTTTTACATGCAAATTTGACACTTATAACCCAGTAAAATACATGTCTGCCGATACAAACACATGTTGGTATCGGTAGTCAAAAAATCTCTCGTCGTTCACTCAAAAAATAAACGACGCACTTAGACACGTTCACTCTCTCATTCACACAGGTAGCCTTGAGACGCTCTACCCCGACTGCGTCAAACGTCGTTGTTACACGGCGAAATTTTGCGAGAGAGAGAGAGAGAGAGAGAGAGAGAGAGAGAGAGAGAGAGAGAGAGAGAGAGAGAGTGCACGATTCGTAAGAGCATATCTGAGTTGGCTGAGTCATGCCTGCTGCATGCCTAGTGGCTAAATATTCTATACAAATCATATTGCTTTCTAGTGTAAATGTACACAGTCTGCGGGCAATATAATAGTCTGTCTAATTATTCCTGATGCTGTTGCAAACTAATCCGTATTTTCCAAATAATATATGGAAAACTTGGAAAAATGAAAAAAAGTTGGTGATAAGATTACAGAAGTATGAAGGCTTGAATTCTTTCATAATTTTGAGAAAAGGAAGCTTTTTTTATCTGTCTCTGCTAAGCTTTATGTACGACTTTTAAAACTCTCTTCAGGATATCAATAATTCAATTTTTTTTTAATTTTATGTCTCATAATCCTAGAAGCATACTGTAAAATCCTTTAGGAAAATTGAGTGATTTATCATAGAAAAAAGTAATTGCTGTTCAAATTTTATTAATTTTACCCATCTAGGTTATGAGCCAATCACTAAAATCTGTTTTTTTGCTTCAATTTTGTTCTCCCCTAGAAAAAGTTTCAGAATAGTTGAATTTCCGATGTATTCGAAAATTAATTAGAAATCCATCTTTTGCATTCATTATATCATCTAATTGTTAAGAATAATTTAGCCATAACGCATTTAAAAGAGAAAAGAGTACCTTAATTTTCCCATTTAAGGTTTTGAATTGATCGCACCGTTGATATCAGTTCTTAATGTTTTTCGATTGGATGATCCGACCTATTTAAATACGCTATTCGATAAATCAAACTCAAACATGCATAGCAATAAGTAAATATACACTGTTTTGCAGATATTCAAGAATATTATGAGATAACTTTGTTAGATGGAATGAAAGTAAATAATTTAATAAATCAAGGTGATAACATTTTCTTGAATTCGTTAAAAATATGCAGAGAAGATCGCAGGTTATCAGTGTGTAGTATAACTAACAACAACTATAGCGTAAGTATTCGACTTTTGGCGTTATTCATACATTTATAGTTTATAAGATAAGGAAGAGACTAAAGTTTAGAGAGAATCGGTTTTAATTTTCTTACTTAATTGTTATTATGAATTTATTTTTGAGATATAATTATATTTTAATTGTAATGCAACAATCTATTATCATACCTAAAAAAATTAGTGTAAAGTGTTTTTGGAAAATATCCATCTAAATGTGTGTGTTTTTTTTATGTGGCGTAGGCAGAGCAAGCTCTGCACAAGTGGCCCTCCGACACCGGATCCCCACAGGTACTATCGTTGAACATTACTTCTGTGGGGCCCGTTAACTAGCCTTTTTTGGCTTCTTCATTGAAGTTTGACATTTCCGTACATCCCCTATCCACCAAGGTAATTAGGGGTTCAGGATCAAACTCGTCTTCTTTATTTTGCATCGTCCTGCCGTCTTCTTCCTTCTGCATCGTCCAGCCGTCTGCTTCCTGTTGCATCGTCCGGTCGTCTACATCAAGCAGCATCGTCCGGCCATCCTCTGGACAGACTCAACCCCGACACCTACGTTCCTCTGCATCGGGTAAGGGAGTCTGGGCTAAACGCAGTTACCTACGTTCCTCAGCATCGGTCTGAGGAGCACTTACAGGTACTCAACCCTCGCTCCTACGGTGGCTCCTAGTGGCCTTCGTATAGCAACAGTTTTACTCAGCTGTTTCGCCATGTCCGCCCCTGCTATTCTCTTCGTCATTTCTAACCTTCTTGATAAAAGTCTTTACGTAGTTGTTTACTGCGCACCAGCCATCTTTCGACGCTAGCATAGCTGTCATCGTTGGCTCAGGGGTCACCCTAGCCTGAAGGTACCGCTCGAGCTCCTCTCGTTTTATTTCGTGTCGTAAACAGTTGCAGAAGACATGCTCTGCATCTTCGTTTGCTTCCAAACATACTAGGCAATTTAGATTATCCTTCATCTTGAAGCGGTGTTGTTAGGCTCAAAAGCACCCACGTCCGCTCAAAAACTGCGTAAGGTAGTAATTCACTTCCCTGTGTCATCTATTGGTCCAGCCAACAATACATGGTATGAGGCGGTGCGTCCATCGCCCATTTCTACTGGAGTCCCATCGTCTTTTCCACTCAGCTAGGGTTCATTCCTTTGCGATATCTAAACTTCGTTTTGAGTATTTTTACCACGCCGGTTTTCTTCGTATATATTCTTTCGTTATGTTGCTAGAAGGTCAATAGGCGGCATACTTGAAATAACGCACACTGTATCTTCTGATACTGTTTGGTAGGCAGAAGCGACCCGCAATGCACTTCTTCTATAAACCCTTGACAGCTTAGCGCGTACGAATCCTTTGTAACGTCTTGTCATTTTTTCCTGGAAAGTGGCGTCTCCGCATGCTCATATCGCCGCTTTACCAGTACTGTCCATATCTAACGATGGTTTGTCCAGGTGTTTGTATTGTTCAAAGACGATGGCTATGTCGATTCCTATTTTGCGGACATACTGGTTCAGTAGGTCCTGTGCAGTCACGCAGTGATTTATATTCAACTGCACTATTTTTATTTTCGTTGTCTGTTAGTGGCTTCTACTGCAGCTCGGTAAACTGGGCATGCATAGCTACCAGCTGCGTGGTCACTCTTCCCCCTGTGCCTTCTTTACAGAGTACACAGTTGGGTTAGTTCTTACACTCCTTTGCTTTGTGTCCATCTTTTCCACATTAAAGCAAAGCTTACTTCTGTCCTCCTTTGAGGTAAGCATGTCCAGATCTCTTACTTTAATGGTTTGTTCTTTCTGGAGTGCTTTTATTGTGGCGCCTTCCACTAGTACCGCTTTAACTGCTTCTTGGAAGTTCGAGGTTTTGACTTCTTTTGTGCGTTTAAGCTCTATGAGAAGATCACCTGCAACTGTTCTGCGTATTTTATTTGCGCTGTTTCCCAGTGTGTTGAGTGACGGAGCCGCTTTCATTTTGGACAAAATGTCTGCATAGCTCTTTCCTTCTGCAGCCTTGATGATTAAAGCATCCGGTCTAGGAGGTCTTGCCCGCTTCTGTCCATTCTTGCTTGCCCTGTTCTGGTTTGCAACGCTAGGGACACTTTTATTCTCTTTGCTTGCCTTTTTCTCCTTTTTCTTTGACTTTCTTGTAACGACTTCCTGGCACGCTGTCTCTTTAGCTTGATTTTCTGCTTCTCTGTTTCCTTCACTTCTATCCTGTGGAGTAGTTGGGACTTCCTTAGTTGTATCCGCCTGCCGGGATCTGATACTTGGAATTGTCTGGGTATCACTTCCCTGTGTTACCGGGCGCTGGCATGCAGTAAGTTATCTTCTGCGATACAGAGATTCTTATAGCTCGCTCTTATAATTCGGGCAAGGTCTTTAATTTGCTTGTGCACATTGTGCCTGCCCCTGACATACTCCATCAGTTCATCGATTCTGCTGACAAGGCGATCCAAGTGCGCATTCCTTTGCGTTATGCAACGCTCTTATCTCTGTCTGCATCAACCTCTATTTTCATATCACCTGCGTCTCTACATGCAGCAGTGGTCAGGTGATAAATCTCTGCGGCTTCTAGGTGAGTTTGCCCCCCCCCCCCCCAAATCCATGGGGCCAGCGTCGACCACCGGGACTTATACCCGATCGGAATCGACGACGGGACTGGGCACTGTGGCTTGACCCGCTTGGGGTAATAATGTTATTAAATCATTATCCATGTTTAATTTATCTTCGGGGTTTCTTCCCCTAGCTTGTTTGGTCCGCGGAGCATATTTTATTTCTGCTCTACCCGTCGGCCGATTGAGGAGACCTTGACGCGCCTATGAGCTTTCCCCTATCCACCACCCAGTGGACGCATCACATACAAGGTATCAGAATCCCCGCGCGGGTGTGTGTGTGTTTATGTATACCGTAATATTTCTGGAACTATTTTTCAATATCAATAAAATTTGACATGCATATATGTTTTTGGATTCTGAATGCGGGAAAAACAGTTATTTTCTATTTTCTTAACAATATTTTTTTCATAGTTATTTTTTGATTTTTGAAAAACACTATTTTGCGTTTTTTTAATATCATCCTATTGTTATAAACAATTAAGCTATAATGCATTTGAAAGAGAATAAAATTACCTACTATTCATCGTTTAGTGCTCGAGATCGACCGCTTTGTTTGGCAGATAAAATGAAAAAGGTGATTTTCTTAAAAAAATTATATCTCTGAAACTAAACATCATAACCTCGCGAATAAAATTATGTCGATGGGTCACGTGTCAAACTATACCCCATTCAAGTAATTTGACTACTTATTTTTTCAGTAATAAATCGAAAACTAAAAAAATGAGTTTTTTTTTGCCTCGATGACGGACGCAAAAAGGCCTTATTGCGCTTGAGATTTTAGGAAAAAGTAGATATTTTATGTGTTTTGGCTAAGTACATTGCGCATCTTTCAAACCCCTATGGCTCTTAAGATATCAGGGTTTTAATTCTTTTTTGAAAAGTTTTTGATTCCTTATATCTTTAAAACAATGTAGTCAAATGCTTCAAAATTATAATTAGTGATTTACCATAAAAAAAAATCTATCTGATGCTAAAATTTTAAACGATTTCGTCGGGCGGTTTTTAACTAGAGATCTAAAATGTAAAAATCGTTTTCTTGAAAATTGCGCGACCGACCTATCTAATAAATAGCCTGTTGTTTTGATGGTTAGGTTGGTTATGAACACATGTAAATATGCGTGAATTTCTGTGAAAAAAATTAACGACCCATCTAAAACTTATATTGAATTATTTATCAAAAACCACCTCATACATTACCAAGCAGAGATACAGATATATTAAAACAACATTTTATTTATTGGCCCTATAAATTTAGTTGGAGAAAGCTACGTGCCAATGAATTGGCGACAGTTTTCTTTTAGTTGTGCTATGTTTTAAACATTTGATAGTCGTCATCGTAAAGTAACTCAACAGGTTAATTAACTTTATAGACATGGACTGTGACAAAGCTTTAACACGCTATATCATAGCGCTGGTGTTGCACTGCAAACAGCTCAGGTTATAACCTGTAAGATTTTCTAAAAAGTAGTGTCCCCCAGATTATCATGCAGCAGAGCCGCAAGTTCTAGACTCGCTGTATAAGAGCACTCAGAAAAGTAAGGCATAACTTCTAAGCGACAGTTAATTACTAAAGTTCATCAATATTTTTCTGTTTGACAGCACTTCTTGACAAACTGTCTTGACGACATGAATACACACACACACACACCACGCGTGGAAGCCTGACACCCGTATGTGGCACGTCCCCCGGGTGGTGAATAGGGGAGAGTTTGCTGGGGTATATACCTCAAAGAGTAGAGCAGAAATAAAATCTGCTTCGTGGACCAAATTAGGCTGCCGCGTTTGCCGTGCAGTGTGTGTGCGTATGTAGACGCCGGTATCTCGGCTTCTACTTAGTGGATTTTAACCCACCAAGTCTCGTTTTCTTTGTTTTTACAATTGTTGGAAAAAAGTCCGTTTTTACATTTTGTCTACGCGTTTTTTATTAATAGTGATTTTTTAGTTTTGATATTTCAGTTTTTTCTAATAAAGTTATTGAAAAGTTAATAAAAGTAAATTGCTTTGTATGTACCTGGAAACAAATAAAATTATTTATCTTTTTACCGCGGAAAATTGATATTACCGTCCGTCGTTCTTGTATTATACACAATAAAGTGCAATTTTTTAAATTGTTTTAACTTGAAAACTAAATGTTAAATCTTAAAAAAAAAACATAATTATTAAAAATTATTACGTCTATATTCCACTTAAATTTTAATTTATTTTATAAGACAGATCATGATAAAAACATCAAAAACTGAATAAAGTCGTTTTTCTACGTGACGCGATAACTGGAGTAAAAAAGCAATAATCAAGTTCAAATTTTAGATTTAGTTAGCATTATATAGTACCTTGGTACCTTTCTTTGGGCTGTTTATGAAACCAGTTAGTTTCAAAGATATTATGCTTCAAAAGTTTGTTTTCTTACCCAGAATACTCTATATAATTGAAAACTGTATCGCTTGGATCTCAGCTTCAATTTAATGGATTTTTATCTATACCTAGGCTCGTTTTTGTTTTTATTTTGTTTTACTTATTCGTTCTATCAAAATAAAAAAGTTGACGGCAACACGGGGGCCGGTCACATAGCCAGTGCCAGTCAATCTGGCTAAGGTGAATGCGTGATATTGCTTGATGTCTGCCAGAAACTCTCCAGATAGCCAAGCACCTTGTTCGGGGTGAGAGGTTCGAGAGAGTAGAGGTGAGCTAGGGCAGCACCGAGGTAACGACAAGAACACTAAATAAGTGTAAGGCTATGTCACCAAGCCAGGAATAAGAGCGACAAGAAAACTACACTAAGAGAAAAAGAAAATATAAGGAAGTACCCTCTGTGGTAGCCACATTAAAAATCCAATCACAGGTGTCTTCAGAAGAAAAGCAAACCCACCATGGCAGGAAGTTATCACCAAAAATAAGAAGAAGAAGGAAAAGTAGAGGAAAAAGGATATACACGAAGGCACTGGTGCCAAAAACAAAAATGGCACTAGGAAACTACGAAAGAGACCCACTAGATCTAATGCACTTGTTATAAAAGCTGCTGAGGGAAATACGTACGCTGATATTTTAAAGATAATAAAAGCAGACCCCAATCTGACGGTGCTTGGTAACAGCGTAAATAAGATACGCTCAACGGTGGCAGGAGATCTTCTTTTGGAGCTACAACGCACCAAGGAAGTGCAAAAGTAGGAACTTCAAGAGCTAAAACAGTGCTGGTGGACGAAGCCACAATCAAGAGGCTTCAGCAAGAAGTGGTCTTTGTAATAAAAGACCCTGACATGCTAACCTCTAAACACGATATTCTGGAAACACTGAGTTGAGGCTACGCCTCCGAACGACTTACTCTTGAACGACGATTTCGTTTGCTCGCATAACTCGCAACGGGGGGAGGATGTTCCGTCGAGACTCGAGGTGAAGAGTTCCGCCGTGAAAATGGCGTCGAGCGAACTCCGCGAGGTCGACGTAGAGCCCGTGGCGCCATCTCCCGTGCTCGAGTTGAGTAAGCGACTTCGCGACTTGCTGCGCTCGCCGACAGCGCCACCGGCCTCGTGTCGCGCGCGGTCAGACGAGAGTAGAGAGTTTTCAAAAGAGAAGAAAGTAGTAAAGGAGACGTCCGTAAAGACCCTCCGGAAAACCTATAAAGATACGCAGATTGCCGTCGTACAGCTGCTGGCCCAGATTGTCCAAAAGGCGATCGCATAAGGAAAGCTCAAAGTAGGTTGGGTTAATTGCAGAATTAAGGAGAATAGTCAAGAGATGCGACAGCTGCATAGAAGTAAATGCTGTTTTAAATGCGAAACGGAAGATTCACGAACGAGCTGAGTTGCATTCTCTGTCGGGGAAAGGATGGAGAATTAAAGAGTCACCATGCAGCTGGTAGCTATACATTCCCAGCCTACCGAGCCACAATAGAAGTACAAAAGAACCAACGAAAATGAAGATTGTGCAGTTAAATCTAAACCACTGTGAGACAGCACAGGACCTACTCAACCAGTATGTCTGCGAGAAAGAGGTAGACGTAGCCATTGTGTGCGAACAATATAAGGATCTAGACGAACCATCGTGGGAAATGGACACTAAGGGTAATGCAGCGATCTGGGCATGTGGAAACGTTGCATTCTGTGGAAAAATGAATAGCCGTGAAGAAGGATTTATACGGGCTAATGCAGCAGGTGTCACTGTTTACAGCTGCTACGCTTCACCTAACGCTCCAATCTAGCAGTTCAAGCAATTGCTAGATCGGTACATACAAGACGCAGTAAGGAGGAAACCAGTATTGATTGCAGGCGACTTCAATGCGTGAGCTGTGAAGTGGAGCAGCATAAGGTCTAACCACAGAGGTCGAGTACTCCTGGAAGCATTCGCTCCCCTATATGTGGTCCTAGTTAACCAAGAATGCTTGAAGTTTAGACTTACCCTATTAAAAATTTTACTCAAGATCGTATGTAAGAACTTACGTATAATCATGTATCAGATCTTATCAAAGATCTTGTGCAAGATCGTACATAAGATCTTATCAGCAATTTTCGACCAAGATTATATAAGATCTTACGGAAGATCTTATATAAAATCTTATGTTCATGATGAAAAAAAATTATTTTCATCAAATATTCATTCAAGATCTTACGCAAGATAGTTTACAAGATCTTGCATAAGACATTACATAATATCTTGCCCAATTTCTTACATAAGATCTTATGCAAGATCTTACTGCCATGGTTAAGAGAAATCTTTTAATTAATAATTAATTTAAGATCTTATGTTAGTTTTTATTTAATATCCGATATAACACTTATTATGATGAAATACATGTTGGTATCAGTAGTCCTGAAATGTACTAGGTTATAAGTATCAAATTTAAATGTAAAACCACTAATTAGCTATTATATCGTCGCACCCTACGAAAAACATCAGATCCCGAATTCCCCGCTAAAGCTGCCAGATTTTATTTCTAGCCACGAAAACTATAAGAGTTCACGTCTCTGCCACAAAAAGCATTAAATTTCAATAGGTATCTTTTTACTCTATTGAGGTTGTCGGAGTCCGGATCAAACATTCAGATTTTCATATTTTAAGGTTTCAAATGCAAATAAGGTATCCTGAACATACATATAGGGCTTTAAAAGTATTTTTATTGAAAAATTCAGAAAATTTCACCAAAAAAAGTATCTGAATAGTTTTGGTTTGAAATGCATCCCTTATAAGCTACAAGTCATTGAAAATAGGCAAAAAATGCAAAAATTGCTTAAAACCTTAACTTTGACCAGCTAGAACCCGAAGCCAAAAATTTTTATCTTTGATTTCACAGATAGCCACGCATATATATATATATATATATATATATATATATATATATATATATATATATGGGTTGTTCCCTGTCAAATCAAAGATCATACATTTTTTTCTTTTTCAACCCACGGTAAATATGTTTCAGAAACAGTTTTCAATGCACTCGAATTTAATAATTTAATTGACTCATAGCTCCTCAGGGAAGCATTTTTCACTATAGACATGAATATACTTTTTTTGTTCATTTTTCTCACCTTTTCAATAAAAATACCCTTAGAGTCACACACACGCAAACACACACACACACACACACACATATATATATATATATATATATATATATAACTTTGAGGATCTTTTTATTGAAAAGGGGAGATAATAATAAAAAAAAAAATTATTAATGTCTATAGTGGAAAAAGCTTCCCTGAGGAGCTATGAATTAATTAATTAGTGCTGAAAACCCAAAAATTGACAAAATTGGCATCTTTGGCTCCCTACCATTTTGGTAAAAAGTAATTTTTATAACACGTGCATAAAAAAGACATTTTCGGCGCCTATTAAATTGATTCAAAATAGGGTTTTCCGAGTGTCAGACAAAATGTAGAGCAAGAGTCCCTGGTCATAATACATGTATAAATTAATCCATTTTCGCTCCCTATAAGTTAGAACGAGCCTACAATAATTTGAGAACCGGAAATCAAGAGGAGCGGTCGTTTTCGCTCCTCTTGATTTATTTTTTTTTTCATCTCCTTACTGAATCTTTAAATCGTTAAAAACTTTTGAAACAATTTCAGAAATTTTCAAAAATGTTTACAATTTTTTAAATTTTTAAAAAATGTTTACATTTATAAAATTCTTAGAGCTTTTTACACTTCTATTTTTTTTAAACTTGTTTCTGTTCATGAAGACCGGGCTCTTTAAAAATAGTAACAACCCTAGTTTATGGAGCCCGGGCTTATAGATTTCAATCGGTTTTAATCGGCTTTCTCTAGCAGAGCTAGAAGAAAATTAACTATAAGCTTATAATATGTTACTATATTTTATAATACTTTATAATAAAATCTGAAATATTTTAATAACGAAAAACAATGTAAACTTTTAGTATAGAAGGTATAAGTTAAGAGTGGCAACCTAACCTTGCACATTCATGCATATAATAACATATGCATAACATACTCTACACTCGCACTGGTATATTATTCTGACATGCTTATTTTAATGCAGGTGTGGATTCGAGAAACATCAGTTAAACTTGTGTGTTCAAGATTACCAACGATGAAATCTAGATTTGATTATACTTTAACAGATATTCTCAACCCAGTTCGCAAGTCAGTCACTGACAGTATCTATCACTATAGTGGCATATATGCAGTGAACTAATGCAACATGTTAAATTTTTGACGCGGATACTTGTTTAATTAGCTCTCTAGGTATAATAATTTTCATTTGAGAACAAAACCTAATTCTCAATGATCATACAATTACCATTTTTACGATTTTCTTTTTGCTCTTATTTAAAAACTATCATACCTAGAGGACTGAAATTTTACATTTTAATTTGTATTTATATGTTGTAACAATATATTTAGTTTAATTCATTCTAGCTGATATGAATTTAATTTGCATGTATAGATCTATCTGTGTATTTTGACGCCAAAGCCCTCTCCGGCTTTTCAAGATCAAGGCTATTTTAAGATCAAATGCTGAACCAGGGCGGCAAAATAATAACTAACATAGCAGTCTGTTTTTAAATAATTTAACAAGTCTATACGAAAAGAACAGACATTGATTCGATTTAGCATGATAATGACAGATTTGGATGTTGACAGTAACTCACAGTATCTGTGCGATTCTTTTTTCAGACCTCATCAGTGGTAATATTTGGCCACATAGATGACCCTTTTTTTAATTTACACCTAATGAAAAATAATTTAGTCAGTATATATTATATCATTTTTAACATTGACTGAGAACGTGAGAACTGTGTGTGTTGTACCTGCTATTCTGCCGTATATAGCATAGCAGACAACATAAACAATCTGTATACTATACGTGGTATATACTTTTGTATGCATGTGTGTGTGTACAGTTAGGTGCTGCTTGCGCTGCTATATAAATATAATTAAGATACAAGCAGACAGCCTGTACCATGTACCTATACTATAAACACGGAGCATACTAGGTTAGGTTGTTACTTTTTACCTTTTTAACACGTACATTCATTTTAAAAATAGTCATCGTAAGACCTACAAATTTAGACATTAAAATTTAGAATATGGGTGAAATGAATACACGATGAATAATAGCAGTTTTACTGCCTTTAACAGATTATTCATGATTACAGACATTTCTCAATTTAATAATATAAATACAAAAATTATTAAGCTTAACCTTTATTCTACCAGGTCTAAATTCAAAGGTTTTACAATAATGAAGCAAAAGTAGATGCAATGGATCTATATCTGCGATGATTATTGTTCGAGTTACTGCATACTGTTTTTATTATAAAATAATGACTAATTATGCTTGAACCCTAACAACCCAAAAATATTTTAAAATTATTTTGAAAATATTTTACATTACAAAAGAAATGTTTTGGCATCTTTTTAAGCATATTTCTAAAATATTGTTACAATCTTATTTGTCCTAAGGTAAAAATATTTCTAAATAATATTGCAAAAAAATATTTTGATATTATTTTATAATATTTGCAAATCATTTTTTACATATTTCAAAATATTTTGTAATATTTGTAAAAGATTAAAAACATATTTTGTTAACAAATTAATAAATTATTTATAAAATATGTACAGAAATAATTTAAAAATTATATCTAAGTTTTATTTTTGCAAGGTTTTATGAACATTTTACTTATGTTTTTGGGACATGCAAGTTTTCGTAATTTATATATTATGAATCAAGAGGCTCGATAGCACCGCACTGGCAAGAAAGGACAAAGTTCGGTTTAGGACAGGGTGACCCCATATACTTTAAAATTGGGTTTTTTAACCTCCAACAAAAATTTCGATTGCATTTAAATCATAAGTATTACGTGTATGCGCAATCGGTTGGTATCTATTTGAAATATATTAAGCGAATCTTTCAACTTTAAAAGGATTCATTCGAATATATTACGTTATATTAACTTAATATTGCAAGTTGAAAATTTGCTCGGTGAATTTCTTTTCATCAGAGTTTCTTCTTCCGATATTTTGTCTCCTTTGGTCACGTGACTTCCGGTGAGATGTATTGTACGCCAGTAGTTACAGCAGTTATAATCTTCTTTACCGATATTGGTCTACTCTCGGTGACACGCGATTGTGCTTATATATATCTATATATATTATGTACCTATAATAATGCTATACGATTATATGCGTGATGAAATCAATATCTAAAGCAATAGTTGCTTGTAGTCTATCAAATTATCAAAAGTAAAAACCTTGGCAAGAAAAGACTAATAAAAGTAGTGAAATCTATAAATATAAAAATGTCGAGCTGTGTTTTGATTGTACTATATTTATCGCTGCCATCGTTCTAAGTTGAGCGTAGGCTTCCGTCGTGTCAACAAGATAAGGAGTGGCCTTCGGTTCATATGCTGCCTTTGCAATACTCATAAGCTCGGCTGCCCACGACAGAATTTTAGTACTGTCTTTGCTAATCGTATCTAGTTGCTGACTGTATGCACGGCGCGCGCTAGTACGGTGTTCAAACGCTACGGCCTCCGTAATAGCTTCTCTGAGATATAGCGGATTTTCAGAGCGAGTTTGGTGTTGTAATCCTCCGGTTGGACCTAATAAAAATTGTTCAAGAGCCTCCTTATCGGCGTTATTTTTATGGGTAGCTCTCTCCCAGTCGCGGCTCGCGTCATAGATGTTTAACAATCGATTGTGCAATGTTTGAACGCATAGTTCATAGTCTTCGGCACTTTCTTCTGCATATTATCAAATTACTTTAAGATCAGCTAAAACTTTATCCGCTCCGCCAAAGCCGCTGTACTGCGTAGTTAAATCGGCTAGTAACCGCTTTACGGTGTCGTATTGCTTCAGGCGCGAAGTTTAGCCATCAGCAGCACTTCCCCGAAACTTCGATGCCAATGAGTTGAGTACTCAGCGTTCGGATTCAGGGCCAAATTCGTGAATCACGTCACGAACTGCGTAACAAAATAATGCAAGCATGTCTGGATTTCCGATATAATAAGGGATTGTATTTAATGCTTAGTGTAACGAGAACATCCAGCCTCCGTTTCGAGAGCGGTCTCTATACTGATGTACGTTTTGTATGCGTCAATACCGTTTAGAATTTAAATCCTCGTGTACTTTATCCTGCCTACCTTTTCTAAAATGTTCGTATTGTTCTATAAAATTAGAGTCTCCTGCTTGCGGTCCCGGTTGTTGCTCTACCTTAAGCTTATCACGGAAACTTCGGAGAAAACTGTACAACCCATAATGGACAAGCTTCAAGTGTTGAGAATCGTGCTAACCGTCTTGAGCGCGGTTCTTGTACGCGAGCCAACAACACGCATTTTTGTAATGAAGCATGGCGTTGTTATTTAAAACACTGCTTGCTCAGCTGTTTATTGAAGCGGTTAAAATATATTTTGGGCTCCTGCAGTCTGCGGACTATTATGTACGTATTCAATCGTGGCTTGTTGGAGAGCGAGGTGGATGTTATCCGCGCTCTCGGCGAGTCTATCGTGAGTCGTGGCATGCAGAGTGCCTGGCAAGTTCAAACTATTATGCAGCAATATCAGCACTCTCTCTCTCTCTTGAAGCATGTGCAAGAGTTCGTTATGAGCGTATTTTTGATCGTGAAATCTGAATGCACAGATCTTGATAAACTGATTGCTGACACTAAAAGAGATGCGCTGATTGCGCTCATGCAACTAGATGATGAGGAGTGGAAGCAGAAACCCTCATTCGTCGAAATGAAGGCCAAAGAGACGCCATTGTTACTGCCGTAGTTGTCAAGATGGAAGCTAACGAGACATCAGCCGACGTAGCCTCAGCAGATACAGGTAGTTATCAGACAGGTAGTTACAGATACAGACTGTAAACACGGAAACGCAAACGCGCGCGTTTTTGTCAGTACCTGGGTGGCTGACGAGCTCAAAAAAGCCGTGAAATTTGATTACGTAATTTCTAAGGTATTTGAAATATTGTCGTATAAAATTACACAATTCGACAAGCGGTCGTGTAAAGGTGGTCTCTTTCACGAGTACATTGATAAATTCTTCGCAGAAAAGACCTATGCATCGGGATACCCACCAGAGTGTAGAAATGATGATGAGCAAGCAATAGATCGCTAAATTTAGAACTTTGAGCAAGAGGATGGCATAAAACTCGACAAAAGTCGGATAAAATTCAATGCTGGTCGAATAAAAATCAATGCTGTCGAGCAAGTTTGGGCAACGCGAAAACATGACAAAAACTTAGATAGTAAGAGACCCACAAAGATTGTTTAAGCTACTAACTAGCCCCGATAAAGTTGTGAATTCTATACTGCCGGCCAACGATGAAATCATCTACGTTAGTTGGGTAAATAATGACGATGATGCCGAAAATGAACCGTTACCACAGTGCAACGTGGTTATCGCTGCTTACACTACTGCTCTAGCTCGGTTCAAGCTTTTCTTCGAGCTCGAGTGAGTGACTAGTATGACAGATTCCATAGTGTATGTGAGCCGAGAGAACGGACACAAGTATGAGCCGTCAACGGGACCAATTTTAGGGCAACACACTGACGAGTTGACGGGCTATGGGTTAGGCCCATAGATTACATTCTTTGTCTCCGGCAGACCAAAATTTTATTCCTTTAAGTATCTAACACCTGACGGCCGTGAATCGTGTGTACGTAAGATTAAAGGTATCCGATTGAATGCATCAGCATCCGAGAAGATCAATTTTAAATGTGTGCGTAAACTTGTAAGTGGTGAAATAACACCGATATTTGTCTCATTTGATGCGATTAGACGTACAGAGTTGCATGACGTGGACACACGCGCGGAATGTAAAGTCTGTGAACCTGTCTACTCTAAACGTCGCTTTGTTGCCAACGATAAGAGTTACCCGTACGGATATTTGGCTTTAAAATGACTAATAAAAAGTATAAACTTAAAACAATTTTTCTCTATTTAATAATAACTTACCCAGCTCTCTCTCTCTCTCTCTCTCCAACAGCTGTAACAGACTACCGTCCGATCTCTCTACTTTGTTTCCTATCCAAGGCGCTGGAGTGGCTAGTGCACAATCAAATATCTGCATACCTTGAAACCAGACTTTATCTTGACAACTTCCAAACTGGTTTTCGCACTGGCCACAGCACGCAGTCTGGCTTAATTAAGCTGACTGATGATGTCAGGCTTGGGATAGACAGGAAGAAGGTCACTCTTCTACTTCTATTTGATTTTAGCAAGGCGTTTGATACGGTGTGTCACGGCAGGCTAATGGGCTGCGCTGAATAGATTTAAACTAAATGTAACTAAAACTAAGGCTATCGTCCTGGGTTTCCCTTACTATATAAACGCTCTACCTTCTACTGCTAACACCTATATAAATATAGGAGGAGCCCAGGTCAACTTTGAATCAGCGGTGCGCAACCTGGGGCTGGTGCTTGACTCCAAACTTACATGGAAAGAGCACGTTACACAAATTTGTAAACGTGCTCACTCTTTAATGTACCGTCTCTATATTTTTCGGAAAAGTACTAGCCTTAGATTGCGCCAATATTTAGTGCAAGCACTCCTGTTTCCCCTCATTGACTATTGCTCACTTGCTTACTGCGACCTGACTCAGGAACTTGACTTAAAACTGCAGAGGCTTGTCAATACGGGGATCCGTTATATCTACGGTGTAAGGAGGGACGAGCACATCTCCCCTTACAGGCGTGAGCTGCAATGGCTTAACACCGCCGGACGTAGGAAATACTTCATGGCTTGTTTTCTAAGAAAAATGTTCAACACCTCAATACCTACTTATATATTAGCCTATTTTGATTTCCACGTCGCGCTCAGGCCTGTGAGGGGTGAGGTGACTCCACTGGACATCCTCTCCTTCAAGACGGAGACGCTGAAGAATTCATTTTTTATCAGTGCCTCCTACCTCTGGAATAGCCTTCCATCTCATCTTCGCAACACACTATCCATATCACACTTTAAACAAGCAGCTAAAAATTACTTCTTCAATCTGGAAAACACATAAACATCACACAAACATATACACATTCTCACTCATCTCAGTTCACAACATTCTATTTCACATTCTTCACACGCACTAGCACCTTTACACAAAACACCCTTACACAAAATTTTTATTCTTTTTATATATACTATAATTGTATATGTACAACACAATGTACAACAATAAAAAACAATTAAATCTAAATCTAAAATCTCTCTTTCACTTTTGCATGTATCCAGTTGCCACGACTATCCATACAAAACTGGCATGCGCGGATAGATGCTAATCCTTCTACTACTCAAACCAATTACGCCCAACACTTATGGTAGATATTCTACCAGTGTTATTAGACAGAGATAGAATCAAGAGCGCGCGAAGCACGCCTTCATTCCTAGTATAATGAAATTGTGCTAATTCTAATAATTCATCCCATTCTATCTTTTTTGTGCTAAAATTTTTCAAATATTTACATAATGGGTGATGCAACCTTTCTAATGATCAGTTGGACTAAGGAGAAAAGGCTGTCGTTTCAATTTTTGAAAATTTGAATTTCTTTGCGATAGCTTTTAATAGTTTACTAGTGAAATTTGCTCCTCTGTCTGTTAAGACTACTTTTGGTAAGCTGAAAATACCTATACATTTTTTGATAAACGCATCAGCAACTGACTGCAGTTTGATTTGATAGCGGTACAGCAATTAAAAATTTAGATAGTTGATCTTGTATCGTTAGAATATATTTATTTTTGTTTTTGTTAAATTCAGCGGGCCTACTATATTCATGGTTACTTTCTCGAATGTTTAAAAAAGTATCTGTTATTATCATTGGTTGTCTTGTTTTTACCCTTTTAAGTTTATTTCTTTGGCAATCTTCACAATTTTTAATTCTACTTTCGATATCTGCTTTTAAATCTTCCCAAAAATATTTACTTCTGATACGATTAAATGTTCGATTTACTCCCGAATGTTCTCCTATGGCACTTGAATGGTTTAGGTCAAATATTTTATCTCTGTCTTTTAAATCTACATATTCTATATAATTTAGACAAATTACTACTTTTATGTTAGAATTTTCAAAAACTTTAATTAACATTTCTTCTACTTCTAGCCAATCGATATTATTTATTCTTAAATCTTTAGAAATGCTAAAACTGTTAAATTTCTTGTGTATCATAATTTCTTTTAAAAGTTTGAAGCTATTTAATATATTTTCTCTAACTCTGATTGCTGATAAACCTGTATCAATGCATAATACAAACAATTTTTTAGAATTAGTTCAATTTCGTTTATATTTAAATGTTCACTAGCCGTAGTGTTTTTGTTGTTTATTAACCACTCTGTTTTCTGGTCAAAACAGATGCCCTGTTTATTTATTAAGTGTGCAATGTTAGCTTTCGTAAACTCTATAGGTTTTTTTGTATAAACGATGTTTTTATCTGCTCTAGTGTTTATTATTTCTTTCTCGCATGTTTTTGTTTCCATTGTACATAGGTTCCTTAATTTTATTTTTATTTTTGTTGGTTGTGATTTTGCTTCTCTTTTTCTTGTTATTTTTCTTTTCTTTTAATTTAATCTGTTCTTCATTTAGCTTTTCAATTTTCATCTCGTTAGTAGGTATTTCGCAAGTATCTAGGGTTTTTAACTCTTTCGCTTTTTGAGCTCTTGTGATGAGATCTACACCATATTAAAATTTTATATTTGGTCTTTTCCTAAAACCCTCCAAAGCTCCTAAAAAGAAAAAAATTAAATCTATTTTACGGTAGAAATGTTCCGTGAACTTAAATCATTCAAGTAACCAAAAAAAATCATATGTATCAAATTTCAAATAGTTTTTAATAGTGAAAGAACTTCCGTCCATCTGGATTTTTTTTTGCATTTATTCCACAAAACGTAATGTATTTTATAAACAAAAAACTATTGATTTGTATAGACAGGTATATATATTATATATATATATATATATATATATATATATATATATTATATATATATATATATATATATATATATATCTATATATATATATATATATATATATATTCATATATATATATATTCATATATATATATATTATGACGGGCGATATTAGCACGTCATAAGCTCAGCATGCCGCGAGAAGAAAGACTTGTACTAAATTCACACTGTTACAGGTACCAGCGCTGGCAAGGCGGGGAGAGCCGCTGGACGACGCGAGAGAGGCGGAGAGAGAGGGAGAGAGAGAGAAAATTCGGCGACACGCGACTGAGACGCGTGCCGCTAGATACGATCCGACCTTTGAACTGACTTCTCGCGAGACGCTCAGTACTTTCGGGAGATAGCTGTTAGGAGAGTAAAAGTTGAAGTATGTATCCGGAACTGCACCGATGGGGTTCCGACTGCTGACAGCGAACATCAGGGCGATACCGGCTAATTGTAAGTGCCAGCTCTCTCTCTCTCTCTCTCTCTCTCTCTCTCACGCTACACTCGCCAGGGCTCTCCTTATCCTCCCTCGTACCTGCGACCTCGCTTACTCGCATGCAAGCCCTGTATATAGTTTGTCAATAAACGCTGTGACAGTTCCTCAACAATCTCGACAGTCGTTTTTTTGCATGTTCCTCCGCGTATACTTGTACCTCGCTCCATCACCGACCCAGCCGCCTCCGCGGGCTTGCGTCTCGCATATGTACGAGATCGCAGCATAACTGGCCTGGCCGGAACCTATTCAGCACTAGGTGCTATCCCGACGACTCTCTTTCTCGAGAGTAACGAGGTCTACGGACATTGATTATAGCGGAGCTGGAAACTGAGCAACTGCATCCAGTACACCGTTATAATATATATATATATATATTCATATATATATATATATATATTCATACCAAAAAATATTTTCAACATTTGGTCCAGGTAGATTGGAAGCTGTGAAAACAATTAAAACAAAATTATATTTAGTCTATTTTGTAAAAACCCTCTAAAGCTCTTTAAAAAAAATTAAATCTATTTTACAGTAGAAATTTTCTTTGAAAGTAAATCATTCAGGTTTTTTTTTTTTTTTACATGGCATTTGGAACTCGAAAGTTCATCGCCTCATCTACGCAAGCCTTCCACGCTGCCCTATCTTGTGTCAACCCCACCCAAGATGCACCTCTCCGATCGACACCCACCCGTCCTATTTCTACTAGATCCGCTTTTACGTTGTCCTCCCATCTACGTCTAGGTCTACCTAGAGGTCGCGTTACCATCGGCCTGTCCTTCATGACACTGCCCATCCCAATCTGCGCGTTTTTATTATTCTGTTAATATTTGGTGACGCGTACAGATTGTGTAACTCATCATTGTGTAGTCTCCTCCATTCCCCGGTTTCCTCATCTTTCTTCGGCCCGTATATTTTTCGCAAGACTTTATTTTCATATACCCAAAAACGGTTGTCCGCCTGCTTAGTGAAAGCCCACGTTTCGCACCCGTACAGAACCACCGGCAGTATTATTGTCCTGTATATTCTTATTTTAACGTTTTTAGACAACAGCCTCGACTTAAGTAAATTACTCACGGCGTAGAAGCAAGCATTACCCGAATGGAGTCTCTTATTTATTTCGACATTAATCTCGTTTCTATCATTTATGGTCGTACCCAGATACCTGAATTCGCTAACCTTTTCAAAAGTAAAATTCCCAACTCTGAGATCTTCCTCCCCTCTGCAGATCCCTAGCTTATCCACAATCATGTCTTTGTTTTTGATTCACTCACTTCTAACCCTGTATACTCCACCGCTTTTATGAGGATTTCCGCGTTTCTTGCTACCGTTTCCCTACAATCCCCCAGTATATCCAAATCATCTGCGTAGCCTAGTATCTGCGTTGTTCCATTAAGCGTTGCGCCCATCTGGCTAATCTGCATTTTTCTAACAGCATACTATAACGTTAAGTTGAACAGCACCGTAGAGAGCCCATCCCCTTGTTTTAAACCATCGCGTATCATGAAGGGTTCTGATACATTACCGCCTACTCGGACCTTTCCCGTGCTTCCGTTCAGACATATTTGAATTAATCTCACGAGTTTTTTCGGTATACCGAGAAGTACTAGAATTTGATACATTTTGCTTCGCTTAATAGAGTCGTACGCTTTTTTAAAATCTATAAATAGTTGGTGTATGGTTTCGCAAAATTCCCTCTTTTTCTCTAACAACTGTCTTATGGTAAACATTTGATCGCTCGTCGATCTGTTGCGCCGAAATCCGCACTGATAATCTCCTACTATATCTTCCGCGAATGGAGTGAGTCTAGCTTGTATTACGTTTGACAGAACTTTGTAGCACGTTGCTAAAAGTGAAATACCCCTATAGTTATTGCAGTCTGTCTTATCCCCCTTTTTAAAAATCGGTATAATGATAGATTCCTTCCAATTTTCGGGTATTGTTTCATTTTTCCAGATGGCACATGCTAGTTTATAGATTTTGAAAGTGAGCTCGACGCCCCCATATTTGAGTAACTCAGCTGGTATAGAGTCATTTCCCGCGGCTTTGTTGTTTTTTAGTTTTTTAATCGCGGCCTCTACTTCTTGGTAGCTCGGTTCCTCCACGTGGGGTTCAGCAATGTGAATTTCGTCCCCTAATTCTTCGCTATTTTCGTGCACGTTTAATAATTTATCGAAATAATTTTTCCACAGCGACAGTAATTCGTTGTCATTTGTTACGAGGTCCCCGTTTTCGTCCTTCATCAGTTGCGCTCTACTCCTAAAACCCTTTCTGATGGCGTTAATCCCTCTGTACATTTCGCGGGGGTTATTTTCCTTACTGTTAGTTTCTATTCTCCTAATAAGATTCTTTTGATACTCCCGCTTCTTATTTCTGTAGATCGCGCTCGTCTGTTTCCTTACGTTAGAATACTCTTCTACGGTCCTATCGCTTCTATTTTGTAAGCTATCTAATTTAGCCTTTTTGCACCTTTCAAACCAGAGTTCGCACTCTTCGTCAAACCATGGTTTGCTCTTTGGCTTTTTCTTTTTACCCAGTACTTTGTTCGCGGCCTCTTTTACCGTTTTTTCGATGTCCCCCCATAAGCTATTCGGTTCGTCATTCCCCTCCGGCGATGTGTTTGCTTCTTCAAGTGCCTGAAACCTGTTATTAATTTCTATCTGGTACCTAATTCGCTCTGTTCTATCTCGTAGTTTCTCAATATCGAAGCTTTCTACCTTGTTTGCTCGCTTACTATTTTGATTCGCTACTAGTCTAGTTCTTAATTTGGCTACTACTAGGAAGTGGTCCGAGTCGCTATCTGCCCCTCTGTAAGCTCTTACGTCAAGAACATTAGTATGACGTCTTTTTTCAATGAGGAAATGATCAATTTGGTTCTGTGTGGCCCCGTCCGGCGATGTCCACGTTGCCTTGTGTATGTTCTTGTGTTTAAAACACGTAGTTTTGATTATAAGATCTTTTGCCGTCGCGAAATTTATGACCCTAATACCGTTATCATTGCTGGCTTCGTGCAGGCTTTCCTTACCTATAGTAGGCCTAAACATTTCCCCCCTACCTATTTTAGCATTGAAATCGCCTAATACTATTCTTGTGTCGTAAGACGCGAACTGGTCGATTACCTGCTCTAAAGTTTCGTAATAGAGATCCTTAGCTTCTTCTTTGTCCTCCGTAGGACAGTGTGCATTAATAAATACATATCTATACCATTGACCTTCGATAATGATGTACGAGAGCCTATCATTGACGGATTTGAAACTTTTAACCGAATGTATGATGCTTTTGCTTACGAGAAATCCGGTGCCTAGAGATCCCCCACTCCCGGCCCCATACGGGTACGTGAAGTTACCCGATGCTAGTACTCCGCCATCTGGCCACCGCGATTCCTGTATTGCTACCAAATCTAGATTGTACTTATCAGCTTCCTTTACGAGTTCTTTAAACGCACCTGCTCTGTATAGACTGCGAACATTCCAAGTTCCGACCCTTAAGTCCCTTTTGGTTCGGATTTGATTTTTTTGAGCCATGATGTTATGTTAAACCCGCGCGCTTCGGATCCTGTTCCGATCGCAGGTGAGTTCACCGTTCTAGAGGTGATAACCCCCATACCTCTCTAGAACTAAGTATGAGAGCTTTCCGACTTTGACGAGGACAGTGTCAATTCGTCGTCAGACACACTACGGTTTCATTCTCGCATCCTAACGCCCCCCTGCAAGGCAGCACGCCTTCGCTGGCATCGTTACCGCGTAAGACCAGGTGACGAATCATTCTACACATCCCCTTTCGGGGCAGTTGTCATCGCTCCCGCATCCTCCTCGGCAGCAGGATTTTTGCCCATTTTTGTAATGTGTGATGAAAGAGATAGATTGAGAGATAAGAGTTAATGTGAAGTGTTTTTGTTGTTGTGGTGCTTGCGTAGTGTTTCTAGATGAATGCGTTCGACAGTGGACGATTCGACGGCTCATCACACCCACGCCTGTTCCTATCGGCTGTCCGCGGCTGCTTATTCAATTTATTCTCAGCTAACCTCTTTCTCAGGGGCTGTTCCTCTATCCGCAACCTAAGGACGCGCTGTGTAGTGGTGATAGGCACCCACCCGTCCGATCTGGACGACGACGCCCAAGACCCGCTTAGGGTAGCGGCATTGTAACAGAATCATTCAGGTTACCGAAAAAAATGTCAAATGTATCATCAAGTTTTAATTAGCTTTTATCAATAAAAGAAATTAAAAAATGTCTGTCCGTCCGTCCGTTTTTTTTGCATTTATTCCACTAACATTGATGTATTTTATAAATAAAAAAACTATTTAATGGTATAGACAGGTACATATGATAAAAATATACATTCCTACTGAAATACATTTTCAAGGTTTGGTCCAGATAGATTGGAAGTTGTTAAAACAATTAAAAAAAATGGACGTAATTAATTTTTTTTTCATTTTTGACATATAATATAAAAATAAAGATTATTTTAAGACTGGTCCAGATGAAAGGAATGCTGCAATTAAATATTTTTGCAGATATGCTGTTTTTTTGAAAGCCATCTTTTTGTGAATATGAGATGACGAATGTTTTATGTATTCATAAATATCATGTGATGTAATCGGTAAATTTGGTCCAGATAAAAGGGATGCTGCGATTAAATATTTGTGCTGATATAATATTTTTTTTGATTAAGTTATTTCTTTGTGAATATGAAATAACGATTTATGCAGTATTCATGCATAACGCAAGTTGTTATCTGCAGATTCGGTCCAGATGAAATGCATGCTGCGAATAATTTTATTGAGGTGATATGATCTTTATTTGAAACTATGTGTTTGTAAATATGAAATGACGAATGCCGTATGGTTTTATGCATATCACAAAATGTAATCTGCAGTTTTGGTCAAGATCAAAAGAATGCCGCGAATAATTTTTTGTGCATATATGATCTCTCTTTTAAAGCCATCTGTTTGTGAAAATAAAATGATTAATGCTGAATGCATTCATGCATATCACAAGATGTAATCTGCAGATTTGATCCTGATGAAAGGGATGCTGCGAAGAATTGTTTCTGCAGATATGATCCTTTTTTTAAAGCTATGTGTTTGTGAATATGAAATGACAAAAATCATTATGTAATTATTTTCTTTATATAAAGAGCACTGACAAGAGTTTATCAGTAGAGAAAGATAAGTTAATATTAAACAATATAACTTTTTTTAAATAAACCGTAACTTATAATCAAATAGATGTTTTAAACGAACAATTATATACTTTCATTAATGCATTACATATGTTTATTATAATTTAAAATATATTTTATACAAATTTATTGCACACCCCAAGCTGATGTGAATTTTCAATATTTGAACGTTTTTATATATTATCTATAGTAATTTTTATTGATTAATCTCAAATGAGATCTGTACTATAAGGTATACTGCTCTTTTGTGTTTACTTCTAAAATACTCTTAAGTTTGTTATAGTTAAAAATTATTTTTAAATAGTAAAACCGTATTTAAAAATAGATGCATTGAAGCATTCTGCATATATTCCACAATCAATAAAGTGTCATTCTAATATTGACAACTAAATGTTATCTATTGATAAAATTATAAAAATCAACTTTTTGCATGTGCTTAAACGCACGCGGAGCGTGTGTAATAGTGCATTTTACGCAGACTATATCGTAATATACTATTCTTTCTTGTCTCATATATATTTTGACTTATATCATGTTTTATTATGTCTAACTATAATTTTCAACAAAAATATTGATAACTAGCGCGCCACGCGCGGACTTACGACCGCGTTGGCTTGCCGCCTTGCATCGTGAAGCGATGCAAGGCACGCAAAACGCTCGCGCTTCGCGTTTTGCGCATAAGGCACGACCGCTGACGCTCGCGCTTCGCGTTCATAATGCCTGTCGGTGCTTATACAGTATTATCCTGTTTTTTTCTGTTTTATTCTTAAAATATATCTTATTTTAATTTTATTCTATTGTAATTTCAGATAAATAATACAACACTTTTGTAGCGCAGTTTTCAAGAGGAAGTAAACAAAAGGATGATATTTCGTTTGTAGGATTTCAATTAGAATATTAGAAAATTGATTGTTTAAGTATTTAGCATAGTTTAGAGGGATGTAGTAAGCTACTTAGAGCTTTTCTTCAATCTAAGCAATTTTCTTTATTGAGTTTAGGTTTCTCTAGTTCAGTATATACACTTGAATTTTGAAAGTGAATTATACTGATTCAGCTTAAAAGATTTAATTAATATAGCGTACGTCGTTATATGATGCCAAGTTACACGGATTGTATTCGGCGATTACGTATTTCCTAAATTATGCATTTTTTATAATTTAATTTAAAAAGTGGTTTAATTTTGTATATATGTATGAGATAAAGGCCAAAATATAACTCTCAGCTTTTAATAATATAGGAAAATTGCTGAAAATAATTGGGTTGGATGGGGTTTGTTGCACCGAAGTTATTATTGAATTTATGTATTAAAAAATCACTTTTAGGGTTGTGTATGTCAAAAAGTGTTTAAAAAAAATATTTGCCACGGTAAATACCTAATATAATACTCACCGAAAGTCACGTGATCGGAGGTAACGAAAAAAATCGGGAGAGGATGGAAACTCTGAAAGAAATATACCGAGCAAATTTTCAACTTGCAATATTAAGTTAATAACTTAATATTTTTGGATGAATCTTTTTAATCGTGAAAGATTAGGTCAATATATTCAAGTAGATATCAACAGATTGCGCATACGCGCAATAGTAATGATTTAAATGCTCTCGAGATTTTTTTCAAGGTTAAGAAAACCCAATTTCAAAGTATATAGGGTTACGCCATCGAAAAATCGTACTTCGTACTTTTTCTTGCCAGCGCGGCGCTGTCGCGCCCCTTGATTAAATCTTCAATAAATTTTCTTTTTTTCTAGGTAAATGATTTAAATTTATCGTGTTTAATAATACATTTTTTTTCTCTTTTTTACTTAATTTTTCCACTTCTTCGAGAGTCCTTCCGCCTTGTGACGTTAAATATATAGAGCCACAATGTAAAGTTTCTTCCTCTTTTGGCAGTGGCAATCCTGAAATTCCCATGAATGTATCTGGCATATCTTCGATATCAAACATAAAAAAATTTATTTCGTTCGTATGACGTAGATATTTTTTATCTCCTTCGAAATCTACATTATCCTTGAGTGTTTTTACGAACGCCGGGAAGTTTTGTATACAATATTCTTCGGTTTCTTCTTTTTCTGTACTTTCAAGAGTTTCATAAATGTTTCCTATAAATTGTTAAATATTTAGCTTTGAATCATGAATAAACTCTATAAGTTTTACATTACTCCAGTTACTCAGCTGTTCTCCTTCCGAACATTTTTTCACGAAATCTGGTGAATCGTCTGCGTATTTTGAGTCGTTTTTTTCTGCAATTTCGTTACTTGTATTGTCTTGAATTTTTTCTACTATATCTAGTACTTTTTCTAAATCTTGTTCTACTGTAATGTTTTCTCCTATAGCTTCTTGAGTACTTGCCTCTTTTTCACTTTCTTTAGCTATGATGCTAGTATTTATTTGAGTTGTATACATTGTAGATTTTAATTTGATTTTTTCGTTATTTATTTCTAAATATGCTTTATCTAGTCTTAATTTTTGTTGCAATAAAAGCTTTATTCCGATGATTCCATCGTACGGAATGACAAATGTTTCCGGAGCTACGTGAAACTCAAAATATATTCTATTTATTGGTAGTTTTATTGATCCCAAAGTACATGTAGCGTTCTCTGTTATTCCTAATATTAATATTTGTTCATCATTATTTGTTTGATTTAATGATATGTTTTGTTGTTTAATAATGTTTAATTGTGCACCACTATCTACTAATAATTTATTTGTATTCTTCAAGTATTGATCATCTACTTCTATATATTGTAATAAATTTTCAAGTTTCAAAACATATGTATGTTTGTAATATACTGTCTACTTTATTGTTAATATTTTTTTTTTATGTTTTCTTTATCTTGCGTATAATTAGTAATTTCATTGTTGGTTATTTGTAGTGGAAACGCTTTGTTTTCGTTTTTCCTTCCTAGGCGTTTCCTCCAGGAAGAGTGTTGTAGTTTTCCTGCCTGTTTTTGTTTCTGTAACATTTCTCTGCCGTATGATTGGTATTTTTGCATATTGTGCAGAATTCTTCTAGCTCTTGTTCTAGGCTTTTAACCTTTTCATAATTATCTATTTTGTGTCCCGCTTTATTGCAGTACTGGCAAAATGCCTGTTTGACTTTTCCCCAATTTTCTAACGCCATTAATTTTTTGCAATTCTGTATCTGTGTAGAGGAGTTTAGCCCTATCTCCCCACTCGTTTTGCATGTATTCATAGTGAAAGCGGTAAACAAGCGTTTTTGATAAATCTAGTACTTACTGCCAATCCAATGTTAACTGGCTTACGGAGAAGGATCTCTGTACGAGAAAGTTGAATGGCCATGAGATTCTCGTCCAAAATTGGATGTGGAAGTTGGGCTGAGCAATATACGCTGCACAAACGTAACGACCTTCCCATTTATTTACCAGCTTTACATTGACTCTCTTGCGCTTATTCGCCATGGTTTTACTATACACTGCATTATTAAAGAGCTTGAAAAGCATTTTCTCTAATGTATTTTTCGCGTTCTTCCTCATTTCACTGTTAAGATCAATATATGATTTTAACCATGGCTTCTGATTGAATTTGATAGCTCGATGAATTTTCTTTAATCAAAGACTATGTTTAAGAGCTTGTTTGAGTGCCCTATAATGTAGAATATACCGCTCTTTGTTGTTAAATGTTGTAAGTAACTTTGTCTGCTTCAAGCCTGGAGGTGCAACATGTTCCGGACATAACGGTAGATCCTTGTGAGTATCATGTAGAGTTTCTGGATACTCGAGGTCGACTTCTACGATATAACCGATTTGAGCATCATCAGACACGTTAAAGAAGTCATTACTAAGGTCTTTAATCCACTTGAAACCATTGTGAGGCAAGAATTGAGTCATTGCTCTAGAAATAAATGATTTCTAAGTATATCATTATTAATCAATTAATTTATTCGAATAAAAAGGTGTTCTTACCATTCGTACAAGTTGTTGACGTCATAGTACATCAGGTACTTTGACTCTTCATCCCGGTTGTATCCTGATTCCATATAGCGATTATTGGCCTTGGCATCTGTTGCAGCACTGGCTTATACCACCACGGATGCCATGCTTGACAAAAAGCAGCATGTCTATGTCAGTCAAAAGCTGGAGCTTAATACCAGTAAATTTAAACATAGCATCTCAAGTGAGACCTGGAGTAGTATAATAGTATGCAAGCTCTAGTTGATAGGTATCAATGCACATGGTTCTGAAGTCTTCAAATACATTGGCAAGGAGAAGAACATCTGCTTTAAGGTAGAGGTCCGAGTAGTCGCCGAGAGTTTTGATGGCGAATGTATTCCAGACAATTTGCGCATGGTTATAGTCCTCATCTGATATATGACTATCATATAGAATGCTATAGAAACTTTCTTTGTCTGAGAGCGAGTTTTCGTTAAAGTTATCAAAAGATTTGATGTGATCGTAAGGAAACACACCTTTCCTTCTAGGCAATTGTATTTGATAATCATTTAACTCCTTTTTGAACTCTTTTTCAAGAATTTCCAACTTCTCCAAATATGAGGCGAGTTTATCAAGCGAAGATGGCATAAAGTGGAATGAATCAATGAATCTAAAGTGAATATCACTTCCATCGATATAAGATTCGAAAGGAATATCTATTTGCATGTCTAGATAGTTAAATATCAAGTGCAAATAAGATTAAAAGAACAAGCTGTAAAACATATGTCACGATAAAACGAAGCGCGCATCAAGTTTCAATAGCCACTCGCGGCGCGGTGAGTGACCTACGGAATCTGCAGACATCAGCAAAAAAGGCGGAAGTCGAGCAAAGCGTAAACGACCGCGGAAAATAAGTAGGTCATGGACAAAAATATACAAAACTAACTCTTAGTCAAATAATTGATTTATATTTCTAACCTAATTATGAAAGTTTTAAATGAGTGAGAAAACAAACTCAGATAATAAAATACCAAAGAACGCAAGAATTACTAGACAACAAGTTCAACACAACCCAACTTTAAAAAATTTATTATCAGGATCACTTAAGGGGGCACACCACCTTTGAAATTAAAATCAAAAATTTTCATTAAAAATTTATAAATACTTGTATAAATGAACCAAATTTGTATTACTATTCTTAGACATAATTACCTTTATTTTGATGGTTTTAGACCTTCTATATACCTCTATAATACCTACGTATAGTAGGGAGTCCATAATTCACTTACCGTAAGATTCCAAAGGAACGATTGGCCCAAATGAGCTTAAACTCTAGGATATTGTTTAAAAGTACATTAGTTATGGTATGAATGAGGGGATTTGGTTTAAGTTCCATAGAAAAAAAGTTACATGATAATTATGTTAAGATTAATTAAAATTTGATAAAAAAATCAGTAATATACTTATAAAATTTGTTATATGGAATTTAAACCAAATCCCCTTATTCATACTATAACTAATGTACTTTTAAACAATATTCTGGAGTTTAAGCTCATTTGGGCCATTCGTTCCTTCTGGATCTTACGGTCAGTGAATTATGGAATCTCTACTATACGTAGGTATTATAGAAGCATATAAAAGGTCTAAAACCACCAAAATAAAGCTAATTATGTCTAAGAGTAGTAAAAAAATTTGGTTTATTTATATAAGTATTTATAATTTTTGAATGAAAAATTTTGATTTTAATTTCAAAGGTGGTGTGCCCACTTAAGGTGTGGAAGACGACGACGACGGGAATACTTCTTGAATCCATGTATTGAAGATTACAGTTATTGTAAGCCGTGCCACTATATCTAAAATATGAAAGGTATAGAAGGTATAAAGAAAGATAAGAAGCATGTGTATGTAAATATATAAGGATAATATCAAACTTACACTCCCGTGAGATGGCAATGGACTCGGACTTTCCAATCTTTTTTATCAAAAGAGCCACTACAAATGGGACAGGTTTGTGGCCAAATCAAATAATTTTTTTATCTTCATCCTTCATAGATATCGGATTCTTGTACATACTGCCAAGTTCTTAAGCTAGTTTATGAAGCTGCGAGACAACCCATTTTGCAGTATTTTCGTCATGTTCGGCTTCTCTTCTACAGCACATATATTGACTCTTGATTTCATCATGCCTGTATTTTATATAGAATCCAATACTAAATGGTTCATGTTCTTGAAGAACTTGATCATTATCTTTTACAGGTTTTAGAATGCACCCAAAGTCTGCATATACAACTATTTTATGTTTTTTTATGAAATTTCTTTGATAATTGTGAAGAGACATGACGAGATAAATCTTTAATCCACATATAATGAAATCGTGGAACTTGCAAGTATTTTTGTTGTTTATCGTCAGTTTCATCTACATAAGTATCTTGCACAAGCAGTAGATTCACGTGTTTAACTTTCTTTAAAGTTGTCAAATGATACGGAGACACATCAAATATAGTACCTTTCCTTTTGAGCATGAATAGATTTACAGATACATCATTCTGTTTCTCAAACTTTGGTATTTGTGTGATAGATACTGGAAAATTAATATCATTGAAGTTCAATTCGTTCACATAAGCTTCATATTTTAAACTCGCTGTGCATCCTTATCTACGGGATGTAATGCTGATAGAATAGCCCATTTATATCATTCATTATCTTGATTTTGAACGTTGATACACGCTTTCCTGTTTCGAAGGAGCTTTGGCAGTTCAATGTACGAAGCAGCTTTCATAGGACTTAATTTATTCATATTTACAGTCAAGTTTGAGAATAGCTTTCAAAATCCAACCAGAGTCTCGTTCTTGAAAATCTTCCATGTCACGCTCAATTGGTTTCTTAACGTTTTCCCCGAACCACTCTATCAAGTCTGTAGTCATATAGATTGAAACACTCTTTGTATTAAAATATTTCACTTTCACTATTTCTTTATCATCTTTTACAATTGCATATTCTGCAGCGACGATACTGTTCACCTTCAATGATTTATGCATTAGCAAATCAGCTTTAATTTTTGTTACCAGTATGGCGCATGCATCTTTCATGAAAGTGCTTATGTCGAAATGTTTTAGATTAGTAATAATACTGGTTTTAAGATTGTTTTTAAATGCAGATTTAGCATGATCCCACGTAACTCGTACAACATTCTCTTGGAGACCAGCACCAACTTTCAGTAGAGAATCATTTAACAATCGCCGTCTACTGTATAATTGTCCGCATGAGGTTTAACAAGTCTTTTTCTTATAAATATTCAAGCTTGAGAAATCAATCAATTCATTTAGTTTAATAATATTTTTAGAGGCTAAATAGATCTACCTCTGCAAGTCGTTAGAGTCCGCAACCCCATCACGTGCATTCATTATACAATGCCATACCTCATATTACAGTGTCCACAAAATACTTTGTTTGATCCATACTTAGTCAAATGATTTTCAATGATCTGTAATAAGTATACGCAGTGAATAAAAAAACACTAAATTTTGGAGGAGTTTGAAATTTTCTACCTGTAATTGGATAAAGAATCCGTTATCTAGATAACTGACACTCACTCGATAGGGAACCAGCAATACGCAGGAATTACTGAAAACTATAAATAAGTATTATGTGTATTATTATTACAATTATTCGAATAAAATAAGTATACTACGCATTGAGTTTTTACTAAATCGAAATACAAATAGATTTTTTAAACTTTTCTAAGTTACTAACTCTTGTATGAATATATAAATAAATAAATATGGGACGTTCCACGTCAAACGTAACAAAGCTCAGCCCAAAATTCCTTTTGATCTAAAAATTTTTTAAATTATGGAAAATTTAGCATTTTTTATGTACTTTCAATCAGTGAGGGGCGTTTTTTAAAATATTGTTCCCAGAAGGCGCTATGCGTTCCCTAACTTTGAAAAATTACTACTTTACGAAATGATCAAGCTGTCAGAAATCACAGGAGCTCAGAAAAATACTAAGCAACGACTATTTTCATCTATTTTGAGCTGCTGAACAAGAATCCGACGGTATTTTTTACCGATATCTCAAGCGTTCGCCCATAACCTCAAAAAACACCCCCCAAAATTGCTTTTTCACGCAGTTGAGAGGTTTATCCTGTGATCGACGGGAGGAAAATTATTGACAGAGAGTATTTGCTGCTGAACACAAAACCAGCCGTCTTTTTTACCGATACCTCAAGCGCTCGTCCCTAACCTCAAAAAACCATCCAAAATGTCTTTTTTACGCGGTTAAGAAATTTACATCTAGAGGAAAATCATTGACGAAGGCTATTTATGAATTTTGGTCCACTGAATTTGATCACGAAGCTAAATTTTATTTTTTTACTTTTACTTCAGTGCACTTAAATAATGTAATTGATTACTGATAATATGGTTTATACTGTGCAATTTTTTTATTGATTCCTATGAAAGCTCTCTGCGATTTACAGGGTTGGGACTGTCTTTATTACAAAGCCCGCATTACATTCTTTTTTTTATTTTTTTAAGTTTTTTAATTATTACTTTTATTTGTATATTTGTATTATTTTGTTGAACATATTTTAAATTCAATTATTAATATTGTACTATTGATAATGAACTTGGTGCATTAGAGTATCTAAACACAGTAATTTTTTTGTCGGGAGAATCTGAAAACGCATGTCCTTCTGAAATTTTTGTAACAAACGGTGCAGCCGAGAATCTTTTCTTTAGTGATCTTGAAGTTTTTTCGTAATCTTTTATGGAATAGTGAAAGAATGTTATTGTTTGGAACTTTTGTCTCGCCCAGTCATAAAGTTGTTTTGAATTTAAAATCGCTTCTTGTAAAATATAAACTGCGGCCGTATCCTGAGTAGTACATTCAGAAAGTGCTATAAAACTACAATGCCTTGTTTCATTATCTTCTCTGTAATATAATACTGCAACATTTATTGTACACTGATCATTGTTAAAATGAAATTGCTGAGCAGCATCCTGAACAACGTAAGCAAAATTTTCAGAATAATCCATCTCCAGAAGCCCTTCGTTCTCTTGTAAATTGTTCTTCTGATCTTTTATATATTTAGATTGATTTTTTGCGATGAAATGATGTGGTATAAGTTTTTTTAAACGCAAAGACAATTCAGACGTAAAATCATCCACCGAAAGACATTCTCTTTTTAAAGTACATTTATTTGTTGACTGCCGGACACTAAAAATTAATTCTTCAATCTTATTTTCGTATAATACAGAAGATACATGTTCTTCAAATCTTAAATTACCATATTTTTGACAATTTCCTAAAAAACAAGCAGAATTCTGATTTCTGCATAAGATGAACGAAAAGCAATCGATATAACCATTTATTGGATCACCAGATCCCTTCGTGAGAATCATCAATTTGAATGCTTCAAACAGGGCCTTGAAATTTTGGCGTATTACACACGCTATGCGTGCCTCTTTTACCAGCCAAAACACACCATTTTTGACATAGTTTGGCGAATTTACTAAAGCTGATAGGTGGTTTTTTGAGGGTAGGGACGAGCGCTTGAGGTATCGGTAAAAAAGACATAAAAAATGCTAAATTTTCCATATTTAAAAAAATTTTTAGATCAAAAGGAATTTTGGGCTGAGCTTTGTTACATTTGACGTGGAACGTCCCACACACACACACATATATATATATATATATATATATATATATATATATATATATATATATACATATATATATATATTAAAAATAATAAAACATTTAAAATAGGGAATAGGAGCCTTAGTGCATAAAGATGCGTGTGTGTATAAAATAAAAATATTATTAATTTTATTGTGTGGTTGACATTTACACTACTTATCCAAATTATTAATAATTTTGTTCTGATTGATAAACTATAATAAGTTATTCAGATTTTATAAATACGTAAATTCGACTGAAGTGCATTTGGTTCGCGCACTGCCTTATATGTTATAAAATTGAAAGAGAGGGAATAATTTTCTCCTGATTTAAAACATAAGGTACAGTAGTTGTTTTTTTAAAAAGCATGTGATCGCTAGTGTCTAGCAACATTATTTTTGATAATTATTATAAAAATTCATCACTTTTTTTGCCATTTACTTTTTCTGTTTGATATATATTATTAAGATAACTTGTAAGTAAATCCAACGTATGTCCCCTAATTCCCACGCAATATTGTTTATCTAGCACTATCTTATGATCAACCGTATCAAAAACTTTTGCCAAATCAAGGAAAGTTACAATTGTCGGTTTACTCCGATCTATATTGTTATACAGCATGTCCGTTATATAATTTAATGCATTCTATATACCTATATTTTTCATGAAACCAAATTGATGTTCTGATATTATTTTTTTCTGTTTAAAAATGGAATATCTAATTGCCATAAATTATACAAGAATTCTTTTGTTTTACAAAATTGTATTATACATCTGTGATTCAATTTATCTTACCAATTTGTCTAGTTTTCCATTCTTTCGTCATAGCTAATTCTACACATAGTTGAATTCCGATCAACAATTTATTCGTAGCAAGATTAGGATCATGTATCGTAATAATTTCTCTCCAGTTCCTCGTTTTAGAAATGTTTATTAATTTTTTGTAGTTTAAAAAAATTTTTTGTTTATGATTCTTCGTTTTCATCTTGATCACAGCAATAAAAAAGGGTAATGGTCCGTTATAGGAAGTTTAAGTTTATACGTGGTTGTATTTAGGTTATTGGTTTTTATGAAAATATTATCGATACGTGATCCTTTAGATATATCTATGGGAGGCCTAGTTATGCCTACAACACCAGGGACATATCCTTGTTGAAAGAAGTTGCAAAGGAATTCCTGACTTAAGTAATCACAGTCTAACAAATCGATGTTAAAATCATCTATTACTAGGTGATTTTTTACATTTTTTCTTTTTAATTGAATAGTTATATAAATTAAGTATGAAGACAGCCTTTGTTATCTCATACGACCTATACAAGGCCGAAATTTCAAGATTTCTATTATTATTAAATTTTATACACGTATTTATTATTTAATTCTTTCTGCATCTACTACTTCTGTACTTTGTACTAAATTGTTATCTACAAAAACAATGACTCCATCATTTACATTTATTCTACTATTATTATAGTAACTATTATATTCATAGTCCTTTTAACTCGTATATATTATGATTACATTGCTCAAAAGTTGTAGTACAAAAAATAACAGATGGTTTAATAGTTGAACTTTCAATTAGAATTTTTATTTTGTAACTCAATCTATTTTAGAGTAAAAATATCAGTATTTATTATAGCAAAAAGAATACAAGTTGTAGGAAAAATGTTGGCGCAGAGCAGACTCGAGAGACAGAGGTCTTTCCTCGTCGAGTGCTAGGGCTGAACTGAGGGCTATAGTCCGCAGAGGGCTGCACATGCAGAGGACTACAGCTTAGATGCATATAAAAAAAAAGGTCCGGAAGCATTTTATTGCACATCTGGACACATCCTAATCCGCGGACCGGGGACGGCGCGTCTCGAAACGGTCAGCGGGCGAAGGGTCTATTGCATTACCTGGGTGTGGGGTTTTTCCCTCAATAGCAAAATGCTTAAAATATAAAGCCGTGCTCGTGCACGTATTTCTCAACACTCCCACTTATTTTGAGCATTCGATTACATTTAAACTTTCACGCAAATTAAAAAATAGTTGCTTTGTCAGCGGTTTAGTGAAGATATCAGCGAGCTGTTCCTTCGACTTTACATATTTGACATCTATTTCGCCGCGATTAAGAACATCACGAATCATATGAAACTTAACATCTATGTGCTTTGATCGCTTGTGATCATTACATTCGGAGTTGCTTGCAATTTTAATAGCAGCTTGATTATCGACATACATAGGTATTTTCTTACATACTACGTTCAACTCATTCATCATTCTGCGCAACCAAATAGCTTCTTTCACACCATTCGCTAGCACAACATACTCCGATTCGACGGTCGAAACCGTGACAAGTTTTTGCAATTGACTGCACCACGATATTGGCGCACCATTAAAAACGAAGACATAAGCGCTTCGCGAGTCTCTACGCATCCGGCAAAATCAGCGTCAGTGAAGCCCGAAATTTCTAGCGAGCTCCCACTGTCTCCGAAAACTAATTCGTAGTCACGCGTTTTAGTCAAATAATGCATAATTTTCTTAACTGCTTGCCAGTACTATTCACCGTAGCAGCTAAGAAACTGGCTCGCGTAATTAACTGCATATTCAATGTCCGGACGACATACTCGCGCCGCGAACAATAACGATCCTATTGCCTCTCTATAAGGTATTTTAGGGTCGATCGGTCCTGTATGTTTTAGCAAAAAAATAGCTGGTTCAGCAGGTACACTGGAAGAGTTCGCTTCATGCATATTGAATCTTTTTAGAACTTTTTCAATGTAACCTGACTGATTAATCTTTACGAGGTGTCGAGCGCGATCGCGTTTAATTTCAAAACCGAGAAATTCATCTGCCCGACCAAAAGTTATTTTTAAATTACTCTGCAGATGTTCAAGTACACTCATAATCGCACTCTCGCTCTCACTCATAAGCAAACCATCATTCACATATACCGCGAGATAGACATCGAAACTTTGCACTTGTCCTACGAACACGCACTTATAACTTGTGATATTCACAAGATTAAATTCCTTAAGAAATCTCGTGAATTTCTCGTTCCAGCACATCGGTGCTTGCTTCAGTCCGTAGAGGCTTCGATGTAGTTTGAGTACTGCATTCGGCTGATTCTTGTCCTTGGAACCTGGTGGCTGCTCGATGTAGATTTCTTCTTGAAGTTCGCCGTTCAAGAATGCAGTCTTGACGTCGAACTTCATTATCTCGTAGTCGCGTTTTGCAGCTATTGCGAGAAGAATCCTAATCGATTCATAGCGAGCAACTGGCGCAAAAGTGTCGAAGTAATCAATTCCTTCGCGTTGCCTGAAACCTTTTGCTACGAGTCTTGCTTTATATCTCGTTGCATTACCAGTTGCGTCACTTTTTACGGTGTAAACCCATTTGCAACCTATAGCTTGCTTACCTTTGGACAAAGTGCTCAGTGTCCATGTGTTGTTCTCTCGAAGGGATTGCATTTCCTCGTCCATGGAACACTCCCACTTGCTAGCATTTTCGCTCGATGTAGCTTCGTCAAAAGTCATCTCTTTTACATCCGCGAGGTAAGCGATAGGCACGCCATATCGGTCTGGTTCTTGGATTCGACGTCTGTCGCGCAGCTGTTGTCGTTCTTCTTGAGCATCTTCTTCGGCGGCTGCAGGATCAATGTCAGGGGCGATTTGATAGGCTGGCATGTCTGGATCAATCATTTGATCTGCGTTATTATCAACGCGCGGTTCAGCTGGCTCTTCTTCTTCGTCCTCAAAACCAAACACAATCTTGAAGGTACCTGGCTCGGCGTCGTCCTCGGTCCTTGGTGCATCGCTCTCGTTGAAAGTAACGTCGCTGCTTATGTTAATCTTCCGCGACGCTTCGTCCCAAAGGCGGTAATTAGACGAATCCCCGTCATAACCGACAAAGATGACCGGCTTGCTTTTCCGATCGAACTTATGGCACTTTTCTTTAGGTATGTTCAGGTAGGCGACCGATCCAAAAACTCTAAAGTGTTTTATCGCGGGTGGCCGCTTAAACCATTTTTCGAATGGAGTGCGCATCTCTCCGGGCTTAGAGATTACTCTGTTCAGCAGGTAACAAGCCGCGTTTATTGCTTCTGGCCATACCTTAATCTGCACCTTTTTTGCATGCAGCATCGAACGTGCGCTCTCGACGAGTGTACGGATCTCGCGCTCGGCGCGTCCGTTTTGTTCGTGTATATAGGAGGCCGAAAATTCTTTTATGATTGTTGAAAATAAAAATCAACTTCTCATGGCGAATATATTTATTAATATAAAAAAAGGAGCAAGAAATTAATACAAGTATGACAGCGTAGTCAGATGTCAGTGAAGCGTTCGACTGGACAACTGCTCGCTTGCTCGATTCGGTTAGAACTAACTGCTATCCTCCGCTGAGGGTATTACAATACCTCGGTGACGTGGTCCTACGGCTGATCGCAAGAGGGACGCTGCCGATATCCAGGTACGCGACGATGCGGTCGAAGCGTCAGCGGACGGACCCGTCTTAATAGCCCCCGCCGCCAAGAGTGGAGTACTTTTATTTTCGTTCCTAGCTGCATTGACACGAACACCTCGAATGTCTTAAAGCGGTCGAACACTTCCGATTTATGGCGCAAGAAATAAACCTTTCTGAAGCTCGTATTCTCATCTTTAAACACGACAAAAAAACGTGTCCCGCTTGGGGACTGCACATTTACGGGCCCACAGACATCGCTGTGTATCTTGGATCCTGGGTCGTAATTGCTCTCAGATGCGCTGCTCGGATGCGGTCTTCGGGTCTGCTTGCCCAGCACACACCCCTCATAAAACTCGAAATTTTCCTGGGAAATTCCGTCGATGCCAAACCGTTCGCACGTTTGCTTAACAGTTCGAACGTTCACGTGGCCCATCCGTGCATGCCACAAATTTAGCGTGCCTTGTCCATCTGCTCGTACAGCATTGCACTCAGTGGACATTTTTACCTTGAACAGCATGCGAAATATATTGCCTTGAGAGATTCCCCGTGCGATGAAATTCCCTTGCTTATCACGAATCTCACAACCCTTATTATCAGAGGACAATTTCAAGCCATTTCGATTTACTGATCCGACAGAAAACAGATTACAGCCAAGATCGGGCACGTAGAGCACATCTCTTAATTCGCGATCATATAAAACTCCATTAAGCCTTTCTTGGATTATAATTGTACCTACTCCGGGGGCGTCGATGCAGCGATTATCGGCAACTTTCACTGCACTGCCTACTGGATTTGGCCTGATTTCAGAGAAAAATTCTTTCAGAAAAGTCATGTGTCTTCCGGCACCCGTGTCCGCAATGAAGTAGTCTCTGCCACTTTCTGTACTTATGCACTGGTACGAGGAAGTGATATCACAAACGAGCGCGGTCGTTCCTTTCACTGCTTTTGCACTATTATCACTTCTCTCTGAACTTTTCTGTGGACACTCGCGTGCCCAATGGCCTTTTTCTTTGCACACTCCGCAGCGAGTTCTTTTCTTTAACTCTTCAATGTCTTTCTTGGAGCGCGTCTTCTTTTTCACAGCACCGTTGCTGTTACGATATTCGTATTCAGCGACCCCAAAAACTACCAAGTAACGAGTTTTAATTGATTGTATTAGTAATTTTCATAAAACTCTAGGAGACGATGTTCATACCGTCCACCCTGGGCACCAGGTACCTCGGAGGCCGTTGAAGTCGCAATATTCGTGTTCAGCGGCCCAAAAAACCCCGAGCAGCAAAACTGGACTCATTTTCATTAATATTTACCGAGTTGTAAATTTCACACGCGTTCCCGAAAAGCATATTCAGACTTCGCACATGGGAAAACCAGTGCAGGGCAGGACAAAACACGCTGCGACGCAGCACCCGAATTCGTTACTCGCACGCTGCCACATGGTGGGGGGAACGATAGCTCGAGCTGCTAGTCGTCATCGTCTGTGGCGCTGCCGACTCTGTTTGTAGCATTGCCATAGCTGACGACTTTTCTCCGTGTAGAGTCGTAATGTCTTCGTGCATATCGGTGTGCCTCACTTGGTCTTGTGCCTCTGCTGTAAAACCGCAATGTGTACGTGCGTATCGGTGTACTTCGCTTGGTCTCTGGCCGTAGAGTCGTAATGTGCGTATGCATATCAGTGTGTCTTTACATTTCGTAGCCTTTCGTAGCTAACATGGCGAAAGTCCAGATGCCTCCAGATTAGTGTGTCTAAAATTTTGCTTCTCATAGCCAGAAAACTCCATCAACATTGATTTGTATCATATGTGACGCAGTATATAACAACTGACATCAAATTCATAAGTGGAAACTTAATAGTCTGTCCAGAACACAGTGACATAAACTTAACCTTAAAGATAGACAAGGAAGGTTTATACGGAAATGACGGCATTGTGCTCAGCACAATGCTGGCACGCGGTGCAAGCATCGTGCCGGCACTTAAATTAAGAAAAAACAAAAAAAAAAATTAAAACCCTAACGGGGATCGAACCCTGAACCTTTCAGTTAGCAGGCTGACACTGTACCACTCGACTACGAACACTTCTTACAAGTCATAGCTAATTGTGTCCTTATGTACTGCGAGCAGCTGTTGATGTTAATAAAGTTGCAAGTCATTGTAATAAACAATCACCAAAATTATTATTAACGCGTTTAACAACATTGATATTCGCCGCTTATTTCGTGTAAGGCGCGAAACTGGCAGGCTGCTATAAATTCGGTAGTCATGAAAGAGTAGTCATAATAATATAATTAATAAAATTGGCAAGGAACAAAGTCCGGTGGATAAATAATAGCCCAAATTAACAAAATCAACAGCCTTAAAATATAATACATTGAAAAGCCTTATTTTGTGAATTGTGCGGCTGAAAATTTTCTAAGTTTCGCAGCCAACAAAGCCAGCATTCTGCGGGAATTTCGTTCCGACAGAATGCTGTCATGGCGAGCAGCACTCCCAGCAGGCATTCTGGTAGCACTCTGACAGCGCCAAATGTTAATAAATTTTGAACACGGGTCGACGGCACAATGCCGTCGTGTAGCTCCTTAAAATGTCGTCATAATGCTGCCATGAGTGCCAACACGGTGTGACCGCAAAATGCCGACATTTTGCCTTCGTTCGTGCCGGTGTCATACAGCCGGCACTCATGGCCGTCATTCTGACAAAGTTTCGTGCCGTCGCAATGTGAGCACGCGTGCTGGCACGCTGTGCCGCCAAAATGTCAACATTATGACTTCCCGAATGGCAGGAAAAAAAAATTGTTGAAAATTCCAACGAAAAATGTCTTGGGGACGTCACAATGACGGCACGAGCGGTCGGCATGCGTGACCCCAAAATGCCCGGCACGCGATGTTATCGGGGGTACTACCCTCGATAACATCGGGGGTAGTACCTATAGCATGCAACTTTATTGATATCAACAGCTACTCGCAGTATATAAGGACACAATTGTCCATGACTTGTAACAAGTGTTCGTGGTCGAGTGGTAAAGTGCCAGCCTGCTAACCGAAAGGTTCAGGGTTCGATCCCCGCTCAGGTATAATTTTTTTCTTTTTTCTTAATTTAATTGCCGGCACGATACTGGCACCGCGTGTCAGCATTGTGCTGAGCACAATGCCGTCATGTCCGTGTCCCGGAGCAGGGGTACCTGGACGTCACGCGTGGCCGATTCCGTACAGTCTCAGTGCCATCATTCGGACGACATCATGTTATCTGCTCACTTTACAAATTCCCAAACCTTTAGATATTTATTAATTAACTTATATGGTTTTTACTTACTTTCCTTTTTGTAGATTGCAGTAAATTTAGAGTTTACTGGATTGTAAACTTCTTTCTTCCTTTTGGATTTGAAAATTTGGTTAAAATGAATGAAACTTTACTCTGTTGATTTGATTGCTCTTCAATATTCTGTTTATTTTAAAAAGAAAAAAACTCGGACAAATTCTTATTCTGAACACAGCTACCACGGCTTTGAAATACTTTTCCATAGGCCCATACCTTTGGGTCCGCATCTGCGCCCTCTATATCGGTCATGGACCTATTGCATCGCTGCTTTCCGCTTGGCTACTGCCTCTTCAGATCTTCTTCCGCTCCACCTTCGCTATTTTCCTAGCCTTGCTGATTTCCCGCGAGATGGCCCTCCCTATATAATTTTCAACTTTTCTATTTGTTATTTTATAATAATTGTAGATTTTACATTTTTGCTTATATAATATGATAAATATCAACTATGATTTTAATTTACGATTACAATCAATTCAAATTTATTATAACTTGATATTTTTAAATTTCAAACTTCATTATAATATTCTATTATTATTTAAACTTGATATTATTATTATATCCTAGCTGCTATTTCTAACTAGTTTATTATAAACTATCTATTTAACTAAAAACATATCGTAAAACCTGTGTGAGTATACATTTCTTTCTACGCCATGAATACGAATTATACTTAATTTTTGAAGTAAATAAAATATGCACAGTTGCAACTTAATACTTTTCAACTGTCCATACTTTATATGAATCTAAATTTTTATTTTATTTTTTATAAATATTCTACTTTTAAAATTTATAATTTTCTTTGCACGGCTTCGCATTCTGTGACGCAAAGACTCTAAAACTTGAGGCGTCAGATTGTCGCTCACGATTTCCCTAGATACTTTGGTTTTTTCCGGCTGCGCACAAATTCTACGATAGGGCCGCTGCCCGCCGTATATATCGATCCCGATCGCTGTACCTGCGCGTGATCTTAATGGCTATTTCTTCGCACTGCCTAATTGCGCTGTCCGGACGCTCACTTGTTCTTAAGCACTACAGAAAATCTAATTTTTGTTGTCACGCAGCTGCGTCATTATTTTATTTTATTTAAATTTTTATTATTTTAACATGTACCTGACATATGGTTTTTATAAACATTGTTTGATAATGTTTACAGTCTGCCTAAGTTAATATAATTGTTTAATTGATTATTTAAACAATTTAAGGTACTTTTACACAGAAAATCAATATCTCATTTATTTTTAATTTAAGGTGGTGAGGTCCTTTTTAGGTACAAATCATCAGGCAATATTTACTTATATTAACTTTCTCAATAACTTTATTAGAAAAAACTAAACTCTGAAAACTAAAAAATCTCTATAAAAAACGCGTTAACAAAATGTAAAAAAACGGACTGCTTTTCCATTATGCTACAGTAAAAACAAAGAAAATAAGACTGAGTGGATTAAAATCCACTGATAAGTAGAAGCTGAGATATAGGCATCTGTGAACGAATACACACACACATTGTCACGCACATACATCTGTCTGTACGGATATTTTACAAAACCACTACATTTCTACTCAAAATGCATCATAACACACTGCCTAAATATTTTTACATAAACTCTGAAAATTACCCCATTAAAAATTTTACTCAAGATCGTATGTAAGAACTTACGTAAAATCATATATCAGATCTTGTCAATGATCTTGTGTGAGATCGTACATAAGATCTTTCATACAGCAATTTTCGACCAAGAACGAAGATAAGATCTTACGAAAGATCTTATATGTGATCTTGTGTTCATGATAAAAAAAAAATTATTTCCATGAAATATTTATTCAAGACCTTACGCAAGATAGCATATAAGATCTTGCATAATACATTACGTAATATCTTTCCCAATTTCTTACATAAGATCTTATGCAAGCTCTTACCGCCATGATCAAAAGAAATCTTTTTATTAAGAATTAATTCAAGATCTTATGTAAGTTCTTATCTAATATCTGATATAACACTTAAAGATAATACGATTTAGAATTTCATTGTTTTTCTAACGTCATTGTTAATTTACTGGCGGTATTCTACACTACTATGAACATACTTGATAAACCCGTCGCTTAATAATTTTACAGTGAGATAAAAAGAATAATTTTTCATTTTTCAATATCTGTTTTATTATTAATGATGTTGCATTTCACTACATTTAAAAGATGTTATAAGTTTATTTGACAATGTTATTAATTTTTATCAAATCAAATAATTCACGTTAGGAACTATCAACCGACGGGTTTATCAAGCATGTTCATAGTAGTGTAGAATACCGCCAGTAAATTAACAATGACGTTAGGAAAACAATGAAATTATAAATCATATTAAAAAATAATTTGATAAATTTATTCCAAATACGTAATTGCCATTTAACTATTTGATATCATATATTTTTTTACCATAGTTTGTCACTTATATAAATAATTATTTGAATGAATTATATCATCATCAAATAAAAAATTAATAGTGAATAAAAACCAGTTTATACTTTCCTACCTTTTACTTTTTGAAAACGGTTTTATTTTAAAGATTTCACGAATTTTTAAGGGTAATAATTATAATAAAAACTATCCTCTCGATAGATATATTACATTATACCTCACTAACTTAAAAGAGAATCATCAAACTGTTGTTAAAATAGTGTGTATTAGTTTTAGTTCAAAAGCAACCATTAAATAAGATTTGTAAAATAGATAGATGTATACGCTAGAATCTATCTCCACAGCGATACCTACAACCAGTATCTACACATACCTCATAAACTACGGAGCGATAAGTGACCCCCGAAAACCTTGAGTAGTTTCAACTAATTATGCTACAAATTCCCATGAAACTCTTGGAGACGAGGTTCATACTGTCCACCCTGGGCACCAGGTACCTTAGAGGCCGTTGCTGTCGCGATATTCGTGTTCAGCGACCTCAAAAACCCCCAAATAACGAGTTTTGACTTATTATGTTACAAATTCCCCTGAAACTCTTGAAGACGACGTTGATACTGTCCACCCTGGGCACCAGGTATCTTGGAGGCCGTTGCCGTCGCGATATTCGTGTTCAGTGACCTCAGAAACCCCAGAGTAACGAGTTTCGGCTTATTATGTTACAAATTTCCCTGAAACTCTTGTAGACGTTAATACTGTCCACCCGGGGCACAAAGTACCTTGGAGGCTGTTACCGTCGCAACATTCATGTTTATCGACCCCTAAACCCCCCGAGTAGCAAAGCTGGACTCATTTTAATAAATACTATGCATCGAATGCGTCTTTTTATTATATATACATTTTATTTCAAATTCGGATGGATTTTTCGCGCCACGAAAGTTTCAAGGATAAGAACGGAAGTTAGGAGAAGAAAAAAAAATTGAAAAGAAAAACACAGCACAACATTTTGGTCAGCTACAGAATGATAACAGAACGTTCATTTTTTACGAAACTTTTTTAAAATAAAAGTACTTTTAATATATTTGAAAGTAACATTGATTCGCCTGATAAAACAACGTATTTTAATCAGATATAAATGTTTAAATATTTTCTAGAGGTTAAAAAACTCCATTTAAAAGAATATAAGATAGCGGCGCGCCCGACAGCGCGTATACTACTCTAGTACTTATGCTTGCCATAGGGGGCGCTACCGCGCCCCTTTATTACAAGGCTTACTTAAGGAGAAAACAAAATTTTAAAAAACATGCATTACCCAAATGTAGTCTCTTATTTATCTCGACTAAAGTAAAAAAATTATTCCTTTAATGTTTGTAAAATATTTTGAAAAATTTCTAAGAAAATGTATTATAATCTTGTAATTTTACATTTCTAAAAATTGTTTTATGATGTAACGAATTGAGCACCACAGCCAACTCGTAGCGGTATGAGTACCGCTGCGCCGCGCCGAAACAGCGTAGAGTCGCGCGCGCGATAATAAACACGTGCGAATTCGGTAATAGGCGCGAGAGATAGAGAGAGCGAGCGCGCGGGCTAATAAATCAGGTACGCACTCAGATAGCTCTCGGCCTTCAAAAGATCAACACGCCACTTCGCTCATAAAATTCGTAAACATTGACGATTCGGAGTGCTGTGCTGTGTTCAGATTTTTGAAGTGTGAATTTGAAGTGTGTGAGTGCGACGCGGAATACGGAGATTCTGATCCCCCTGCCTAGCGGTCCAGCGCAGTGGTCAAGTGTCGCAGCCTGTCCGGGATCAGAAGCGTCGTCGACGAGATAGTGAAGGTTTGTGTGACGCGCAGTGCATGGGAGAGAGGTATGTGCGAGTGTGTATCACCCGTGCGAGAGTGATCCGGCGCGCGCGACCTTCACGACGATATACGCGTACGAGCGCGATTATTCCGGCGTCGCAGCGAGTCGCAAAGTTGATGGCGACTCGCATATTATTATTGTATAATTGTAAATTCACGTTTATTTCGCGACTAGCAAATATAACCCTAGTCTTATTATATTACGTACTTGTTCGTCATTTCTAAATCTGGCTCGTTTACTTCCGAGTCCTGTTCCTTCCTACTAATACCGCCGCCTCCACGGGGGTTATTCGTAGGTATAACGCAGTTGAGCAGCCGAGCACGCGCCAGGACAAAACAGAAGCAGCTGAGACAGCTGCATGCAACGGAGGTGTTTCCCGGGCGTAGAGGAGTCCTCCGTCGCATCAAGGTAACGCGATCCAGTCGTTTAGCGCGTTATTCGTTCCCCCTCATAATGCATATTTTGAAATTATATGACTTGAAATGACTATAACAATTTATTAAAATATTTTATCAATATATGTCGTCTCTACCAAATAAAAATAAGTATCTGCGTAATATTTATAAAATATTTTAAAATCTTGAAAAGAAAATGTATCTTAATTTCGTAATTTAATATTGATTAAAAATATTTTACTAGCCTTTCAAAAGATGTCTAAAAATCATAAATTTAAAATGTTTTTAATATTTTTTATAATATTTTATACCTATTGTTTTGTGAACCAAATTGAAATGTTACTTATAAATATTTATAAAATATTTTAAAATGTTTTTAGATACATTTAATAACGATTTATGTACATATTTGAATAAAATATGAATGCAACATTATAAAATCTTTGAAAGAAAATGTATCAAACTCTTGTAGTTAAATATTTACTTAAAATATTTTACTCACTTTTTCAAATATTTTTAAAAAACATTATTTTAAAATGTTTTCAACATATTTTATAATATTTCGTATTAATATTTTTTGTGAACAAAATTAAAATATTTCTAAGCAATATTTACTAATATTTAAAAATATGTTTTAGATATATTTTATAGCGATTTATGCGAATATTTTTATAAAATATTTGTGCAAAATTATAAAATATTTTTCACAAAATATGCCCGAATCAAACGAAAATATATTTTAAAAAAATATTCCTAAATTATTTTTTAATATTTCTCTTACAATATTTACAATCATATATTTTAAAAATATTTTATAAATCTGTGGGTCATATATTTTATAAAAATGTTTATTTTACAGTTTTTAATTGTTTTAAAAATGATTTTTAAATATTTAAAAAAATACACATTTTTTTAAATATTATGTGCTATTAGGGTACGCAAACGTACGCGAACGTACGCAAACGTACGCGAATGTACGTGGATATATGCCGTTGCGCACAGTATCGTGCCGAATTCTACATTTAGAGTACCTTTGCAAAAAAGGGTTTAGATTAGCATGTACGGCAACATTCTTTTGCCTATAGTAGAGTCTCTCTTTTTTTTATATAAGCGTACATTGTAATTGCGTTTCTCTCTCTCAGCTAATAATTAGCTGATTATCATTAACATTTTATTTCGTACAAACGCATTTTCGTAATTATCAACTTTAATAAAAATTTTCAGCTGATATCGATAAGAAATAGATTTTGTTATTGTTGAGAATATAAAACAGACTCTTCTTTGCTCCTTTCCTCTATCCTGATCCTGGAACCGACTGACTATCCAGTCTCTTGGGGAAAGTTAAACTGTTACATGGCGCTCGGACAGGGACCTGATTAAGAATATTTCGCCTAAAATTTTTTTTTACGATAAATTGTACACAGAACATCATCTCAAACTAAAACCGGGGATTTTTTTTACGATGAGGGTTAGTTGGATTTACCGCCTCAACAAGGAGCAGCTTATCTCCGAACTGCGGGGGAAAAACCTCAACTGCGAGGGTACCGTAGTAGAGCTTCGCCAACGACTAGTTTGATATGTCCGAAAGAATTTACAGGATTTCGTCGGGAAAGCAGAAGATCCAACTGGGTATGATGAAGAAGCCGATTTGAAATAAGACCTAGAACTCGAACGCTACGAATTAATTCAACGAACGCTTGAAGAGCGCAACGCCGGACGCTTATCCACCCCGACCGGAGATCCACCGGAAATACCACCAGGAGAAAACATAGTTCTCGACCAAATACGCAAATGGAACTGTCACTTTGAGGGAAGAGACATCTACTCTTTCCTAGAACGGGTCCAGGAACTACAGGCATCGTACGGATTTACAGGTGAACAGCTGCTGCAAGGAGCCCCAGAACTGCTGCAAGAAGAAGCCCTGCAATGGCGACGAAATTACGCCAGCGACTGTTGAACCTGGGAGGAGCTCGAAATCAGGTTAAGAAATTTTTATTTATCGAGCGGAGAACGACGGAATCTAACAAGACAAGTCGCCAAAAGGATTCAGAAACACAACGAGAACATAAGGTTTTACTGCAATGCATTAACGACCCTGATGAGAAGAAGGGGAGGATATACGTTGATAGAACAACTCGACAATAGATATTACAATATGAAACCCGAGTTACAATTGCGGGTGCGCAGGGAAAAGATAACAGACTTACCTCAGATCATACAGCGCATCGAAGAATACGAAGATATTGCTGCCAAACTGCGCCAACAAGAACGAAAAATCGCCATTAATAGCGCCTCCACAAGTAAAAACACCACCGACTATTATAACAGAGCCGAATGCTGTTGGCGTTGCAAATAACGCGGCCATTCCCGCGCCGACTGCAAAAATGTAGCACGGAAGTTCTGTTCCGTATGCGGAAAGGACGGTGTTCTCACAAGAGACTGCCACGGATTCCCGGATCGTTCGGGAAATGCGCCAAGGGACGGCTCTACAGTAGCGGGAGACCGTCCCAAGACGGCCGATACCTCGAAAACGTACAAATAAACCAAGATGCGGTGCTGGCATTGATTGACCCAGGGGCCGTGAGTTCGTTCATAACGCCAGAAACCGCCATGATCGGACAAAACAACGGTTGGCGGCATGGGGAGCAAGAGACGATCGCTACACTGGCAGACGGCTCAACCATTGAGCTGACAGACTATGTGGATGGTAAGGCGACAACCCTCGGCGCCACCTTCAGGAACAGATTTATTATCATAAAAGGGTTACGCCATGAGATGCTATTGGGGATGGACGCGTTACGCAAACTGAACATCCGCCTGATCATAGCGGGAAAGGAATTACAACCCATCCGGTCCAATACCTCGGTACACTCAGTCAGCGACTGCCTTCAGGAAATCTCGAAAGATCAACAGACACTTGTGGACGAACTCATCCAATACGAAAAAGAGCTCTTCGGAAGTATACAGGGCCCCACACCGCTCATCGCATACACAATAAAGGTAACAGAATCAAATCCAGTCAAACAACGCTACTGGCCACGCAACCCCGCCATGCAACAAATAATTGACATGGCTATCGAAGAAATGTTACAGGTAGATTCGATTGAGCCATCCGACAGCGCTTGGAGCTCCAACATAGTTCTCGCAAAGAAGAAGGATGGAAAGAGGCGTATCTTCATCAACTTCCAGGGCATCAACAAAATCAGCATCAAAGATGCACACCCTCTACGACAAGTTCACGCGATACTAAACAAACTCCGGGGAGCAAAGTGCCTAACCACGATCGACCTGAAAAATGGATCCTGGCAAATACTGCTGTCAGAGGAAAGCAAGAAGTACACTGCATTTACCGTTCCCGGAAGAGGCTTAATGCAATTTAAGGTTCTTCCATTCGGTTTACACTCGGCACCAGCAGCATTCATGCGGATGATGAACGCAGTCATCACACCAGAATCAGAACCAAATGTGTTCTGTTACCTCGACGACATAGTCATTGTTACAGAAGATTTTGAACAGCACCTAAAGCCGATTAGCGAAACCTTCTGCCGGTTACGGGACGCCAAGCTCAAGCCGAATTGGGAGAAAAGCCACTTTTGCAGAAAACAGCTGAAATACCTAGGTCATGTCGTCAACGAGGAGGGGCTACACACGGACCCAGAGAAAGTAAGGGCAATCACTGATCTGCAATCGCCAACGAATCTCAAGGAGTTACGCCGGTTTTCAGGATTAATATCCTGGTACAGGAGGTTTATTCCGCAGGTGGCAAAGAAAACGGCCCCCCTTAACAGGCTATTAAAGAAGAAAGTGAAATGGGAGTGGGGTCCCGACCAACAAGAAGCATTCGAAAGGCTCAAAGAAGACCTAGTGCAAGCCCCAGTCCTAGCGTGCGCAGATTTCGCCAAAATATTTGTGTTACAAACCGATGCCAGCAACGAAGGATTAGGGGCAGTCCTAACTCAAGAAGAGGAGAGAAAAGAACGGGTGATCGCCTATGCCAGCCGATCAATCAACCAGGTCGAACGGAACTACTCAGCAACAGAAAAAGAATGTCTCGCCATAAAATGGGGAATTTAAAAGTTCCAAGAATATCTGGAGGGCTATCATTTGGTCGTCCTGACAGACCACCAGTCTCTTAAATAGCTCGAGAAGATTAACAATCCGTCCGGTAGATTAGCACTATGGGCGATGAAATTACCACAGTGGGATTACGAGGTCAAATACTGAAGAGGTAAGGATAACACCGTCGCAAATGCTCTATCCAGACAACCAGCAGCTGTATGCAACATCGATATCAAAACGAACTGCAAATGGTACACAAAAAAATTGACTGCAGTCCGGCAGGATCCAAAGACCTATCTGGAGTACTGCATGAAGAATGGAGTATTACACCGCCATATCCTACACACGTTGGATTTTAACGACACAGACGCGATCGCAGACTGGAAAATCTGCATACCCACCGAAAAACAAACCGAAGTTTTAAGAGAATGCCATGACGATCTGACCGCAGGGCATTTGGGAGTGGCCAAAACACTACAGCGACTGGCCCGAAGGTACTACTGGACAGGTATGTTACAGGATGGAGCCAGGTGCGTGCGTAGCTGCATAAATTGCCAAACTTACAAAGCTCAAAAACATACAAAAGCGAGTACCATGCACGCGACCAACGTCGAACAGCCTTGGGAGATGGCCTCGATTGATCTTGTCGGCCCTCAACCACGGTCTAACAAAGGTAACATATGGCTACTGGTAATGCAGGATAAATTTACCAAGTGGGTGGAGCTAGCAGCACTTAAGAAAGCCGGCAGCAGGGCCATAATCCGTCACGTAAAGGAAAAAGTTTTTCTCCGCCATGGTTGTCCCAACACGCTAGTCAGCGATAATGGTCGACAATTTGTCAGCAGAGAATTCGAAGAATTCCTGAAGGAAAACGGGGTAAACCACCAAAAAACCGCGCCATATAGTCCGCAATGCAACCCGGTAGAACGGACCAACAGGGTGGTAAAAACAATGATTGCCCAATATGTAGGCAGGAGAAATGGAATGAAAATTTGCGCGAGCTAGAGTTCTCCTACAATACCGCTAGCAGCACAGCCACCGGCTACACTCCGGCATATTTAAACACAGGAAGAGATTTTAGAACGCCAGGTCCCCTTCACCAGAAAGTGGAATCGCAGCACACTACACCACTGTCCAGTAGAATTCAGCACATAAAGGATGCCATTGAATTAGCTAAGGCGCGAATGGCTCGTCAATTCAAAAAACAACAGAAGCATTATAACTTCCGGCGATGGGAATGGAAACCGAATAACGGCGACAAAGTAGTCAGGAAATTGGTAACTTTTTCGAGTAAGGCCGACGCACGAAATGCCAAGCTAGCTCCAAAATACTCAAAACCGCTTACAGTCAAGAGACAGGTGTCGCCGGTTATATTTGATCTGCAGGACAATAGTGGGCGCTACGTGAAACATATACACGTGAAAGACCTCAAGCCCTTCACCGACGCAGAACAGGAGCTGTAAATGCGCCAACGACGAAAAACTACAGTAAGTCGTCAAACCAACGCCAAGAAGGAGAGCCACACCGATGTCGGTAGAGATATCGGTATACAGACAAGAATTTCTCGCCATCATTGACACCGGAGCCCGAATCTACACCCTGAGCCCAGAGGCCGCGGAATATTGTCTGGAACATGGGGCCGAAGCAATAACAGCAGAGTCAGCAATCGAGCTTCGTTTCGCCAGCCATACCAGCAGCATCATCCAAAAGACTCTACTAGTCCAAACAAAAATAAAGAGCTTTGTAGTGACGAGTCCTTGGGCAGAAGTGGCAGAGCAACAACCACACTGGATTATCGGCATGGATGTCCTAGGGTCTGTTTATGCTCACATTTTTATGAGCCCACTCAACCGGGAGAAAAAGAGCCAGAGGCGAAATCTCAACAGGCATCAGGCATAAAGACTACGATGACGCACTACCGACGAAGGAATCGGGAGTAGCTCCGAAGAAGACGAAGAAGATAGACATTTCGTTTATAGAATAAAATTAGGATATTATATTTTAGTTTTAAATTAGATTATGGCGAAAATAAGCGAATTTGTAGAGTTTAAGACATATTCAGGGTAAACCGATAAGTTGCGACTAAACAAACCGTTATTGTAGACTATGCCGCAAAAAACACTAGGTTCTAGGAACTAGGCTAGGTCGACTCCTATGCACACGGACCTTAAGTCTTTGGACACAACCACTATACAAAAACCGAAAGCACCGCGCCAGGCACAATCAAAACAAATCAGCGAAAAAGCGGGAAATTTGTCCTATATGGAGTTAAATGCACAGCGACGCGAATGGATCTTCGCCCACATAAAACATGTAAACATGCGAAATTTCGAGATCGTCTCACAAATTCACACATTTACACGTCGCTGGCATATAAATAGAGACGATAAAGGGCGCGCCGGCAGTAAAATGGAAAACTTCGACATTGAAACGCTGGACGAAATCCTTGCGCTGTTGAAGACCTCCCAGCGAACGCACTGGAGTATAGTCCGGGCGAGCCCTTATCGGCACCGGACTATACTCCATCACCAATCGCGCCGCATCCGCAACCGGCATTGGCATCGGAGCCAATGCAGGTGCCAGCAGGGGACAATTCGCGGTCAACAACATCAAAGCCGCGGATCATCAGCGATATCGTGGTGCCTCCCCTGCTGCACCTCAAACCTGCACCGAAAATGAAAAGCACGAGGCCAAGGAGTACCGCACGCCACCTTTCAACGAGGAAGAACCGCTGGGGCCCACAACACGAAACAATTGTGGCTACAATCGACCTAACGTCACCGCCATCATCGCCGAAACATCATCCACCGCCGCCTGCGACAACACGACCGGTCGTCACGCCCTCGCGGACACCTCCACCACCACGCAACTCAACGGCCAGCCTCCCACGTCGTGCGGCTACCAGATGGGCATGACATCGTTGTGCCAATCGGCGTAAAAAAATACGTCGTGTGGTCCAATAGCGTTAAGCGGCTACTCCGCCTGGTACCGACGACGGGAGCGGTTAGACATGTGGGCTAGGCCAGAAGCACGGAAGTGAGTTTTATTATTTGTTTAGATTTATTTTTCTTATCTCGTCGCGCATAGTTGCCTTTTTTCTAAGCACGAAATTTTGCTTCGCGTAATTTCGCGCTCGGAAGGGAGGGGGAGATAAGACGAATCTGTACGACGCGAATTGAGCGCGCGCGCGCAACATCCGCAAGGCGAGTCAGCACGAGCACACGTTACTACAAGGAAAAGCGAGAGATAGACCTACGCCGACGAAATCGTCTCGTGAGCCCACGTGACAATTTGGTAGACGAACCGAAACCCGAAACGTGAGCACACGAGGCAACCCGGAACACCCGAACGACACCGAGCCTCGTCTACGTGAGCACACGTGGGCGACACCTGGTGCCACCTTAACATCCTAACCTACATTCCGACACATTACTGCCTCCCTCTGCCACTGTGAGCTTACAGGGTTGAGGGAGTAACAATAGTTCCGCCGGCGATTTGCCCGGTCGTGCGCTCACGTCCTGGTGAAACAAAGGTAAATTCCTGACCAACATAGCCAGCCTTACGCCGACTCGCTTTATCTCTGTATGCACACAGGATAAAGAGAAGAACGAGACGAGCGACGAAGATTTATGAAGCCTCGCGCTCACGATTTCACAAATCCAAGGGATAACCTCAAAACACCGGGACACTATCCCGGCCATTACCGCCACCGAACCGATACACCGCAGTCGGGAACACTGAATCATTCTTGTAACGAAATCGCGTATATGTTGTTGTAAATTGTTAACCGCGTTAGTTTAAACAATTCTACTTGTAATGGCGAAGTATTTTTAATAAGACGCATAATTGATTTCTGTTTCAGCCGGGATTTAACAACTGATTCCAAAAGATATTGTTTAAATAAGAAATATATTTTGTTATTGATGAGAATATAAAACAGACTCTTTTTTGCTCCTTTCCCCTATCCTGATCCTGTGTCGGAATGTAGGTTAGGATGTTACGGTGGCACCGGGTGTCGTCCACGTGTGCTCACGTAGACGAGGCTCGGTGTCGTTCGGATGTTCCGGGTTGCCTCGTGTGCTCACGATGGCAATTCGGAGTTTCTGGTTTCGGTTCGTCTACCAAATCGTCACGTGGGCTCACTAGACGATTTCGTCGGCGTAGGTCTATCTCTCGCTTTTCCTTGTAGTAACGTGTGCGCACGATACTACCCGGAATGAAGCTCGAGTAAAACTACCCGTTGCGCCGCGCGATCCGCCTTATAAAGGCGCGCGGCGCGGATGTGTATAGGTGCGTTCACGGCGCACCGCGTGTGTCGCTTGCGCTGCTGAGTCGCTCGCTGGCTGCCGCGCTCCGCGCTCGTGTGAACTCGCCTTGCGGATGTTGCACGCGCGCGCTCAATCCGCGTCGTGCGGATTCGCCTTTTGTTCGTTGTGCGCTCGCTGTACATGCCGCGTCTATTGCGGTTACCTTCACACGTATTTACATGTGCGAGACTCGTGTCTCGTCATATTTCCCCCTTCCTTCGGAGCGTGAAATTACTATTATTGAATTTATGTATCAAAAAATCGCTTTTAGGGTTGTGTATGTCAAAAAGTGTTTAAAAAAATGTTTGCCACGGTAAAAAGTTGTATTTTGAAAATGTCTACATGTTCGAATATTAGTGTAATATGCGAGGAGAGAGCGAGAAGGTTAGTGAAGCTTGTCACCTTAAGTTCAAATTCGACGGTTTTCGCTAGTCCGCACGGCACCAATGAGGTTGCCATGGCAACGCGCGCTCGCTCGCTCCTACTCTGTCGCGTGTTATTATTTTCACATTAATTGTTTTGATCCACAAGTCTCTATCAAAGTCGAGAGACTATAAGCATTGGTAGCAGAGCGTGCAGTATCGTGGCATTAAGTGTTTTGTGTACGGAAAAGTTTTTTGTTTTTTGCATAGTGAAGGCGTGTTAAAGTACTTCGGCAGCCGTTCGACTATTCGAAGTCTCAACGGTCGGAGAGTGTCCAGAATCTTCCTAGAGCTCGCTCTCGCAGTTGGCTGCAAGGGGCCTAGCTGCCTGTTGTTTTTGTAACAATTTAGACGTTTAGACGTTTAGACGGTTAGAAGTATTTATTTGTTTAGAGGTTAGACGTATTAGAAGTTTAGAGGTTTAGAGGCTAGAAGTCAACGGTCAAGATTTGAACTTCGAGGGATGCCAAGAGTTCGCCATTTGGGGCACAACGAGGGGAAATAAGAAGAAGACGGCCATATTGGTACCGAATTCCCGCCAACTTCGGACGACGCGACCAGTACGCAAAGTCATCACGGGAGTCGACGGCACCGGCGTAAACGAGGTTTGAATTTCATTCTCACCCTTTCTCTCTCGCTTGCTCTGTCTCGCTGTCGTGCGTCGTTGGGCCGCGAGGGCCGCACCACACAGCGCATTTCTTCGCGCATTGGCGTCTCGACGTCCATATTAATTAGTGTCCGTGTGTATGCGGACCCTCGGCGGCACTTAAGTATCGTTTTTTTTTTGACTCGTTCTCTACTCGTAGTTCGATTGCTGCTAGAATTTCTGAATCAAGTATTATTCGTATTTGATCGAGTTGGCACTCTGTAACAATGACTGATGCGGCTGCAGAGTTAGTTAAGCAGAAGCGCATAAGCGCGTTCTTGCTGAATTTCAAACGTAACACGGCAAGATTAGCGGCATCTGCTCGCACGCTGCCGCACATGCGCACGCGTTTGAGTTTGTTAGAGTTGTATTGGTCCGAGTACACTCAAAGGGATCTGGTCCTGCAAGCGAATAGGTCGGCTTTCAGAACGACGAGTATCTCGAAGTTGAGTGAAGTTATATGGAGAGTAAAGCGGATGTGCTTCAGTCAATTGAAGATTTATAAATCGCCGCGAGGCCACCGGTAACCGCTGCAGGCGCGCAAAATAATCAGGTCGTACACGCACCACCTGTTCCGGGTCCGTCGGAGTTCGCGAACATGCCGAAATGTCAAATCCCGAAATTTTCCGGAAAAGCCGAGGAATGGGAGACCTTCAAGGAGCAGTTTTCTTCGATGGTGAAAAACAAGGCGAACTTGCCGGATGCTATCAAGATGCAATATTTAGTAGACTCGGTGGAAGGGCCTGCAGCGCTCAGAGTAAAGGGTCTTCCGTTGACGGGAGCTAGTTTTGCGTTGGCTTGGCAAAAATTGATGCGCAGGTACGATAACCCTACGAGACGCATGCATACGTATATGGAATTGCTGATAGATATGAAACCGGTTAAGCGGAAATCTTCGGGAGAGTTGATCGAGTTACTGGATAAGGCGGAAGCCGCGCTTAAAACCTTCAAGGATGTAGGTTGCCCTTGCGAACATTGGGGCAGTTGGCTTATCCATATGGTCGAGCGCAAGTTGGATAATGAGACGCGAGAAGGGTGGCATATTTCGCAAGAGTCGGTGGTAGGTTTTTCGACATTTTCAGCTCTCACAAATTTTCTCGAAACTCGTGCGTCCTCGCTTGATCAGGATGCAGATGGTGATATGGAGTCGCCTACCAAACAATCTAGTCAGGACGGCAATGGTTCGAATCGTTCGTCTCGGCGTGAGTCAGTCTCAGCCAACGCAACTAGCACGTCGTTTGCTAAAGGCAATCGCAATGCCTCTGTAAAATGCAACTTATGTAGGGGTCCTCATCAGCTTCAAGCGTATCCAAGGTTCAATGGTATGTCGACTTCCGCTCGTTTTGAACATTGTAAAAAGGAGAGATTGTGTCTCAATTGTTTGAGATCTGGACATTTTTTAGCTGATTGCACCTCTCAGAATCGTTGTGCCAATTGTAAGGGCAGATACCACACGAAGATTCACTCGGATAGACGACAAGGAGGAGAGGCTGCGGATTCTTCAAATTCAACAGGTCAGAAGGGCTCTTCTAACGCGCCTGGCAAGTCAAGTATGCTGGAGGTATCAGCAAGTACAACAGTGGTGGGTAGGACCCGGTTGATGGCCACAGCCAAGGGCTTACTTCAATCCGTAGATGGTAATTCGATGTACGCTAGATGCTTGATTGATCCGTGTGCAGAGGTCTCTGTTGTCACGCAAAGAGTTGTGCAATGTTTGTTCGTAAAGATTAAGCCTGTTTCTGTGTCTGTGGTTGGTGTCGGTGCAGGTCCTTCTGCAGTGTCAAAGGGTGAAATTTTTCTTCAATTAAGGTCCAGGTTGAACACAGAATTTTGTTTGGAGTTTTCGGCGTTGGTGTTGAGAGAGGTAACGGGATTTTTGCCGCGAGAGGAGGTCGTAGTGTCCAATTGGGATCATATCAGGGGCTTGCAGCTTGCTGATCCAGATTTTGCTTGCTCAAAGCGGATAGACTGCGTGCTCAGCGCAGAGGTGTACGCTGCTATAATTCGGCCGGGGCTCAGAGTTGGTGCAACTGATACTCCTGTTGCTCAGGAGACCGTTTTTGGGTGGATTTTGACGGGTAGAGCGTCTTCTGCTCCTGAGTCTGTCTTGAGCTCCTGAGTCCCTGAGCGGTCTTCTGCCGCTTTCGCCGAATTGTGTTATTCAGTTTTCGTATTGCCGAAGCGCTGTGAGGACTCGTCTCACAGTGTCGACCGTTAAACAATATTGTTTGTTAACGCGTCGGTGCTCTAACACTCTTCTAATACTCTTCAATTTTCCATAGTCAATACATTTGTAATCACACTGTTTTCTTTTCAATAAACATCAATAGTTTGACGATATACATAGTATACCTTTTCATCTCAAGTTTAAAGAGCGTGTTATTATTTTCACATTAATTGTTTTGATCCACAAGTCTCTATCAAAGTCGAGAGACTATAAATACTACAACTTTTATATTTAACATTTTCATGTAAAACGTAAATCCGTAATGTTTTAAAAAATCGATTTTGGGCTGTAAACTCGAGTTCTAAGCATTTTCATGATTTGATGTTAATGGGAAAAAGTTGTATTTTTCAAAGATCTATAACTTATCTATTTAACTTTTTTTTGTAGAATGCTTAGAATTCGACTTAGAGATAAAAAATCGTTTTTAGCGATTTTTGGAGGTGACCGCATTCTGCGTATACGTGCAAGATCAAGCCCAAAATAAATCTGTCAGCGTATTATTACGAGGAGAGTTCGCACACAAATTTTTAGCCCGATTGATTAAAGTCTTTCCGAGATAATCGCATCACAGGAAAATTTTTATTAAAAAAACGCTTAAAAATCGAACAAATTGTGCCCGCATTTCAAAACGACGAAGAGGATTGGGATAAAAAAAATAGTTTTTTAGCTTTTGCAAATGGAGACTTCTCCTAAACTTTCAGCCCGATCGGTCGAAAATTGCGTGAGATATCGCATCTCACACATTTTTCGCACACGAAACTATAAGGCACTTCCGTGTCGCGGTCGTGCCTAAAAAGGAACATACAATAGGAACAGTAGCGTGTATGGCAAACTTAAACTCTGTAAGAATACTTTTGAAATAATTTAAATAAATTTAAATAGAAACGATCTCCTACCTAACTTTTACGTATAAAAAAAGTCCCTTTCATTACCTTGTTTGAAAAGACACGGTGTGTAACACGGGAATAAAAGCTATGTTAGACTCGGGTGAGGTGTTTTCAGCACTAGTCTATGTCTCGTGCTGAACATAGCACCCATGTTTTACAGTGCTTATTTTCTCCCCCTTTTGCACCGGGTGTCGCCCACGTGTGCTCACGTAGACGAGGCTCGGTGTCGTTCGGATGTTCCGGGTTGCCTCGTGTGCTCACGATGGCAATTCGGAGTTTCTGGTTTCGGTTCGTCTACCAAATCGTCACGTCGGCTCACGAGACGATTTTGTCGGCGTAGGTCTATCTCTCGCTTTTCCTTGTAACGTGTGCTCACGATACTACCCGGAATGGAGCTCGAGTAGAACTGCCCGTTGCGCCGCGCGATGCACCTTATAGAGGCGCGCGGCGCGGATGTGTATAGGTGTGTTCACGGCGCACCGCGTGTGCTGCTCTGATAAATAGTTTAAAAATTTTCTTCTTTATTGTGTTTATAATTTTTTATAATTTACTTATGATTTATGAAGAAATAAAAAAAATTTTCTTTCATATATTAGTTGCACTATCAAATTGCACTTGTTAGTTTTAAGAAGAGAATGATTGCCATGTCAAAAAATAGTCACGTAAACCCTGCTTAACATGCACGAAAAAATACGAAAATACGTCTGCGCGTTACGAAAAATACTTGTGCAAACTTGCCTCGGCTCGTACTGCAAAGTCAAAAATGTTCACTTTACGCCGTTTATAAATAATATGCTATTAAAGGGACATTTGTACTCATTATGATATAACCAGACAAGTTGAATAAATCATTACTCTTAACTATTAAATGTTGCATACGAATTATTACATTCAAAACTCCGTGCCCTGAAGACGAGCTACAGCGCCAGAACGAGAACGAGCCTGCCCGCCAGCAACTTTAAAGTAAGTCGATTGTCCTTATCCTGATTCATACGTTATCGTTAGTGTCGCATGCAACGTTATTGTGTCAGTTCATAGTGTCGTATCTTAATCTTTTCGATATACATGAAGCCACTCTGAGTCTAGTTACTCCGTGAGCTATCACTATCCCACCGACAGTCGAGCTACCGGTCAAATCGCGCGCTTCTTTACCTTTTCCCTAGGCGGTATCGCGTGAGCGGGCTGTGCTACATAAAAGGTCTCGTCGACTTAGAATTCATAATTATTTCTCATGTGCAAAAGAAAAGAGAAAGGGTCGTAACTTAGTCTAACAGAATTCAAATTTTGGATGAAAATATCAAGGTGGCAGCAAGTATGGAAAGAAAAGCGACCCCGATTTTTAACGCGGACTAGATTGGCCAATAAGCACGCGGCTTGGCGAATTTAACGATGTAAACGAAGCGATAATACATGCAATAGAAATAGAACGCGATTTTGCATATTATCAGGAAAATCAAGATCAAAAAAATAATACGGCTCAAATTTGCGTAGTAAACCCTTAAGCTGTAGAAAAATGCCATATCTGCAGTAATAAAGACCATACAGCACAAAAATGTTGGTACAGAAATCAGATTTCGATTAACGAAACCGTAAGATCACCAGTCAGACCGTAGACGAACCTGAGGGAGGGGCCGAATAATAGCGCGATGCAGGATGCGAGACCGACGCCATGGTGAAGCAAACCCCCGCCGCGACCTACGCCCCAGAATCAAGGAGAACAATACGTTCACAGACAAAGAGTAACCTTTGCGAATGAAAATGCGCGTACTCAGAACAAAACCACATGCAATTATTGTAAAAAAGAGAGTCATTTTATAGCAGAATGTTGGAAGAGGGAATATAACAACAAAATGCGCGAAACGCAGGGAAACGAAGCGGGTCAATCGTATCAGGGTGCGGGACGAACGACCGAAAGCAGGCCGCGCCCGACACAGAGGTTTAATCGCCGCGAGCAGTAATAAGCATCAGCGAAGTAAAACTCAGCTTGTGCACTCACCCTCAATTAAACTAATAAACCCGCTAAACGGCAGAGAGATCATGCTAATATTAGACTCAGGAGCAGGACCGAACTTATTAAAGGAAAGCGAATGCATAGAAGGCGTCAAAATTAATGAAAATGCTATAAATAGATTAAGAGGCATCACGGCAGGAGTAACACAGACTCTCGGAACGATCACATTATACTTCGCGCACTTTAAAATAGAATTTCATTTAGTAAACAACGATTTTTCGATCAAAGAAAACGGACTGTTGGGGTGCGATTTTTTCGCATAATCGGGAACAAGTATAGACTACAAAAACAATTGCTTAAAAATCGAAGATCATATAATAGCGTTCACTAATGAGGTAAAGGGAGAAATCGCGGAGATCGAGATGAGCGAGAAAACAGAGACCGAATACAAAAAAGCGGAACAGAGCGCGTTGATAACTAAAAATTCAAATCAACTTACTATAGGGAAAATAAAAAAGCTAAATCAAGGAGAAAATAGAGATAATATCGGCGAAAGCAATAGTCTAAATCAAGGGCGAACTCAAGTTGAAATCAAGGATAGCAAAAATGTAAATCGAGAACAAAAGCAAGTCAAAATCGGAGAAGATAAAAATCGAAATCAAGAACAATTTCAAGACAAAATCAGCAAAAACAAAAATCAGAATCGAGAACAAAATCAGGATAAAAACCAAAAGCTGAATCTAAAACAGAATCAGGCGAGAATCGGAACACTGAACCCAGAATGAGGGCTGCTAGGGATAAGAGCAAGTGTGGCGTATTTATTCTTTATTAATAGTGTATTCTACGTATTAGTTGTTTTAGCGAACGTTTCTTCGTCATTTGGCTCTCTTATGTGCGAATCTACAAGACGATTCGTGGCTTCAGGCCAATACGGTTAGGAGTGATTTTATAATCATTCCTAGACTGCTACGACCCGCTCTAGGAGTTTTACTCCGCGGATTGTGAGGGTCACTTTCAGTGTGGAGAGGCTAAAGGGCCGATCTGTGACTGCCAGGCCAGAGAGTCGAGTGACGGGAGGCGTTCGCGCGGGCACATGACTGCGTGTGTATAGCTATAGATATAGAGAAGCGCGCGTACTGCATCATGTCCCTTCGGTAGTCCTCGGGAAAACGGACCCGAGTTCTCGGCGGCGTTTAATGAGTAGAGTGTTAGTTCTCGGCGACAACTTGTGAGAGCAGGTCACGCCAGGACCTGGTCGTTAGGAGATTTCAATAAAGTAATAATATCTGATCAACAATTATTGCACAGTTTATTTTTTAACCTTAATGTAGTCTTGTACCATGCACATGGCATAGCCAAAATTCTAAATGAAAATGAGGACGAAATCGGAAACAGAAAAGCAATCCTAGAACGAAATCAAAGCAAAAAATTAAACGAATTTGAGAAGACAGGGGGAGAAAATTCAGCAGAAGAAGAAGGCGAGCTTGAAAAACTGGAAGCAGTCCTGAGGGACGCGGAACGGGTCATAAAAAAAGAGGTGCAGGTAGAGGAGATTATTTTTAATATGCACACTAAAGCAATAGTCGTACTCCTAAGCCTCAACAGCCTAACTGGGTACAGCTGAGAAGATACAAGGGTAGCACTAGAAAGGATATTGGATGCAATTAGGCTGGGCACCCGGCGAGAGGCGAAATTTGACGGTATTTTAGAAAAAGCGCACAAGCAGCTGTAAAAAGCGAAAGGATCTGCAGAGCGAGCGGATAAAAACATGCGTATATTGTCAACCAGTTCCGACCATAAATAACGACAGGATAAAGAAGGTGTCCGAACAACTACGTTTGGAGCATATTTCCGAAGGCGAAAAAACTAAAGTACTGAGGTTAGTGGAGTAACTCCACGACATATTCTATGGATAGGGGAAGAAACTGGCAAAAACACCGCCACTTAAATTAACAATACCTACAGTTCATGAGGTACCGGTATAAACTAAGCCTTATCGACGCACGCCCGAAGAGAGAAGAGCAGAGAAAGACCGATAACCGAACTACTCAAGGACGGCATTATCAAAAAATCCACGTCGTCTTTTTGTAGCCCGTGTTTTCTAGTTCCGAAAAAGCCTGACTTAAAAGGCGTCGTTAAATTCAGGCTAGTTATCGACTACAGCAAAGTCAACGCTAAAACACTGAACAATAAATATCTGATGCAAAATATACTTGATATCCTCGATCAACTCGGGGGAGCTAAATAATCGATTCGGTATTCGATTTAAAATCAGGTTATCATCAAATAGAAATAGCCGAGAAGTACAGGCACAAAACGACATTTGCTACGCAGAGCAGACTTTATCACTTTACGTGTGGCATTTTCGGTCTACGCACAACGCCAGCGACATTTTTGCGCGCGCTCGCAATAACACTAACGGGCCTTACGGGTAGCGAAAACTTCATATTTACATAAATGACATTATAGTACATTCAGATTCGTTCGAACAGCACTATGAAAGAATCAGGCACTTATTCGAAAGATTAAGAGAACACGTATTAAAATTACAGGCATACAAATGTGAATTCTTAAAAAAGGAGGTCGCGTACCTCTGACACATAATCTAGGAAGCAGGTGTAAAACCGGACCCTAGGAAAATAGAGGCTGTAAAGGACTATCCAGCTTTGCGCAATAACAAGAATATAAAACAGTTCTTGGGTTTTGTGGGCTATTACAGGAAGTTCATTGACAAATTCGTAAATATAGCAGTACCGTTAACAGAAATGCTGGCAAACGACGCGGAATTCGTATGGACCAAAAAGGCACAGAAAGCGTGCCGATGCACGATGAGCTGTGCGAAAAGCCTATTTTAACGTTTCCGGATTTTAATAAGCCTTTTACGCTAGTAACTGATTCGTCGGGATATGCACTCGGAGCAGTATTGCTAAACGGTGAACCGGAAAAAGAACATCCGGTAGCACATATGCCACGCACCTTGACAAAAGCAGAAAGGAAGTGGGACACGTATAATAAAGAGGCTAACGCGCTAGTATCGTCAATCAAACATTTTCGGCCGTACCTTTTTGGAAGAAGTTTCGACTCGATAACGGACAATATAGCGCTACAATGGCTGCGTACTTATAGGGACCCGAATTTGCGAGTTAACAGGTGGAGATTATTACTTGCGGAATTCAAATTTAACATAATCTATAAACCAGAAAAATGAACATAGCTGACGCGCTTTCAAGAAACCCGGTAGAGAGGGCTATAAATATCGTGGCAGCGTGATATATAAATAAGTCACACAGTGATAATTTGGCGGACGACGCGGCAGAAGGCGAACCAACCCGTGGTATAAACACCATGCCAACGCACACAATGCAGACGCGCGGACAAGGAGGGGGGGGGAATATAAAGAAGCTATAGCAGCTCTAGTACCAAAAAAACGCAGGCTAAAAGAAAGCCGCTTAAAATAACGGGTAAAAAAAGAAAATTCCGGAGAAAGTCGAGAAGAAAACCCGGAGATAGAACAGACTACCGCGAGGGGACCAGATGATGGCGAGCAGCTAGAATCAGAGGAACCCGGAATCGAGACAACGGAGACGCGACAGGACGCAAACGAGGGGGAGGTACAATCGGAAAACAGCACTAGGGAAGCACAACAGGGGGTCGATGAGGGGGAAAGCAGCGACCCAGAAGAAGGGGCCTAAACACGACAAAAAAAAGTCAACGGGAGACTCAGGACTCGGAGAAAGTTATTACGTGTCGGGAACAAATGTTTATGCGGAATGACAACTTTATGTACTTCATCTCAACAATGGAAGAGCCTTGCGATGATGGGGCAAGGCAATTGAAAATTATGGGAAAATTACCGATGTTCACACAATTACAAATCGGAATCCAAACGTCAACACGCGTCAATAATAAAACGCATATAGCACTTTCGCACGAATCGGACCAACATTGGCACGACACAACATCGAGATTTTGTGCACCAATTTAACACCATTTTTAAAACAAGCAGAGTTGAAATCGATAAGTATATCGAAAACCGAAAGAATCGAAGAATTGGAATGGCGCGACGTGAATAAAACCTTTAAAGGATTATTCGCGCGCTCGCACACTAAGCTAATAATTTGCTTGGGGCTTATAAAATATCCATTGGCGGAGGACCGCGGGACGATAATAAAAGCAGTGCACGCGTCAATAGTCGGGGGACACCGTGGCGTAACAAAAACTTATAAGAGAATTAAACAAAACTATTATTGGGGAAATTTAAAGGACGAAATACAAGCTTTCGTGCGAAAGTGCTTAGACTGCCAATTAAAAAAAAAAATTAATTCGAGTTAAAACTAAACTCTATATGGTTATCACGGACACACCGACAGTAAGCATGGAAAAATTAGCCATGGATGTAGTAGGCCCTCTACCTCCTACGGATAGTGACAAAGGGGTACATACTAACGTTCCAGGATAATCTGACAAAATTCGCGATAGCCGAACCACTGGGATACAGCAACGGTCGCAAACGTACTAATATATAAGGTTATTTGTGTTTTTGGAGCACCGAGAGTAATATTAACGGACCAAGTAACAAATTTACTTAGCAAACTAATGAAAAAAGTGGCAAAACGATTTAGAATTAAACAAATATAAACGACAGCGTTTCACCCACAGTCGAATGGGTCACTCGAACGCTCGCATTGCAGCCTGATGGAATACGTAAAATTTTTCATGCAAAGAAACAAAACAGACTAGGACGAGTATATATACTTAGCGACATTTAATTTTAACACCAGCGTTAGTGAAGCCACTTTGAAGACGCCGTTCGAGCTTGTATTTGGGAGGCTAGCGCGCACGCCGGAAGGAGATTAATAGTCTTCAAGCGACGGCAACTGAAAACTCGATTAAGGCGAAGGAAAGGGCAAAACAATATTATGACAGACGAGTAAATATTAACACGCTGTAAATTAGAAATCGCGTGTGCCTCTTAAGTGGCCCGAAGCCGCATAAATTCGAGGATCAATATAAAGGACCGTATGCAGTGCTCGACGTGGGCCCCAACGGGAACGTAAAAATACAAATAAGCGCGACTAAAGAAAAAATCGTACACGCGAACAAGCTACGCATGTCGCATATAGCGAATAAAAATGCACCTCACAAGTAATGCATGAGAAGCACAGTAAAATTCATCAACATTCAGCTCAAGTTATAACAAAATCAAACACGCTACAGATCAACACGCCTACACGCGCCATAATGGTAGATACGCATACGCTTACTTAAGAAAATATTCGGTTACGGACAAACACAAGCTTTAAATTTTTTTTACTGCCGACTCACGCACAACAGACAGAGAACAACAAAACAAAAGAACACAGAAACCAGCAAGCTGTTCCTGCAAACAACAAACATGCATGCAATTCTTTTTACATAAATGTAACAAAAAAAAGGAACGTATAACGTTTAATGAACCAATTACAATGACTACAGATGATAAACATTTGAATTTTGTGGCTAACGGCAATAGCTTAACTTTTTATCGGGGGTGCCGCGATTATAGCATACGACTGTTCGCAGCACGTCTCTAATTTAACAACCTTCTTACTAATTAACGTCGGAGAATGCGAGATAGAAATGCCAGTAGTAAACACAACGCGAGTATTCGTTAAACTGTTGCAATTAAATGAATTCACGAACACTCACGTAAGGTTCTGTAAAGTAGAGATAAAGAGAACGACGTTTTTGAGACGTGACGACGACTTGACGAGATAACGGGAGAAGAGTGCAAAACAATGCATAAGCATCGAACGCACAGGTTTTGCGATGAGATGATTACTAAACTAAAAATAAATGCGACTACGGTGCACCCGATGACCTTCGCGGGAAAAATCGATCACGCGGAAAATTGCGAACAATCGGGCACTTACATGAACCCATACGGAGTATATGACAAAGTAGTAGTTCCAGGATATCTCAACATAACATTAAAAGAATACGAAGCATCGGTAAATTTGAATACAAACAAGATAGTTTTGAGATCGGGAACAAGGTGCACTCTTTTGCAAAACCAATGTATGGACTCAGAGGCCGGTTACGCGTTTTGGGACCCGGTACCACCCACGACATGCGAATTCAATAAATACGCCGAGTTATACGCCACCGAAGTGAATATAATTACGGAGGAAGGAAACGCGCAAAGACCAGTATATATTATAGAATCGTGACAAGTCACATTCGCGTTTACAGCGGTAGGCACAGTAAACGTTTGCGGATACGACCTCGTACGTACAAAGCACCGAAAATTACTATTTTTAGAAAGCCTGCAAACAGAATACTTTCGTACTGTAAAAGCTCCGTCAGTAAATAATGTAGACATATTCGCGTATGTAAATTCAAAATTCGTTTACGTAGAAATACACATAAAGGGGCCAATTAAACAACTGTACCAGGATTTAATATTCCAAAAATGTGAACCCGAGAAGAGAGCAATAGCAAACGCGCTCAATATCGCAAATCACAAACAAGAGCGGCTACATAGGGTAAGTAGCGGGCAAAGTAGTCCACCTAATGAAATGCGTGCAAGTGGAAGTTCACCGGAGGGAAGAAAGCACTTGCTATCAGGAATTACCTGTAATGAAAGATGACAAAAGATACTTTTTAACTCCGTGAACGCACATACTTAAAACTTTCGGGACAGACACTACATGTAATCCATTAATTCCGCCTATGTTTCAACTAAATAGAATAAATAGTACACGGTGTTACCAGAGTCGGTAACAAAGGGAATAACACCGAACACGCTAAAACCAAAAACAAAACCGACATGGAACTACACAGACCCCGCGAACCTCGCAAAAAGCGGAATATACACACCGGCGCAAATACAAGCACTGCGACATCACTTAATGTTCCAGGTCGAAAAGCGAGCAGTGCTTAATTCAATTGCGATGAGCATATCGGGCAGAAGCACTAGAATGGACAAGCTATCAGTCACGAGACTGTTCGACGAGAACGCTATGGCAAGACTCGTGGAATCAACGTGGGGCAGAATATGGGGAAAGTTTTTGACATTCGGCTCGGCTTCGGCTAGGATAATCGACTTTTTTATGATAGTGAGACTAATTAAATTTGTGGCTGACACAGTAATTCACGTTTATGCTCCACATTCTATATACGGATTCTCAATTTATATTTTAGGAAGTTTCTGGAACTTGGTAACCCAATTATTGTTGCATTTGGGATCGCGAAAGGAGAAATCAGACAAGCAAGGCAAAGAGGGGAAAAAGGACCCAGACCCTCAGCCGCAGCCGAACGAATACCAAACGCAGGCCCCGCCCCCTCAGAAGGACGATGGCATCGTTCCCGCAGCGATTTTAACTGAGGGGCAGAGCAACTGTTGTGGTACCCAGCGGTACGAACCAATTATACCCGGTATTACCAAACGCTAACGGTGTATTTCCTCTGCGAAAGAGTTTTGAGCGCTCGTTTGAGACATGAGTCTAATCAGGAAAAAAAATCCTTTTCTCAGCAACACTGTTATAATTGTACGGATACGCGTATTGTAGTATTAATGCGCTCGACGACAAAGCAAAGAAAACATTAGTAAATTAATTAATCGAAGTCACAAAGACGGAGCACGAGTTGCGGAACTCCTCCTTGCCTACAACATTAAGGTCAATTTAGCAAAAGCAGAAGTATTCGAAATAACCGATTCACCCGAAGATAGTGCGATAGGAATCTGTTTTGTCGACAAAGTTCGGAGAACGCGACTCATTCGGGATAACAGCTCGACAACATTTTTAATCGAAATACTATGAGCTGACGCAACAA